>NC_137059.1:420000-737500 GCF_032717465.1 Coenobita brevimanus
AGAGGATAGAGCGATGTAGAAGTAATTTGTGGCCACCTCTTACGGGATTGAGGCGCCTGGCATTAGATAGATAAACAGATAGATATGCTACATGTTATACCGTTAAATAATCCACATGCCACCCGAGTTTTATTGGCTCTCTGATACTGAAGATAAGAGGAAGAATGAGTGAAGTACGGGAGATAACGAGTCTTATACCGCTAAATTTTCGCGAACCTCCATACAGCTTTTGAGAGAGAGAGAGAGAGAGAAGGAGGGGATATTAAGTTTTATATCGTTATAAATATTCTGTTGTCTCCGTACAGCTCATCGAGGCCGTGCAAATGCAAGATAAGCAGATAAAACAAATTACAAGGATAATTAACAAGTATACCGATAAATAATTCCATGCCTCCTTACAGCTTATCGGTGCCCTGATAAGAGAGAGAGAGAGACAGAGAGAGAGACCTTGTAGTGGAGGGAACTTATTAGTGAGATTGTTGGTAGTCATCTCTACATTGTTGTCCTGGTCAGCTGATACATAAACATGGCCGCCGCCCTCGCAAGGTTTAACAAATCCGTCCTTTTTTCATCATGGCAGTTAATGGGGAGGAGAACTCTAGCTACAACTACGACTAGATGCTGGCAGGCTAATGGAGAGTTTTATTCCGAGGAACATAAGGAGCTGCAGAGGTCACTAAAGAAGGTAAGTTATGTGATGCACACCTGTAGCCGAGGTTATAGGCGGAGATTTTTATTATTTTGCAAATTATATCTTGTCGCTCATTTATAGACGAGACAATACTATGGCAATACAACCTTTCCGTAACACTTCTTCGTGACTAGTACCATGTTTATTTAGAGATCACCAAAGATTAGTTATCTAATCATATACCATAGTTCTTTCATTTTATCTTGGCACAGATTTTCGTACAATTGGACCATATTTCAGGGAAGTCAGTGATAGAATAAGACAATATTACGTTCTTGCAACCATTCCACAGCACGTCATCATGACAAGCATCATGTTTAGTTGCTGTACATAGATAATTGAAGGTTAGGCTGATTATGCGTGTATTTCTCCATTCCTGTTTACCTTTTTTTCTCCCTCAGATGATAATGATGACAAAGACAAAAACAGATTAAATTACAATGATAATATGGCTTTCTCTCGCGGCAGCTAATCGATTCTGAGATCAACCCTTTTGTGGATGAGTGGGAGAAGGATCATCGATTCCCCATGCACGAGGTGTTCAAGAAGCTGGGTGATGCTGGATTCCTAGGCATCAGCAAGCCAGTTGGTGAGTAGTAGTAGTAATAGTGGTAGTGGTGGAATACAGTAGTTGCAGCCCCAGGCTCATCTGAAATTTTAACCTGGTTGGTTTCGTGCATAAGTTTTCCTTTCCTGCAGTGCACCGTCCACCTTTGGGAGGTTAGGGAGGGAGTTGAGGGATATTTGTATAACCAGACAGGCCTGTCTGTGTCACTGCATGAAGTGACCCCTCTCTATCACAGTCCCATTGAATATAGTGTCACCTAGGATGGGAGTAAGATGTATTATTCTGTTACATTAATACTAATATGTCTTTTTGAAGTATCTTGATGCTCATTCAGGATATCAGTGCTTAGTTTCATTGGCTGGGGTGAGAGAGAGGGAGAGGGATTAGATACATCAAATCATAAGGAGAGAGAAAGATAATAAATAGCAGCCATAGCTACAGCAAATCATAAGGAGAGAGAGAGAAAAATATGGTACATGTAATCTTAAGACAGAAAATTTTCCTAAAGGCTTCAGTATGTTAGTATTTATTTGGCGTAAGTGTTGCACACACATTGACAAGGGAAACCTTCATGTGGTGGCACTGCTATTACTGGGCAGTGAAGCTGCCTGGTGATATATAACAAACATCCCCAAACTCCTTCCCTAGAATTTCAAGAACAACAGTCAGTAGTGGTATACTCGTTTTATTCTAACTTGGCCTAACATTGCTATCTCTCCAGTTTGAATGGTGAGTTGTAGCAAAAATATTACCACCAAAATGTGATGCTAATCATGAAGTGCTTTAGAAAGGATGTAGAGCTGTAGTAATATTATGCCATTGAGGTTGTTGTGGCATAACCTTGGTCTGTCTGGCCAAATGACCACAGGTAAGCAACTGTTTCTGTGGGTCCGTACTACAGATACAATACAGTACGCACGCCGTGTAGGGATCCGGCACCCTTTGGGGTAGACAGCACTTCACATGGGTTGGACCAGGGTCCTTCCCACTGTGAGGTGTCATTGAGGTACATGGAATGAACTACAGAGGGATGAAAATCTGGGCCATGTTAAAATGAAAAGAGTACCGGTAATGTTCAAGCCCCTCCTACTGATGATGCACGTCTCTTGCAGAGTATGGTGGGTCAGGTCTGGACTACAGCTACACTGTGGCATTTGCTGAGGCGCTGGGCAGTGTCAACTGTGGTGCTGTGCCCATGGCTATCACTGTGCAGACTGACATGGCAACACCAGCCCTTGCAAAGTTAGTACCACATGTGTTTGAGTTGAAAGCAAACCCTTGTTATACAGGCACTCAGCATCTGATCATTCCGTTATATGATAATTAAGAATTTAGGACCATTATTTGATAAACAATCAGTATGATCACCATGAAGCTTCCCTGGTTGATGTACGAATGCTGTTTTTGCCTATGCAATCGTCGGCATGGAAGCTTAGTCATTTGCACATTCCAAGATGGCCTTTGAATGCTGTCACTATTGGGTGTGTTAGTGTCAGTGATGGAACAGTAGTGTGGTGTTGGATTTTAACCCTTAGTTCCCAGAGTTGCTGTGTGAGGGATTTTGCTGGAAGGGTGTTAGGCACACCACCCTTCGCCTGTTGGCTCATAGTTGTGAAGCTCATAGGTCCCTACCCAGGGGTTCCCTTCTTTACTAAATTTTGAAAACGCCCAGTTCCGTCCCATATTGAAGACACAGGGTGCAGAGGTTAAATAGAAAGTGCAGTAATTACCAATTTAGATGAGGTGGAAACTTATTTTGGCAGTTGACTGTGGCCAAAAAATGTGTCCCCACTGAACTCACATTATAATGACTGCATTATACTGTCAGTTTTCAAAGAACACATCCCAGTCATATGAGTATAGTGTGGGTTAATGTAGGTACTGTATCAGTCTATTCTCCTTGGTAACTTTACTCAGTTGAAAAACCTCCAGTCACCTATTGGGGATCAAACTAATACAGGTACATATGGCACTAACAGTAGACCAGCAGGCATCCTTGTAACAGTAGTGCAGTACAGGTACAGTACTTGTAACTCCAAGTTCGTATGAAGCTTGAATCCATTGGACTTCAGGCTTATGTTGCCCTTCTTTGCAGTGCACCATCCTTTCAAGGGACAGAGAAGTAGTTGAGGGATATTCTCATGACCAGGCAGTTGAGGCATCCATATATACTAGTGCCACCATATGAAGGCATCCCTATCCAGCACATCCATCTTTACAGTATGCATGCCAGTATGTAGCTTGCATTGGGGAGGAATCCAGGTGCAAATGATATATTGCAAAGTTGTGTACACTGGCTTTATCTATCATGTAGTGACAGCATTAATGTATTTACAAGACAAATAACCTTCTCTCTCAATTGCAAGAATGTCCCATGCTCTTTTTATTTAAATTTGTCCTAAAATTGCCAACTTTTCATTGTGAATGCTGAATTCAAACAATAGGCTAATACTAGAATGTGATAGAGGGTGGGTGTGTGGGGAAACATAGGTTGTAGAACTGGGCAGCATTACAAAATCTGGTCAGTGTGTATGTGTATGTATATTATGTCTGTAACTGACTTTTTATTCTGTTCTTGCTACCACCAGGTTTTGCATCAAGAAGATGACTCAGACTGAATAAGCTAACTATTGTTGTTAGCAGTAGTATTGAATGGTGTGTGAATGGGAGTGTGGCTTATTGAATTGGGCAAACTTTAGTGAGTGTCTCACTGTCATGTTTTTTCTGGCTCTTCGAACCCTGCCTCACCTCACCTTGTGTGGGAAAGGAGGTCTGGATGATGATGACGATGATGTTTATTATTATTTTTCATTTACAGTATTTATTTATTTTTGCGCATTATATTTTATTTTCACTACAGGTTCGGGAGTGACTACCTGAAGGAGACATTCCTGCGCCCCACCATCGCCGGAGATGTTGTTGTGTGTCTGGGTGTCAGTGAGCCTGGTGCGGGATCAGATGTGGCAGGAATCCGCACAACAGCTAAACGAAGCGGAGACGACCTGATCATAAATGGACAGAAGATGTGGATCACCAATGGAATCCAGGCAGATTGGATGTGTCTTCTTGCTAATACTTCCGATGGACAGCAGCATCTCAACAAGTCACTCATTTGCCTACCCATGAACACCCCAGGTTTGGTTCCTTCCTCGTTTGTCTTTCTTTCCTTCATTCTCTCCTCCTCCTTTTGCCTACGGGTGACTTTACACTCCCTCTTCTTTCTTTCCTTCATTCTTTCCTCTTCCTTCTGCGTATGGGTGACTCTACACTGAGTGACAAGGTAAATGGTTTCCTGTACACCAAGAAACCATTTACTGTGCTGGGTGGTAACCATATAACCAAGTTATGACACCTGGTGGTTTAGTGAGTACAGTAATTAAGGCGCTCCAATCGGATTGAGCTGTTGTAGGTTTATATCCAAGAGGTAGTTTGGGTTTGTTGCTCACATAATGCCATTCAGGGATGAGCGAGGCTGGTCACTGTCATCATAAATGTCAGGAACAACTTGCCTAGTCCCAGGCTCCTAAGCGCCTCATGGGGCAGCATATTATTAAATGATGGATGGATGGATGGTTTGATCAGGTTTGGTAAGATTATGTTAGGTTTGATGTGGTTAAGATAGGGCATGTTAGGTTAATTTAATTATAAAAACTTATCAAAGGCTGGATTGAATTGAAGGAAATTCTTTGTTCTTTTTGGTATGAAGTATCGGTTTATTTCCTTCTTTTTCTGATTAGTCAGCATAGCACAGATCCATCCTTGTCTTTAAATTGAATGGGGTTTGATTGATTTTTTTCTACTTTGACAAAAATAGTAGCTAACATTTAGAGAACGACAAAGTGTGATATGCACCTCAGTGTGACTGACACACACTTCTTTTTTGTAGCAACACTGAATGGGCTTGTGTGGCAGAGCCTTCCATTGAGGGGAAAAAGGCAGCCAAATATTGACCCCCTCCCCAGCCCAGCTATTACACTTACCTGACTTGAACTTGATTGTACCCTTGTTAACACTTATGCTACTATGGCCCACTCAATTGAATAAAATCATTTGGCAGTGTATTTATTATTTCTGCAGGTATCCATCACACGAAAATTGAAAAGATCGGAATGCACTCCTCAGAAACAGCCCAGATCTTCTTTGAGGATGTGAGGGTGCCGGCCAAGAACATCATTGGTGAGGAGGGCCTGGGATTCACTTACCAGATGTTGCAGGTGAGGCATTGTTGTTGGGTAGGGATCACTATAGTTCATTCATTTTAGCTTGGTAGAGATATTTGTCCCTTTCCGGCTGATTTCCCATATCTGAGTAACTAAATAAGACAACTTGGGACGAGGTAACAGAATGTGACCTTGAAGTTAAGGGACTGAAGAGAGAGGCTGCTAGAGGTCAAGCAGCATGGAGAGCCACCATTAAATGACCAAGGCCAATGCATGTAAGCTTGTTGGAGCCTTTGTAAGCAAAATGAAATGAAGTTAAGAGTATCTATCTATTGCCAGACGCCATAATCCCGTACAGGATGGCCATTTGACTCTGAGTTATTTGTTTTACAGGGAGGGGCACTAACCCTCCACCAACCCACCTGACACGTAGGGAGCACGTATGGTTTGGTTATATGGTTACCACCCAGCATTGTAAATGGTTTCTTGGCTTACAGGAAACCATTTGGCTTGTCACTCAATGTAAAGCCACCTGTAATGGAAAGAAAAGCCTTAAGTAGTGACAGGAAAGATGGGAGAAATAGGAAGAGAGGAGGGCAGGCACAGAAAAAGAATGATAAAGGCTAAGGAAGAAGTAGGCAGCATTACATCAAGTGAGTGGATGATGGTCGCCACCACCTACCACTAAGTTAAGAGTAGAAACTAAAAATATTTTGCGTCGAAACGAGAGGCAACCGGCGGTTCTATGCAAAATCTGGTGTTGAGGTGTATCAGCCGACTTGTAAACAGTAGCCAGTCAGCGCTGTATTACTGTATTGTATTTTATGCCTAATTTTCATCTTTTACTCATGGGAAAGTTATTAGGATAGAGGGTCAAGACTGATATTAATGCAATATCTGGCTCGACACCGAATGTTGAGCCGATGGGGGTACTGTGCAATATCCAGCGTATTGCCTTATTTGGTTTAGGGCTTGGCTGAATTATGCTGGGTAATTGGCAGTTTTCTGTATAGCATTATATTCGTGTGTTAATCTTCACAGTTATCATCAAGCGAGAGAGAAGCAATTTTAGTAGAGCGTAAGTTAAAGTGGACAGTATAAAAATTACAATCAACTCTTCCCTGACAGTTCCAGGAAGAGCGTCTGATTGGGTCAGTGCTGTGCCTGGCGCCGCTGGACAAATGCATCAGTTCCACAGTGGAATACGCCAGCCAGCGCAAGGTGTTTGGCCAGCCAGTGCTCAACAACCAAACCGTCCACTATACCTTGGCGGAACTGCAGACTGAGATTGAGTGTCTCAGAGCGCTGTGTTATATGGCCACTGGTAGGCCAGAGCATTGTTTTGTGCTCTTTATCACTTGTCTGTACTGTACAGCCATTCAGCCATCCACTCACTGTGTAGAACTTTAGCTGGTTTGTTTTCACCTAACAGAACTGGGCCATTCCTGCAGTTGGAATACAGTACTAAGTTGCATTGCGAATGTAATGAACCCCAGTTACTAGGTAAGAATGACTTCCCTTTGTTACTAGTCAAATAATCTCTCTCCCTCTCTCTCTCTCTCTCTCTCTCTCTCTCTCTCTCTCTCTCTCTAGCATACAAGTGGCAGGAGAGGAGGAGATGGTCAGCATACAGTACTTCAAGTGCTGCTCATATCAATGTATATGTGATTTGTTCAGTTTCATATTTGTGTTGCCAGACCCAACTCATACAGAAGCAGGAGTATACATGTTAGTACCACTTGCAGGTTTGTATGTTGCTGGCAATGATGTGACGAAGCTGGTGTCCATGATGAAGCTGAAGGCAGGGCGGCTGGCACGGCGGATTCCAGACGCATGCCTGCAGTACTGGGGAGGCATGGGATTCACTCAGGATGTAAGTGCAGTATGGTAGCAGTAGTTTTAGCACCAGGTTCTCATGAAATGTGAACCCAGTGGACTGCAGGCTTAGTGCTCATTTGCTTCTACCATCTTCCAGTTGGGGTTTGAGAGAGTGTAGGAATATTTATGGTAGTAGAAGTAGTTGTAGCCCTAGGTTCATCTAAACATGAACCCAATGGACTGCAGTTTTCTTCAGTTAATTGAAGGCATTTTACCTAGATTTTTTTATTTTAATGGCATATTAAGGACTTTCTAACTTTATATGAGGTAAATGTAATTCAAGCATTAAACAAAGTTTCCTTCCACTGCCTTATCCCACTTCTTTGTAAGGCTCTGCTGCAAATCCTCTGCTTTCACTCTCCTTTCCAGACTCCATATCCAGATCTTTTTCATGTCTCTCGTAATAGTATCACTCCACCATATCTCAGGTCTTCCTTGGTCTCTTAGTCTATGACAGGCATCTTAATCCCATAAGGGTTGGCCACCCAAGGCATCTGGCAATGACCAGATATATAGAGGGAGACCTGAGTTAAGGTGGGTTGATACTCTTCACCCCATAGTCTGGGTGGGTAAAGGGACCTCCCAGCACCTCTTCCTTAACGATGTCTTTTTGCCTCTCGCCAAAATGATATTCTTTGTCATTCAGAGATCTTCAGTATCAACACAGTTGGCATAAGAAACAATCATACTAATTTTACTTTAACCTGGCCTAAAATTCTCATCTCCATCGTGAACGTAGACTTGTAACAGTAGATTAACACTAAAGTAGGATGCTAGTGACAGAAGTGCTGTGAGATACTATTATCCTATTCTGCCATGGAGTTGTGTGGAATAATTTACTAAAGTACAAAAATCCAGGCCAAATTAAGGTAAAAGAATTATGGTCATTACTGTGCCATATGCTGAATTAAACCACTAAGGAGTAGGTGCTTGGAATACCCATTACCAGTAACAAATATTACCCTTCCTCACCTGCTAGATACCTTCACTTCTGGCATTCATGTTTTCCACATGTTCTTTTCCCTGAATATTGCCATAACCATCTTTATGAACTCTCCTGTGCATTCTTGGAAGTGTGACATTTTCATTGATTCTTTTCTATCATCATCATCATCTGGACCTCCTTTCCCACCCTAGGGCATGGTGAGGAGTAGCAATGTCCAGACAGCCCAAATTTGCCCAATCCAACGGGCCACGCTTCCATTCACTCATCATTCAAGCTCCCGGAATCCTGGCTCGTATCGGATACGCCATAAACATTCACCATGTTTTGTAGCTTCACATAAACATATCCGATAGAGTCAATCCAGACGCTGCCACGTTAAAAACGGGTGTCAGATCCCTGATCATGCACTTCCCCTCACAACATTCATCCAGCCAGCTCGATCTCTTGTCAGTTCCCTAGTCTCACTGACTTCCAAACCCCTCTTCCTCACACTCATATATTTAGATAGATAGGTACTGTATACTGTAGATGATGATGATACCGTATATGTATCTACTTGGGGATAGCTTTCAAAAAAGGGAGGAGTGGATTTAGAGTGCATTGAAGTTTTGTTTGTAAATTTTATTCACCTTTACATAATACCATACAGAATCTTAGATGTGCAGGATGATATGGTAGCCTAACCTAACCAACCTTAAACTGAGCTTGTGGTAGTTGTGGATATTTTTGTTTTCCACTCTTGGTAGTTCTTCCATTTTAGTTCATTTAATTCTTACCTGTTCTTGGATCCTCCCCACCCTGTTTCATGGTGGGAAATAGGATTAGGATGAATATGATGAATTTACTGGCCTTATCAGGATGTATTGAGACACTATTCCCAGGACACGTTGTAGACACCACTTCCCATTGCTTAATCCTTCCTGGCAACCAATGCCTTATCCTTGACCCCAGCCGGAAGGATGTCTTGAAAATATCCTCAGTCTCCCTTCCTCATGCATCACACATGCTGGATGTTGACATCACACTTATTACAAAACAAGGCACTTCATTCTTGTCTCAGATAGCCATGAAGTGTGATGTAGCACTCCACTTGGGACACACCATTTTGGTTTAGTCATCCCTGGCAGCTTTGGATTCTCTAGCTTCAACCCTGGCATGGAAATCCTTGGAGTATTCCTCTATTCCTCCTTGGATGTCACACCAACTGGAAATGAGACATCTTGGAATATGTGCTAAGAAACCCTACTTCGCTTCTACCATGCCTTCATTTTCAGCAAGATTGTATATGATGCATCAGTGAATGGGTCTGCAGCCCAGTCAACCCTTCAGAAGCTTGATATCATACAGAACACTGCCCTTCACCTGGCCCTTGGAGATTACCATACCTCCCCTATGATATCCCTCTCATGCTTTATCTGGCTTCCTCCCCCTCCACACCCACTGCAGGGTCTCCAGCTATACCCTTCTCTCCAGAGACTCCATCACCATCCCAGCACCCGTCCTGTCTCATCCCTCATATGTGGCTCAGGCATCAACCCCCCTTCCCCTTCTTGGCTACCATCCCACAAGCCATTCTATGCCTGTGTCCTAAAAACACTACAAGACCAGTCTCCTGTCCCCCTAGATCCCTCCCCAGTGCCACCTGCCTCTCCTATACCCCTTGGACCAGCTTAGCAGCAGCCATTGTAAAGGGGGAGTGGGGGGGCAGACCAATGCAAGCATGGAAATCTGCTTTACTTTTTATTTTATTATTATTATTTTTTTAATCCCTACCATACAGTATTGTATAGTATATCTTTTATAACTATGTTAGCCAAATATTTTGTGTAGTTTCTCGCTTAGCAAGTGTTTAGCATATTCGACCTAACCTGTCTTTATCCCCAGAATTATGTGAGCCGTCTGTATCGAGACTTGCGGTTGATGTCCATTGGTGCTGGAGCTGATGAGGTGATGATGGCAATCATCTGCAAGTACAGCAACACTCTCCCCAAGGCAGTCAAGAAGCCCCGTGAGACAGCAAACAAACCAGAGCCAGCCGTCAGTCAACAACGCACAGCATCTGTTTAAAAGGTGTGGGATTTGGGGGCACGGGCAGTCTTTAACTAAGCCTTGCATTCTGGTATGTCGTCAGCGTCTTGAGTGTAATGATTTAGGTTATATTTTATTCCTGCTATCTCCTACAGTATTATTCACCTTTGGGGAGAATTTTCAAATGAGAGGTTAGACATACCCTTTGCTGAACCCATTACTACAACAAGTCTTCCTTTAGTTGAATATAATCATTAGATTTTGGCATAGGGCTGAAGGGGTTGATTAATTTATTCTTGCTACTTCCAGGTAACGTTATTCAGTTTCATATATATTAAATGAATTTAAAGGCTGTACTTGACCCTTTCATTTAAGACTAGTGTTATTTGTAACGTATCATTTATAAAGACCAACATGAATGCATGGGTCAGCCTTGGTCACCTAATGGTGGTTCTTGATGCTGCTTAGTCTCTGACAACCTCCCTATTCGGTCCTTTACCCTGGAGATCACACATTCTGATCTTGTCTCAGGTCTTCTTTGGTCTGCCCCTTGCAGCCCCACCATACCTTCAATATTCACACTTCTCACCCTCTGTACCCAATTGCTGTCCTCCATCCTTGCTGCCATTGTACAGAACACTGGGCTGTATCATCTGGCAATTCTGTGGCTAAATATACTGTCAATAGTCAAATTTCTCATGCTGCCCCCTACACTCATGACCTCACCCATCTTCCTACTCTGCCTTTGTCCTTCCCTCTTCCCACCACTCCTACTCCTTCTGTGTCCCTTCCTCACCCTATCCACCTTATTCCTGAGCCCTCTGAACATTACTTCACCTCACTTCTCTCCATCCGTTCATGAACCCCATCCCATCCTACTTCCCACTGCTTTATACACAGGCAGTGTTGTATGCACTCTGCTGTTGTATTCTGAAGCTGTATGATAAAACAACAATACATAGCAGTCCCATATTAATTTAATATTCCAGTTTGTCTGCAAACAGTATATCATCTCTCCTAATAACATAACCTGAATGAGACAGCCATACATGTATTCCGTACAGATAGTAGATATTAAAGCAAAAATGGTAACATGTGAAGATGTGTGAACAGGGGGACTGCTGGACCCTTGGGAACCAGCTGATGTTTAGTCACAAAAAAAGGGAAGGGGGGATAACAACAACTGTAATAAGTTCCACTAATGCACGTTAGCCTGTTATGTGTCAAGTGTAGATGGAGGCCATTTGCTCAAAGTATGCATATAAGTCATTAGCAAACTGAAACCCAATAAAACTGTTTGGCAGCTGGAATGAAGGACAGTAGTATGAATTACATACACCTCTAACCATATATTTCGTCAGAGGTTACATACTTACTTGTACCTTGTTGTGGCCCCAGGTTCATCTGCAGTAAACGTGGTGGTGTAGCTACAGGATGAAGCCCTCTTTCTGCAGTCCTACAGTCCACCATCCTCCTTTTGGGAGATAACAAAGTAGTTGAGGGGACAGTGAATATTAGTGCCAATGTGCAAAGGCATCCCTCTCCTACACCACTTGTACCCCAAGTGCCATATAGTAATAGTTAAGCCATACACTCAGGGATGTTTTTCAATATTATTCATACTATCTCCCAATTATTTATGCAGCTCAGGATAAACTTTTTACACTTGAAAGGTTAGGGTACATGTAGTCTAAATAAACTTCTTCGCTACTAGAGATCTTTAAAATTGTCAGCTGGGGGGGGGAAAAAAAATGGTGTTGAAAAACATTCCTGCCATATCTATTACTGTATAAGGTTTACATCAGCATGAGCTATATATTGTTTATCAGTGGTGTTGTAAAACATTCTGGTATAAGATTTCTAGTCTGTTAGTTCATGTACAGTACGAAGAACTGTTTAAGGAAAGTCGCTGCAGTAGATTATGGTGTTAAAATGTGGAGTGGTAATTTGGTAGGGTACTGTAAGGTGTGTGGCAGTTTATAGTGTTATTGTCATTGTGGCCCCAAGCTTATCCAGATGTTAACCTTGTGGTGGTGTGTGGTATGGTAATGTGAGGTGATGCAGTGGATGTTTTGGTAGTGTGTGGTTGTGGTGTGTGATGTTTTGCAGTGATTTTGTTGTGGCAGTGTGTGGTTTGTGTATGAATGTGGTATTTCCTATTGGTGAGTGACTTTCCAACACTATACTGGTGCTATAAGTGTAGGTGAAGCAGACTAGATGTAAGGGCAGAGAAAGGTGTGGGAAAGATGTCGAGACCAATATGCTCAGAGGTTAAGCCTTTCAGTCCAGTGATGTGTTTTTCTATTATATTCTTGCTACCACCAGATGATTTATGTCACAATAAGACCTCTATACTCCTTTTACTTGGTCAAAAATTGCTGTTACCATCTTGAATGCTATGTTGTAACAAATTCAGGATGTAATGTAAGGATGTAAAGCCACAAGTTTATCATATTTTGCAAGTGAACTACAGTACACGGAATATGCAACAAATGGATACAAATCTGGGCCAAGTTAAGGTGAAAGAACTATAGTAATCAGTGGGTTAGTGAAGGCTATATGTAACTTCTATTAGAACCATTTCCTCCAGGCTAACTATAATCATCTGAATACAGCAAGAATAAAATAATCACTTTTCTCACCCAGTTTCACTTTAACAAAAAGAGGTATCTAGGATCCATAAAAGAAACAGGATATTGTAAGAATTGGCAAAGTATCTGAAGGAGGAAGGAGGCAAGGTAGGCCAAGGAGAAGGTGGAGGGATATGGTAGATGAGTGTGTGTGGAAGAGAGGTATGGAAGTCGGTGAGGCTAGGGGACTGATGAGATCGAGCTGGCTGGGTGGATGTTGTGAGAAGAAGTGCATGACCAGGGATTTGGCACCCCTTTTTAATGTGACAGCATCCGGATTGACTCTGTCGTTTATGTGAAGCTACAGAATGTGGTGAAAGTTTTTGGTGTGTCAGATACAGTAGAGCCAGGATTCCGGGGGCTTTCCTGATGAGTGATTGAAGGCATGGCCAAAAGGACTGGGCAAACTTGAGCTGTCTGGACGTTGCTACTCCTCTCCTTGCCCATGGATGGGAAAGGAGGTTTGGATGATTATGATGAAGATCTGTAGAGAGCATAGTCAGTAACAGTTTACCATATAGGGTGAACAGATTTTTTTTTTTTACCACATAGAGTATAGAATGTCCCATTTAATGTCATTATAAAGTTTAGGTTTTCCTAGGGTTAATTTTAAATAAAACTGCTATATCAACATGTATCAGATTCCCAGCTGTTATTGTACTGATGATTTTATGAGTGAAAATGGTCTCCCTTGATTAACCCATGAAATCATCAGAAATTAGAACTCTGCAACAGTTGAGAATAGGAGCCATGGCTGTAAAGGCTGATTGGTGTGTACACTGATGGTTAGGCTGCAAGAGGCAAACCAAAATAGGCCTGGGACGAGGTCACAGAGTATACATGACCTCAAGGTTAAGGGACTGAACAGAGAGGCTGCTAGGGATTGAACAGTGTGGAAAGTGCCATTTGGTGACCAAAGGCAACACATGCAAGCGTGACAGAGCCTTTATAAACGAAATGAACGAAAGTTAACTCTAGGATGACCTCCTGAAGATTCTAAAAAATCATGCAAGTTATCTATAATTCTTGCCATGAATTTTTTTTTTTTTTTACAACACCCATGGTCTTGATGGGTTGGAGAATTACTGGCATATGTAGAAATATGAAGAATATTGTTTCATTTCATTTCAGTTTTAAAGATTCCAACATGCTTGCATGCATTGGCCTTGGTAACCTAATGGTGGCTCTCCATACTGCGCAATCTCTGGCAGCTTCCTTATTCAGTGCCTTATCCCTGAGGTCAAACTCAATGACCTCATCCTGGGTCTTTTTTGGTCTACCTCTCACAACTCCACCCCTAATGTTAACACTTCTCCCCTTCTGCACCCAATTATCATCCCCTGTTCTTTCCAAATGCCTAACCATCTCAATCTACCTCTCCTCATCACAACACCAATGCAGTCTAGTCCCACCCCACCTCTCAACTCTTCCATCGTAAACCTAGCCCCTCCCAGGCCTTGCACTCAAGGACGCACTGCCCATCCGCCTAATCATTCATTTATGTACATTTGAGCTTGCAAATATCCTCTTCCTTTACTGCCCAGGTCCCACTACCATACAGCATTACACTCCTAATACATGCCGCATACAAAAATCCCTTAGCACGGAGGGAGAGCCCTCTCAATGTCAGGAGAGGCAACAGCTTCCTGAACTGCTCCCAACCACTCCTTACTCTAGCCCCACCTCCAGCACATAATATGTCTCCGAAATAACAAGACTTCCTCACACTCAAAACACTCGCCAACAAGATCAGTCCTTGCACACATGGCAATCTCCACATGCTCCCCCTTACACACCACACACATGAAATCAGCATTATCTCGCAGTCTGCCTCTAATACCACTACATCTCTTATTCACCCACTTGTCACAAACACTGCACAAGACTGAATTGCTTACCATGCCCTTGTGGCAAATTACACATGGCTGCTCACCCTCTTCTTTGACAGTACTGCCACCAGCCCTGTGCACCATCACTTTTGGGATATACCGGTATCTTTGTATAAACTGTTGAATCTTAAGATGTACAAATATTAGTCCCCTTTATCATATTTAGAGTTAACAGTACAGTATTTTAGAAGTGATTACTATATATACAGGATCTTGTAATTTTACTGAATAATTACTCTTGCATTTACCTGTGTGTTTCATTGCCAGTCTTCATTGTAAAACCGTGACTTTAATTCCACACCACATGAGAGAGAGCATCCTTCCTTTGCATACTCTTTCGTTGTGTGCTTCATTATGCTAGCACTTAAAAATAATTCATGTAACACCACTGCCACAGCTGAGAGAGAGATGTCGGCAAACTTCAGCTAATGGCTCAACATCTTAACCCACTGAACAAGAGGATTTCTTTTTCAGTCTTTTTCTTGCAATCTCGGATTTTCTTCAGCTAAGACTTTTGGATTTGGAGGTATTAAATGCAGCCTTGACCCCTACAAGACTGGCATCGGAACGTTTTGACATAAGCTCAGGACGGACATAATCGGGGGGTACGATGTGGTGGGGGTTTTGTTGATGGTGGGGTTGTGGGGTGGTGTGGGGGGTTGGGATGGGTGGTTAGGGGAGGTGGGGTGTGGGTGGGGGGGTAGGGGTCATGGGTGGGGGTGGGGATGGGGAGGGGCGGTTGGGTGGTGGGTAGAGGGGTGGGGGATTGGGTAGGAAGTGAGGGTGGCAGTGGGGGTTGAAGAGGTGGGGTGGTTATGGGGGTGGGGTTTGGGGTGTGGGGATGGTGGGGTGGTGGATAAGGGGAGGTAGGGGGTGGGGGGTTGGGTGTGGCGGAGGTAGCTTGTGGGGGGTGGGGGTGGGGGGGGCGAGAATTGTGGGGCAGTGGGGGTGGTTGGGGGGATAGTGGGGGGTTGAGGTGGGGTGGGTGGAGGTAGTAGGAGGGTGGGAGTTAGGGCTGGTAGGGGGCAGTGGGGAGGGTTGGGGGGGCTGTGGAGGGACCTGGGGAGGCTGTGGGGGTTTGAGGGTGGGGGGTTCAGGGTGGTGGTGGGGCGGCAGGGCGGGTCGGAGTGGGGGAGGGTGTGTGGGTGTGGTGGTAGGGGAATGGGGTGGGTGTGGGGGTGGAGGGGGGCGTGACTGCATATGCGGACACCCTTCTTTTAGGCGTTAATAAACTCTTTCAATACAAGGGCTTTCCTAAGTTGAAAACATCTGCATGTAGCAAGAATAAACTAAAAATGGCATCATTCAGATTTAAAGGGACAGGAGCATGTGCAGACAGTAATATCAGTACACTGTTTAGTCCAACAATTATTGAACTTGTCAGTTTATTTTCATCTGACAGAACTAGGCTAATCTCATGATCTGAATATTCAATCATGGTTACAAATTCAAGGAAGTCTTTGTTATTACAACTGAAAGAGGTTAGGGATATCTGTAAGGTGAAAATCAAACTGACAGTACCGTACTATTTTACTCTAATGTGGCCCAAACTCATCCTTTTTGTAGCTTATGTCATGTAGCTCAGTGGCAAGAAAAGACCGCTTCTACAACGCCCTGTCCTTTGCCATTTGGTCATGTGAAGAGGATGGAGAATGAGAGACTGACTAGAAGAGTGAGTGAGGCGGAAGAGGAGAGGAGGGAAGACGAAGGATGAGATGAGGGAATGGAGAGAGAGAGAATCCTACAACTTTTCCATAACTTTTATAATGTAATGAATACAAAATTATAAAATGTAGAAAAAAGTGGTTGTTAATAAAATCTATTCTACACATATTCTTTTGATAAACCTTTATTATATGCTTTACTGGCGAGAAACGATGATGATGATGGTGATAATGATGATGATTCAGCCTTGGAGAGAACTTGAGGACTTGGAGGGGTTAGATACAGCCTTCATTAACCCATTCACCACCAGAGACCTTCCCCCCCCAAAAAAAAAGAAAAACGGGATGGATGGATAACGAGTATCAGAAATAGAAATAATACGCTATATACATCAGAAAATTATACCTAGACGACTCAAGCACCTTTCTAGATCCCATAAAACTGACAAAAAGCAAAATTGCCCATATTTACGTATCTAAATATCATTCGACGGCCTTAATAGTTGCTGCATTTAATATAGCTAATTTGAAAGTTAGACAACCCTCAAATAATGCTGAAAATGACGAAGTATGCAACAAGAAAAACCCGATGGTGTCCGATGTGGCAACCGCGGAGGGATTTGCGCGACCGAGATGATGAGGTGATTTAATATGCCATTTTTCTGGTTATTTTTCTGTCCGTGTCAGCCTGGAGAGGAGGTAAGTGTGGCACTCTCTCATCTACCTGTATTCTTTTTTCTTCCGTATTTTGTGGGTACTTTTTACATAACTCACAGATGCTCACAGATGACTTCTGGTAGAAAGCCTCTTCTCTAGGCCTGTGACACCATGGAGTTCTTCACTATTTAACTGGGTCTAAAATGGTGGTGGTCAGGGTGGTCGTGAATTTTAGCCTTATAATTACATTTCTGCTCTTTGTTCTTCCAGGCAAGGTCCAGTTTTTCCTCAAATTCTAATACTGATCTTGCACACACTACCCTCTCACTGAGGCTGTTCTATGTATCAACCACTCTATCACAAAATGCATACTTCCTCAAATTTAAACGTGCTTGTTGCTTGTATATCTTCCTACCATGCACCCCCCTTGTAGTTGATTCTTCTCTGCTCTTAAAAATGTCCTTACACACTTCACTGTCATAAATTCCACTCATAATTTTAAATGTTTCAATTATACTCCTATGTGTTCTTTTGTAGGCAAGAGTGGGTAAGTCCAGCTTTCTTGGTCGTTCCTCATATGTAAGATCCTTGAATGTAGGCACGAACTTTGTGGCTCTTAGCTAGGGGAGCGCAGTGATAGTTCGGCCAGGAGGATGGTTCGGCCACTGGCCTTCCTGAATAATGTAGGGGACCTAGATCATTGAGATTTCACATGAAGTTGCGTGATCTTGCCGACAAATGGCACATGTGTTTTTGTTTTGGTTGGCTGGGAAACAGAAACATCAGGTTAGATTTTATGATTTTTCATGACCTCTATGTACTTTTTCGGTGATCCAACGTAAGCAGTAGCTCCATTAATACTTCAGGGTTGTTATCCATACATAGTGCAAATATCATTTATTGTCTATAGGTGACGTGAGAGTAGATAACACTCGAACAGCTTATGAATTCTGGGTTTCGGGGCGCCATGTGTACATCTTTATACATGGGGGATGATTCGGCCACTTGAAGTGAGGGATGGTTCGGCAGGGTTGCCAGGTGGCCGAACCATCTCTCATAATTATCTAATGATTTATTTTCTTTATTTAACGATTTTTTTTCTATCTATCTATCTATCTATATACCTAGGCTGCTTCCCCCAAGGAAAGGGAGGTAGCCGAGACAGGACGACACACTCCCCATTTACTCATCCATTCAAACACATTCATTCGCATCTTAGCCCCAAAGGGGAGAACGGACCGATCATCACCGCACTCCACCGCACAAGGGTCAACTGCGCAATGCAATCAGTGACATCTGCAGCAGGGCCCTACAGCAGAGCTGGTTTACCCCTGCCACATCATAACAGACTCATCCCCTTATCTTTTTTCTATAAAATTACATATTCTCTCTCTCTCTCTCTCTCTCTCTCTCTCTCTCTCTCTCTCTCTCTCTCTCTCTCTCTCTACTTTCCCTCAGAAATTGATGAAGCTTCTGTTTCAAGAAACGCTATAATTGGAGTATTACCTGAACCTAGTTTCACAAAGCACTAAGCGAAGGCAAAGGTATTACAACTTTGGATTTTTGTTTCACTGAATTTAAAATGCGTTAAGAGTAAGCAGCATGTAAGAGAAGTAGCTTTCATTTGACTCGGATATTTTCTTTCACAAAATTATAGTTTTATTTTATCTGAGATAGGCAAGAGTAGAGCCATTTAATTTCATTATAAGGAGATTGTTTGTTCCTTGTTTCATTAAAAGGAGATTGTTTAGGTAAAAATAAATCCAATAAATCATGTCAGCACAGATGAAAATTTGATTCTTAATTTTCCTACTGTATTTAATTCTTTAATTGAGCCCCAGAGGCAAGTGGCCAAATCATCCCACATGGTGGCCGAACCATCCAACGCCAGTGGCCGAATCATCCACACCAAGAGGGATGGTTCGGCCGTTTTGGAGACCTTAAGAGTTTGGATTACTGCCAAGAAATGACGTAAGTTTAAGGACTGACAATAGCACACAAAAGAGCCAAAAGATGTGGCTTCCTCTTGGAATAAGCAGATTTTAAGAATTTCTTAAACTTTATTTATTATGATTTTTTTTCGAAAAAGTGGCCGAATCATCACCGCCCTCCCCTATACGTTTTCAGTGACCCTTCTCATCTAAAACGTATGGACTGCTTATTTAACTGTATATAATTATTTTTAACTGGGATATGCTGGAATTTTGACGCCGTCGATTTTTCCATATGGACCTGTGGCCGGCAGGTTTTCCATACCATAGGAACACCGGCAAGAAAGGGCAAGGCTGGTTGTATATACTATAGTGAGTACCATTATTTTACTGGCCATATAATTTTGATACATGAATTAACTGCACATAATTTTCATATCTGGTGGGGATGATTAGTAACTTTTGACACTGCAGCGACGTTTTAATCTTGCGCATACAGTTCTTTACGTTAATAACCTTAATTTCAGGAACCTGACGGGTGGCAAAGCTAACACACGCAGACCCGAAACAGATGGAATCCTAAGCACGCGAACTGGCTCCGTCTACACCCCCGCACCCCAACCCGCCACGCCCACCTCCATCGTTACCCACATCACCGAAAGTCTACAAGATAATGTTTTTTTAATTACTGAGATGTCTGAATTTTGGACGCCTTCGTAATTATTTTAAAACCTCACTGTATATCGTACTTTATTAATCCTATTTCCAGGCGATTTTATTCAACAATTTTCGAACTGGTTACATTCAACAGCCATCATCAACCCTATTTACTAAATGCATCACTGGTTTGCCATCTGGAAGGGCTCTCTAGTCCCCCTCCCCATAAGTGGTCTCTGGTCCCCCTCCCCATACATGGTCTCTGGTCCCCCTCCCCATAAGTGGTCTCTGGTCTCCCTATTAAGTGATCTATGCGTCAAATATGGCACACAATTGAGCTCCCTCTCCCTCTCCTGCCTCAGAAGTATTCCTTTCCAACACGACCTACACTGAAAGCACCACCTGGTCTCTCACGTAGCTTTGATTCCCTCGTTAAGTGCCCCCACGCGTGCCCCGTCAGTGCCCCCAGGTGTGCCTCGTCAGTGCCTCCAAGCGTGCCCCGTGAGTGTCCCCACGCGTGCCCCGTGAGTGCCTCCAAGCGTGACCAGTCAGTGCCCCCACGCGTGCCCCGTCAGTGCCCTCACGCGTGCCCCGTCAGTGCCCCCACTCGTGCCCCGTCAGTGCCCCCACCCGCGCCCCGTCAGTGCCCCCACGCGTGCCCCGTCAGTGCCCTCACGCGTGCCCCGTCAGTGCCCCCACGCGTGCCCCGTCAGTGCCCCCACGCGTGCCCCGTCAGTGCCCCCACGCGTGCCCTCTAAACCCCCTTAACTTTCATCCTGACCAAGTTCCTGGCAGCAAGATAGATCTGGAATATACGGGCCGTGCTAAGCTGGATAAAATCGTCTGGAGGTAGCAAGATTATACATGCTGCGGTACTGAAGCTAAAAGCTGCAAGGAAGGAGCCCTGGCTGGTCTGTTGCCACTTTTAAACTTGGCCTAAATTTATCATCTTTTCATCGCAAGTGCCAAATTGTACGAACAGATTAACGGTAGAATATGATGCTTGTCACAGTGCTACAATGGACAGAATGTGGCGCGGCAGTATTGTTTTCCCTCATTAAGCTAATACCAGTAGGCTACACCAGTCCTTTATGACAACCCTAACATGTATTCAATGTGGACGGTGGGTGTTAGCGCCGAAGTGGTGACGTGTGGAGGCATGCAGAAGGAACACTGGGCCTTGGGATAGGCCCTGAAGCCTTTGCCCAGAGTTGGACGCGTAAAAAAAAAGGAAATAAGCTGAAAAAGGACGAAATTCTGGACCAAGCTCGAGTAAAATGAGTACAACGCTGCTACTGCCTGCACAACTATATGGCTTATAGTCGTAGAACACACTTAATAACAACCATAATTTGGTAGGAATCAACCTTAATTACAATGCCGCTTCAGAGCAGCTGCCATGATCAACAAACCTTACTTCCTGACTGGCCTGTTTAATACCTCATTACACCATAACTGTCGGGCTTTTGCCCACATCACTCCCTCGGTAACAAGACATTAAAAACCCTGTAAGATTCATAAAAAAAACTTCCAAGGGGTACGTGCTACCTCACGAGGATCATCAATGGTCTGCAAAACCGAAATAGCCAATGGTGGTGTCCGCTCTCGCTGGCTTGTTTACCAATAGCTCCTAATTTTCACTTCAGGGTTCTCACATTACTCCCTCAATAAACAATTATATACCTTAATTTAGTATGAACCATTAAAACTACCTCAGTTTCATTACTTGCAGCGTCAACAGAAGTAGCGGCGACCGATGCAACATCCCCATCCTCCAGCATCCTCTCTTCCAGCAGGCTCCCTCCCCCAACCCCCCAACCCCGAAATGGTTGGAATGCTGCCAATCCTTTTTTTTTATATATATAATGAGGTTCACTATGTAGTTAAGAAAATGCTATAACGTTGATAATTGTTAAAACCCTTAGTTTCTGTACTAAATTTATCTTGCAGTAAAAGCACTAAATTATCAACTATGAGATGCAGCGAGAAGCAAGTAGGCCTACTGTTAACGTTTGTAACAAGAACTAAGTTGCTCAGAAAACAACGAAAATGAATGAAAACGACGCTGGTGGTGCATCTGGGTACTTTATTCAGGCTAACACAAGAAGATTCTAATCAGCTGACAGAAATCCTAGCAGTCAAAAGCTTTGTCTCAAGATTTTAGCTGAGAAAACATGGCACTTATATTCAAACTTTTTTTTATTAATAGCAGAGGCAACATAGCACTCAAACGGCCTAAATGTTGATATTGCTAACATTAACCCCCTGACGATCGAGACAACTCTAGCATTTTATTCCACCTTATGCCAGATCTTGTAGGCTATATTATACAAAATGTTACATGTAGTGGCAGCAGCAACAATAGTCCTTAACATTTTATAGTATATATTATATACTAAGTTTATATTACTCTATACTGCTGAAGGGGTGTGTGGCAAGACCCACCACCTGTAGTATGTAATCTGTACACCTTTACAACAATAAATATTTAAATATTTGAATACGAATTTTTATCCTTCCACTCACGAAGTCAAGTACAAATATTTTAGAGTCTAGTCTGTTTTGGAGGAAGGCAAATTGCTGCTTTAATATTGGGATATGAAAACCAAAAGTTATGCTGGAGGGTCTCATTGACTCCTACCCAGGGGCCCTCACAAGCGTTAGGCTATCTCTATCGGTGTCTAAAGATATTCCAGGTAAAACTCAATTCCACACGCAAATGTTTCGTAATTTCCTGCTGACAACGACCTCTAGTGTTTGTTTACAGTGCGTTTGAAATGGCAGGACAAGAAATGATTGGTTTAATAATGAAGAGGTTATATTCTAGGTAAAACTCAGTTCCAAAGCCAGTGTCGTGCAGTAATCAATTTTTCCTGCTTGCTACGACCTCTAGTGTTTACGGAGCGTCTGGTGTGACAAGAAATGATAGGCACCGTCTAAAATATTGCAGTTAAAATCCAGTTCCAATGCCAGTGTCGTCTCGCAATCCATTTTCCTCCTCGCTACGTCCTCCAGTGATGTTTAGAAAGATATTAGGTAAATCCATGTCCAAAGCCGGTACAGTTTCGTAATCCACTTTTCCTCCTTGTTACGACGTCCAGTGTGTATCTACGGTGCTGGTGCTGGTGTGGTGGGAATACCACAAGGCAAGAATACTCCACCTTCACAACAAAGGGGCTCTTTTGTGCCCTCGCCAGTGTACACCCAGGGACCGTGGCACAGGTTGCTGTACAGGAACACTTGACCCTGTGTACGTGATGATATGCTTAGTACACCTTAAGAGGGATGGAGGGATACTGACATGTAGAATATGTTTGTGCTTGTTCCGTGTGTGTGTGTGTGTGTGTGTGTGTGTGTGTGTGTGTGTGTGTGTGTGTGTGTGTGTGTGTGTGTGTGTGTGTGTGTTGTTTGTGATTTTGTGTGTGTGTGGGGGGGGGTTAGAGCATCAAGTACTTAGAGTATAATCTGAGGACTCTTATAAGAATCAGACAGATAGATAGACAGGTAGGTGCGATGATAGATGGCGTACTCACATCTTCAGGTCCATACACCTCAAAACCAGCGGCGGCCAGATGATCGCAGAAATGTTGGCCCAGTGGTGCGCCGTCTACGTCCGTCTCCAGGTCTCCCTCACCAGTCGTAGAGCCCCACTGAGTAAAACAAAGGAGTAATAATAATAATAATAATAATAATAATAATAATAATAATAGTGTGCTTTGAATTAGGATCATCAAGAAGAACACAACGACGATGAAAGATGATGATGATGATGATGATGATGATGAGTTACGATGAAAAAGATGATGATGGCGATGATGGAAAGGGCAGTGGCGATGGAAAAGATGAAAATGGTGATAACGATAACGGAGATGCAAAGACGATACAAATGTTTATGACGATGATGATGATGATGATGATGAAGAGGATGATGAAACTGTTGTTACTGTTAATGATAAGACACAACTCACCTCGCCATTGCACAGCACCTCGCACAAGGTCAGGTCATTACAGTCCTCGATGTCAATGGGCTCGAGCTCCCACACAGGTACCAAGGCTTGCTCATGCACCGTAGCCCACGCCTCACAGTGACAGTGATCGCCCTCCTGGCCCCTTGTGTGAAGAGGAAGACTTGGATTAACACTGTCAGGTTCCTGTGACTCGCTCACAGCTGAATAAACTCCCATGGCGCTACACTTTTTTTATTTTATTCAGGAAAGATGGAACCAAAGGCCAGGAGCCCGTAAAATTGTTCCCTCCAAACAGAAACGAGATAACAGAGAGCCAATTTCAAGAGCCGTTCATTTCGATATGCCTGGACACACTGCGTTTGAGACTGGAGATCACAGGCAGTAGGAAATACTGACAGAGGGAAAGTTCCACAGTTGACCTGTTGCACACAAAATGGACTGGGAGTAACGTTTAACTCCTGCATTGGAGAGTTGGACAGAAAAGGGATAAGAGTTTGTTGCTAGACGGGTGCTGCGCGTCAGTCACAGTGGTGAAGGGATGCAAGCAAACAGTTCAGGGAGCAGTAACCATTGACGCAGCGACAGAAAAGAGATAAAGATGCATCAAAGCGGCGAAAAGACAGAGGTTGAAGGGAGCTGGTAAGAGGAGGAGCGTTGATGAGACGGAAAGACATTGGCTCCACCTTGTTGAGAAGAGCTGCATGTGGGGAGCCTCCCCATACATGAAAGTTAACACCTAATTCCATGGAGGCAGATTTTACAAGAGATATCATATGATTTTTCCAAGATAAATCGCGAGAGAATGAAACCCCAAGTGTGTTCAAAGATTATGCAGGACTGAACTGAATATTGTCCCAAATATGAGACTGATCCTTTCCTTGTCAACCATCCGTCTACCTGTCTATAACCAGACGCCATAATTCCGTAAGGGGTGGCCGTTTGACTTTGAGTTGCTTTACGGGGAGGGGCACTAACCTTCCGCCAACCCACCTGCTGACACCCAGAGGACACATATGGGATTATTATATGGTTACTACCCAGCGCTGTAAATGGTTTCCTGGTTCCTATATTTATTTCTAGCTTATTGTTCACCCCAGGAAATTCATGTAATTCTAAGGGGTGGCCTTATTCTAGAACTTCCAATTCTTTTTTTTTTTTAATACTCCTTATATCTTACGTTTGTATTCTCGTCGGTTAAGAAAGCTCCCTAACACCTCTTCCTATGCGATTTATGGAAATGGCTGGTTAATATACTTTTATACGTTATTTATGCAAAGTATGCCCACACTGGAAAGATTTATGAAACACAGAAGAGGACAGTAAGGTGGAATAATATAAATCGCTTAGGAAAAGGTGTTAGGGAGCTACTTTACGCGATGAGAATACCACCCTCTGCATTCCCCTCCTAATCTTCATCTTTCCTATGTTCATCTCTGTCCTGACATCATACACACGTCCCCCTTACACCTACACCTTTGGTTCCTCTCTCTCTCTCTCTCTCTCTCTCTCTCTCTCTCTCTCTCTCAGCTAAACATATTAGTCTTCCCTTAACTGGAATAAAATAGAGAGAGAGAGAGAGAGAGAGAGAGAGACAGACAGACAGACAGACAGACAGACAGACAGAGACAGACAGACAGACAGAGTGAGTGAGTCTGTGAGTCTGAGAGAGAGAGAGACAGACAGACAGACAGACAGACAGACAGACAGACAGAGTCTGTGAGTATGAGAGAGAGAGAGAGAGAGAGAGAGAGAGAGAGAGAGAGAGAGAGAGAGAGAGAGAGAGAGAGAGAGTCAAGCCGCTATACTGTCTTACCAAACAAGGCCCAGCAAAGCCAAGAACACCACAATCGAACGCATTATGGCTGCTGTGGTGGTTGTGGTGGCTGTGGTAGTTGTTGGTGTGGTAGGTGTGGTGGGTGTGGCTGTTTATATATGCTCAGCTGCCGACACACACCTGCTTTCTCTCACGGACACAGGAAAACCACATTAAGGTTATGAAAGAAAAGAAACAAACAAAACAAAAAGAAAAAATTGAGGGGCATCCCGTAAATTAGAACATTATCTCTTGGTAGGTGAGGGCGACCACCATCCACTCACTCGATGATGTGCTGCCTCTACAGCAGGGGTTCCCAACCTTTATTTACCCATTACCCCATTTTCCACACCTCCCTTCACTCATTACCCCTCATTGCTTATGTTACCACAATTGCATTTTAGCTGCTTAACATTTTGATGCCTAGATTTTAGTTTGAATGTAGGACTTAATTAAAGGTTAGGCTAAAACCAAGAGAGTTATTGCAAGGAGTAATTTATTTTTATTATTAACACTGATACCAAATAAACATGACTTTAAACATTCATCTCTGAATTTTAGTATAGGTCTGAAAGTCTATCATAACTGGTATGATTTTTAGATTTTTTTTTGTTTGTTACCTCCCCCATTACCCTTCACAAAAGACCAAATTACCCCACTTGGGGTAATTTACCCCAGGTTAGGAACCCCTGCTCTACAGTAAGTGGTCCTACACTGACTGACAAGTCTTTGATTTCTCCTCCTCTGCATTAAAAAGAAAAATATAACTCAGGAATCCATTTACTACACTGGCTGGTAATTACTGAACAAATGGACGCCTGGTGGCCTGGCTTTAGATGGATAGATAGACAGATAGACAGATAGATAGATAGACAGACAGACACAGATAGATAGACGGGAATACATCTCAGCAGTGGTTTAGGTTTCTTGCGCACATACTGCTACTCGTGGGGTTTTTGAGACTGGTCACTCTCACCTTAAATGTATGAACTGAGAAGCCAAAAACGACTGGATGAAAGAGATAGATAGACAAGCGGATAGATAGACAGGCAGATAGATAGACAGACAGATAGATAGACAGACAGATAGACCGACCGACCGACAGACAGACACACAGAAACATACCAAGCTAGTGTTGAGCCCTCTAGAACTCCGCCGCAAAGTTGGTTGGGAGCTGTGTGTTCATCTGTCTGTCTGTCTGCCTACTATCTCAAAAAGTTGTTATTGGATTTGCCTTATTACCGTTTACAATAGTAAATCACCTAAAATGCATTGTTTCAGTTCGGTTCATGTCAATCCTCTGCTCTGCCATTTCCAACTTTGTCTTCGAGGTGACTGTGAGTGTAAGGAGAAATACTTTGAGATGATTTGGTCATTTGGAGAGGATGGAGAATGAGAGACTGACTAAAAGAGTGTATGTGAGTGAGGTGGAGGTGAGAGGGGGGGAGAAGAAGGCCAAGGCTGAGATGGATGGATGTGAAAAAGAAGGATGAGAGTTGAAGGAAAGGCAGTCACATGGCGGAGGACAGGGTTTTGGAGGAGATTTGTGTGACCACCCCTTAGGGTATTAAAGCGTCTGGCTTTAGACGGATGAAGGGTAGATAGATAGATAGAGAGACAGACAGACAGATAAATAGACAGACAGACAGACAGATAGATAGATAGAAATAGACTTCAATGGAGCATACGATCGAAAGCTTCCTTGAAATCCTGACAGACAGACAACCCAGTCATACCTTGCCTGTATATTTTATCTATCTATCTATCTATCTATTGCCAGACGCCATAATCCCGTATGGGGTGGCCATTTGACTCGAGTTATTTGTTTTACATGGAGGGGCACTAACCCTCCACCAACCTACTTGACTCTTAATTCAGTTTTCACTCTCGCCTTAACTCTCAGGATCAAGAAGCCTTGTCCCTGACCCTGATGGAGAAAAAAAAAAGAGAGAGAGAAAAAAAGAAAAGCAAATTAATTAAAGATCGGATGATGGATGGATTTTACTAAATTGGCAAAGTTACCGTCCTTCAGGAACATGAGGAAAACTGTATAAAAATATAAAGCACAGGCCGTTCTCTCTCACACAAGGCGCCTAACGACAGACGTAAAAAATGTGTTGAGGGAAATACGTATGATTCAGGTAAACATCACGACACCAACATGTGAGATTGTGCGACCCCGTGCAGCTGTTGTAATGGCAGCACTAGCTCAGCTGCACAGCGACACACCAGGCTTATCGTGCAGCAACAGTGGCACCCTTTCACGCTTACGTCACAGCACCACCTGTCACCTTCCACATCTTCCCGCTTACCTGTGTCACGTTAACTGATATATATACATTTTTTTTTTTTTTTTTGTAATGTGTCCGACTCAGGGCAAAGGCTTGACGGCCGATATCTCGGGGGCAATGGCCTATCCCAAGGCCCAGCAGTCCTCCTACACCTCCACATGTCACCACATCGGCGCTAACACCCCCCTTCCATATTGAATACATGCTAGGGCTGTCTCATACAGGACTGGTGTGCTGGTATTAGCAGGGGTACTTTTAAGACATGTCGGCGGGTCTTCTGATAGCGTGAAAGTCCGCCTTTATGACACTCAAATCCTTAAACTGTTCCCTGCCCCAGCCGGGATTCGAACCTGGGTCCATTAGGACTGCAGGCCTCTTTTTTCATGCTGCAAATTTTCCATGATCAGCCTAAAAATGACCCTGGCTAATTACATCAAAGCACAAAACCCACCTGCCAGCTCCCACATCTTCCCGCTAACCACAGTGTCACATTAACTGATGTGGACATCGATCCTTTTGGTGCTATAAGTTTTCGATCAGCCTAACAGTGACTTTCACCTCCACCCAATTCATACATGAAGTTCATTTTCACCCCTGACTATGCCACTGCCCCCCATCCCTCTATTTCATTCTCCCCCTCCCCTTTCCTCCCTCCTCACTCAGACCTTCCTAGTCAGTCAGTCCTTCTCCATATTCTCCACACGGCCAAACCGTCTCAGAAAATTTTTAAAATATTTTCTAGTACATCGACATCTACACGACAATGTTCCCTCATTCACCATTCATTTGTCTCCAGGTAAATCCACATATTCTACTCACATACCTCATTTTCATTGCTCATTCGGCATTTGTCCTTCTAACAGGACCAAGCTTTACTTCCATACGTTAGAGTAGGAATCACAATACAGTCTTGCACTGACTTTTGTACAGTAGTTCCACGTTCAGGTCCCTCTTTCTTGTCACTGCTCCCACGGTCACTTTCCTAAACAGAAAAGCAACCAGTGCATAAGTCACGTTTCTGTAGGTATTGATGAGCGACCTGGTTCAATTCTGTACAGAGGAGTGGCCTGGGTCAGCTGTCTATGAAGAAAATCGACCCGGGTCATTTTCTATATACCTTAGAATATTGACCAGGGTCGGTTTCCCGGAGGTACAACAATGCGGCTCGGCTGTTTTCTGCAGGCAAGAAAAGGCGAACCGTAGCCTGTCTGTCTGTTTGTCTACTAATCCCGTAAAAGGTGATCACAAACGAACAGCCTCCTTCACCCTGTCCTTCATCAAGGAGCTGCCCTCTTTCCCTACCGCTCCCCCCTCTCATATCTCTCCTACCCGAGCCCTCTTATGGGTTAGCCCAAGCACGACTTCAGGGAGGTCAGGAGTTCCTCCGGAAATGTGGGGTGGCCACTGGGATGGACAGGAATATTTCAGGGATGGCCAGGGTCACACTCCTTAGCCCTCTAGCTACGCCTCTGTCTGGATAAAATTTGCGGCAAAATCCTGGATAGTTCAGATCACACCTTGTATGGAGCAAATGTTTATAGATAGATATCTTTTTAAAATATGTTTATAATATCAATTTAACCTTCAACAAACACTGACCAGAGACAGCCCTGTAGCTGAGGTATTTTTAGTCATTCATTTTTCGACAAAAACAGCTAGATTTTTTGTAAATATTTTCCCATTACTAGCAGCCAACAGTTTACCGACACTTCACCCTAAAATACCCTTCGGGCGCCATCCAGGTGGAACTCTTTAGCCCACTGGACCATCGGGCCTCCCAGTGTACTAAATGGTTTATGGGTTACATAAAACCATTTGGCGTGTCATTCAGTGTAGCATCATCTGAACGCAGCACTATATGAGTGAATAGGCGTCCCAGCCTACCACTATCATTCTGCTGTATTTGTCTATAGACAGACGCCTTAATCCAGTAAAGGATGGCCACAAATAAATCGTTTCTATATCACCCTGGCCTCTGCCATCAGCCTGCCCTCTCCAACTCGTACGCATGCATGCACGCGCGGGTCTTCCTTTCTATGGCCACCTCGTTTTCCTCTCATACGTGGCCCTCATTATTTCATATATCCCTCCCTCATCTCTTTCTCGGGAGGCGGTGGCTGAATCGGTAGAGAGGCGGCCTGCAGTCCTAATGGACCCAGGATCGAATCCCGGCTGGGGCAGGGAACAGTTTAAGGATTTGAATTTCTTAAAATCAGGCTTTACTGATCTACCAGAAGACCCGCCGACATGTCGTAAAAATACCCCCGCTAATACCAATACACCAGTCCTGTATGAGACAGCCCTAGCATGTATTCAATATGGACGGTGGGTGTTAGCGCCGAAGTGGTGACATGTAGAGGTGTATGGTATGTAGGAGGACTGCTGGGCCTTGACAGCTGGCTGTGAAGCCTATGCCCAGAGTCGGACACATAAAAAAAAAAAAAATAAATAAAAAAATAAACCTTTCACTCAAACCAGTGCTGCCAGGGAGGTGAGCGCTGTTGGCGCCCAGACTTTCCCGAAATCGCGCCCAAAAAAACGCCCAAACCGTCATTTAGCCCAAGTACAATCGCGATTGAGTTCTTGGACACAGTTTGCTATTTATTGCAATTTTATCCTGTCTTTGGATTTTGACTGCAGCACCGTTAATCACCACAGCCTTCTCCCCATTCTAGTCTTATAAAATTCCAGAAAATCAGGTTGCCAGGACAGAGCTAATGCCTATCACACCAGTCATAATGACCACCCTGTACCTACCCAGCATCTATCTCTGTCTGAAGCTCTAACACTCTTTACCACAACTGTCCAACCCAACTCTGATCCAAATTACAAACAACACGAAGTTCTCTCCCTCTATCCCATCCCCCTTCCATTCAGTACATTTGACTGTACTCTCTCTCTCTCTCTCTCTCTCTCTCTCTCACACACACACACACACACATCCAGATTAAAGTTCATCATTGTCTCAACTCGTTCTCTTATACCCTACCCTTCCCGAACCGCGATTATCACCACACACACACACACACACACACACACACACACACACACACACACACTAGCACAGACTCTTGTAGGGAGCTACAAGAAGAATTAAATAAACTTCATGAATGGAGTAGTACATGGCAAATGGAATTCAATGTGGACAAGTGTCATGTAATCAAGTTTGGTAAAAGTGGAAAAAGACCTGATTGGGATTATAAGTTAGGAAATAAAACCCTATACACATCAGAAAGAGAGAAAGACCTAGGTGTGATTATCAATAACAGACTATCTCCGGCTGACCACATCAGCGAGAAGGTACGGAACATGTATACACTGCTTGCAAATATGAGAATAGCATTCACATACATAAATGAAGACATGCTAAAAAGGATAATAACATCATTCATTAGACCAACCCTGGAATATGCATCAGTAGTCTGGAGTCCTCATCTCAAAAAGCATATAGACAAGATTGAAAAAGTTCAAAGGGCCGCTACAAGATGGATACCAAGCTTAAGGGACCTAAGCTACGAAGAAAGACTAAATAAACTGAATCTACCAACACTACAGGAGAGAAGGAAAAGAGGTGACATGATAATGCTATATAAGTGCATATCAGGAAAGGAGAAAATAGACATAAATGATTACTTAACATATGGAGAAGCATCAGCAAGAGGACACTGCAAAAAACTGCATAAGAAGAGAGGTGATAAAGACGTAAGGAAATTCAGTTTCCCAAACAGAGCAATTGATCAATGGAATGCACTACCGAATGAAATAGTGTGTGCCAAAACAATTCACAAATTTAAGGATATGTACGATAAATATGGTCTAAGACACGGGACAATACGAGCTTGACTCATTCCTGTAAAGATACAATTAGGTAAGAACAATTAGGTAAGAACACACACACACACACACACACACACACACACACATACACACAAGCACGCAAGGAATACTGGGCCATATACCTGCCATACGCCATGTCTTTTTGCTTTTTTACATGAATGCCATATCCCAACAAGATGGCCCAATACGCTCCCAATCATTTTCAACAATCGCCCCAAAAGGCACAACGCGAGTCTTCCGAAGTCGCCCAAACTGGCATGAAACGTGCGTACCTGGCAACACTGACTCTGGTACGTGGGCTTGGTCAGCGTCGCCAAGGCCAAAGTATCAAATGCCACTAAACGTGCTCACAAAAATGGTTAAAATGTTGTCATACATGTATAGCTCCATGAAAGGTGTAGAAAATGGCTCTGATCACTGGAATATCGCTTAAACTGAAAAAATATTTATATATTTCTTGTCGCTAAATAGAAGTGAATATATCTGGCTGAAAAAACGCTAAAAAACACGTTTGTTGCGATCGACTTTCAAGATGGGGTCACATTAGATGACGACAAATGCCGGAAGTTTGTTGTACTTGTATATGACATATGAGTGGGGTAATGTATGAAAGTGCAATCATTCAAGCCCTCCAAACCATATCGATATCAGATTTTGATTTAAAAGTATACAGATTTCAATATATAAATTTCTACGCTAATTTTTTTTAGTAGCAAGGTGGCGGCTAAATGGCTTCAAGAATAAGTCAACGCGCTGTTATTCCTTACGAGGTATGATAGAGAGGAAGAAGACGGGAGGACAGGATTGTTGTGATATTGTACTATAATGTTGGTGTTGTGAGGTACACTTGTTTCTGACAATTGCGAAGATGACTCTTATAAAGAACTACCAGAGAAGCGAAGGTGGGCATATCACCATCAAAGGAAACATGGTCGTTTAATACTTAATGCGAATCATGTTTATTTGTAGGCTTCATTCTGCTTTGGTAAACAGCACGGTATATATTCATTTTCTCCAGATAAAACTAATGGATTATATTGCCCATTTCCTATAATATAGACACAGGGAAATAGGTACTGAGAAAGGCAGCTCTTGTAGGTGTGGGAGAGATGAATAATAAATATGCCTAGCAAAAGAAAGGCGATAATATGTCCATCGTTGATTTCCATGGCATTTCATTAACTTCAGTCGAAAATGATCATCTCTTCATCTTACATGCTGTGGAATGGCAAGAGATTAATACTAGAATATGGTACTAGTCACGAAGAAGTGCTGTGAGGAGCATGCAGGGCTGTAGTATGGTCTTATACTGCCAGTGAGCTACAAGAAAGAAAGCTACAAAAAGACAGAATCACCGCATACAGTAATTAAAACAAATGAAGTGGTACATAAGTTTCTGGTGGTTCTGAGGTGGTTTGGCCACGTGGAGAGGATGGAGGGTGAAAGACTGACGAAGAGAGTGTATGTGAGTGAGGTGGAGGGGGGAAGAGGGAGGGGGAGGCCGAGGATGAGATGGAGGGATGGGGTGGAGAGGTATATGAGAGAGGGGGGTGTGAGTTGGGAGCAGGGCAGTGAGATGGCGGGGGATAGGGTGACTTGGAGGCGATTTGTTTGTGGCCACCCCAAACGGGATTGAGGCGTCTGGCAATAGATAGATAGATAGATAGTCTCTTGTTACAACTCAGCATCCAGCATGGAGAAATGGCAGTTTTAGGTCAAATGAAAATAGAATATAATGTGAATGTGTGTGAGGTACAGGATTATAAGGAATTTTTTCCTTTTGTTGCACCCATGTTTACTCACCTGGTTTACTCATAAACCAGGTGAGTAAACATGGATGCAACAACTCTTATGTTATTTATTAATGATTTTTAACGTATTTCGATAATTTTGTGACAATTTTGTTGCAGATGACTCCTATCCCTACAGGGGTGTTGAGATACGGAATAAAATACCATACTGAAACTGATCAAAGGCGGGGAGAGGAGGGGGTGAGGAAGAGGGAGGCCAAGGATGAGATGGAGAGATGGAATGGAGAGGTATATGAGAGAGGATGGTGTGAGCTGGGAGCTGGGCAGTGAAATGGGGGGGAAGAGGGAGGGGGAGGCCAAGGATGAGATGGAGGGATGGAATGGAGAGGTATATGAGTGAGGAAGGTGTGAGCTGGGAGCTGGGCAGTGAAATGGCGGGGGACAGGGCAACATGGAGGCGATTTGTTTGTGGCCACCCCATATGGGATTAAGGCATCTGGCAATAGATAGATAGACAAATAGATCAAAGTACTTCACCTGAAATCAAATACAGAATAAAATCCAAATCAATCAAGATACGTTAAAAACCTTCCTGAATCAGACCTAACCTATCATAATCAAACTAAACTTAACCTGTCCAAACTGGGGAGGCATAGCCCCCCCAGACCCCTCAGTACCCCAACTTAACCTAACCTTGAAAACCACTCAGACCATGAAAAGCAGCTGACCACAGTAAGAAGGTGTTGTTTAGGCATCTCCAGCCACCTCAGCACTGCTTGGGATGGGGGCTGTCACAGGTCCCACATCCCAGTTGGAGAAGTTACCCACAGGACGATATTGAAACCTTCATAAAGACGTATTTGCAACAGAAATGACACAGAGAAGACCCCCTCCCCCTTTATCTGGGGATCTAAAGTCATAGAGGACACTGAAATAACCAGCAGACATGGAAAATTAAACCAAATATAAAACTGTATAATGTGTCTGGTTGTAAAAGAGAGTACAAGTTAGAGTACCGGTAAATTTGTATAAGTTGTTTCTAATGGTTTTGGACATGAGATCTGTGTTTTTTGCAATGGATTTTGGTAGTATAGCTGTTGCTACTGCTGCCGCTGTTTAACCCCAGTCTGTCTGGCTGAGCAGATTTGTTAATTACAAGTAAGTAACTGCTTTTGTGGGATCATCCTGCAAGCACAGCACATTATACAGTATATGCGATGTAGGGATCTGGCACCCCCTTGTGGAAGACAGCTCCTCATTAGGGTCCTTCCCATAGTGAAGTGCAGGGAAGTATAGTATGGGGAAGTTTGGCATCCAGGCAGACACCATAGCTGCAGCCAAGGTGCACAGTGCCACCACATGTAGGCCTCCCTTCAGTGCCACCATCATCATGTTGAGTGATTTAAAGGTGTATTACATAATAAAAGTGTATGTTAAATAACAAAACATAACTACAACATTTGTACAGTCATTATATATTGGTGCTGTATTGTAAGCATGGTGTTATTTCAGGATAAAAACATCGCCAAGAAGCTTTGACTGATTTCGCTTACACAGAACTGTTGATCCTGGGAATACAATGAATGTAAGTAAACTGATATTTTTTTAATAGTATAGTACATTTAGTGCTGTTAATGCACTTAATATGCTTATTGTTTGTCAAATGATTGGATGATGGATGGATGGATTTAACTTTTTATCATGGAACTGACTGATTGGCTGTACATACTGTATAGCAATTCTTTTATGATCCAGGACCTGACAGATCAGTGAATTAAAGCAGCATTTTAGAGGCAGGGCATACATTTCTGTCAAGGCAACATGTCTGAAGAAACCCCAAGGTGGACGAAATGTTACCCTCTCAGAAAATAATGGCTTTTCAACTTTCTAATGCAAGAGTTAATCAGTACTCCCAGTCCTTCATGTATGCAACACAATAACTCTGGAATTGTCTTCCTCTCTGCATTTCCTTCTGCCTATGACCTCCAGTCTGTTGAGTGCAGTGTTTCCAGACATCTCAAAATGAACGGATCTTGAAGTTTTTTTTTTTTTTTTTTTTTTTTTTTTTTTAAGGGAACAGTTTTGCAGGCTTCTACCCTTTGGTTCCCACTTCCTGACATTAAAAAAAAAAAAAAAAAAAAAAAAAAGTCCTAAAATTAACCAACTTGTGTCCAGTGGGTTATGATAGTGTACTGTATTTGTCTTGGTCTGCAGCAAAACAAGTTCCAAGGGAAGATTCGTGAGACTTGCCGGTTCTGGAAGGAGAGGACTTGCCTGAAGGGGAAGTACCATTGCCGATTCATCCATGGTTATGTGTGTACCAATGATGGCCATTGCTGGCAAGACAGCTGCAACCGCATACACTTCAACCAGAACAAGCCACTCAACCCCAGAGACTTCCCACATGCCAATCAGGTAAAGCCACTGCAACAATTACAGTTATTTTCCTGATATCCACACTAATAAAGCCAAGCCTATACAAATACAGTACATGGAATTTATGAATAATGCTGTATTAACCCCCCAAACAAACATAAATGGCACATTAGCCCTCCAACTTATGCGAGCTTGAAAATTATCTATCTATCTATCTATCTATTGCCAGACGCCTCAATCCCGTTTGGGGTGGCCAAATTATAATGCAGTATATTAATGAATAATATAAATACAGTATAGAAGCTTTTGGACCAGATAATGAAGGTAATGGAAAGAGTTCTAGAAGGTATGATTAGAGAAAAAGTGAATATTGATGAGATGCAGTTTGGGTTTGTGCCAAGCAAAGAGACCACCTTTGCCTGGAGCCATATTCATTTTTCGTCATACAGACAGTTGGTAGTACTGACACGAGTTGCCATGTGCTCCAGGTGACAGGCCTATGACTGCGTGCATTGGGGGCATGGCAGCTTAGTGGTAGAGCGCCTGACCCAAATAGAAGAGACATAAGTTTGTGCCGTGCTACGGTAAACTGCCCTGCTGGGAGAGGTAGCGCTGTCCTGTCACCTAGCTGGTTGTAGCAGCCGTGGCTTAGTGAGTTAGAGCACTCTGACTGAAGGGTCGGAGGTTCGAGTCCACCCAATGGTCATTGGTAGACATTAGGAAGGGCATCCAGTCATAAAGTGCTACAGGCTCCAAAACCAAAGTCCTCTATTCAGGGCCAATGCCTTAGCCCTTAATGAAAAAAGGGGACATGGCATAAAACACACACACACACAAAAAAAGGAATCTTTTTTTTTTCTTTTTTTAGGAAGCCTTTGACAGAATCCCTAGGGAGGTGGTGAAATGGGCAATGAGAAAGCTTGGGATCAAGAAGTGGTTGGTTAGGGTGGTTATGGTTATGTATGTGGGTTCGTGCACCCAGGTAAAGGTGAATGGAGTTTGAGTGATGATTTTTCTGTGAATGTTGGTGTGCATCAAGGGTCAGTCTTGAGCCCCTTGTTTATCATGGTACTTGAAGCCCCCTCATGTGACCTCAGAAATGGACTCCCATGGGAGATGTTGTATGTTGATGATTTGATGTTGATGGTGTTGATTGCAGAGAATGAGAGGGAGACGGAGGAAAGATTCAGGAAGTGGAGAGATAGTATGGGGCACAAGGGCTCAAGAGTAAACGCAGATAAAACAAAAGTAATGGTATCTAGGGCTGATGGCAGTACTGTCAAAGAAGAGAGAGAGTGACCATGTGCAATTTGCCACAAGGGAATGGGAAATAATTCCATCTTGTGCAGTGTTTGTGATAAGTGGATGCACAGGAGATGTCGTATTAGAGGTAGACTGCATGATAATGCTGAGTTTATGTATGCGGTGTGTCGGGAAGAGCATGTGGAGATTGTCAGACGTGGAATGATTGATTTTGCTGATCTGTTTCTTGAGTGTGTGGAAGTGTTTTGTTATTTGGGAGACATGTTATGTGCTTGAGGTGGGGCTGGAGCAACCTCTGTAGAGTGAGTGGTTGGAAGAAGTTCAGGGAGCTGTTGCCTCTCCAGACATCGAGAGGGCTCTCCCTCCATGATGAGGGGTCTTTGTATGCGGCATGTGTTAGCAGTTTAATGCTGTATGTAGTGAGACCAGGGCAGTAAAGGAAGAGGATATTTGCAGGCTCAAACATAGAAATGACAGTGATTAGGTGGCTGGGCAGTGCATCCTTGAGTTTGAAGCCTGGGTTGCTGGGTTTATGATGGAAGAGTTGAGAGGTAGGATGGGACTGGAGTTTATTGGTGTAGTGATGAGGAGTGGTAGATTGAGATGGTTTGGGCATGTGGAGAGGATGGGGGATGATAATTGGATGCAGAAAGTGAGAAGTGTTAAAGTTAAGAGTAGGGCTGCGAGAGATAGACCGAAACAGACCTGGGATGAGGTCATTGAGTGTGACCTCAGGGATAGCTAAGGCCCCAGTCACACTGCAGATACAATTTATCGCAAACCACTCGCGACATGCAAGTCGTGGGTGGTTTTGGTGAGGTTTACAACCGGTCTTCATATGTCTCGGTCTAGCCGCAGGCCACCATGGCGACCAAAAACTTGTCGCGAGGTATTTTGTGCTGCGCGAAAACCTCCCCACGACCACCGATGTCATGGCACAGAAGCTGCCCGGTGGGCGGCTGGATTGCGTCTGGTCAGCTTACGGACTGCGACTGGTCGGTGACACCAGATTTTTAAACAGTGGTTGCCATCCAGACGCAGGCCGGTCGCCGCCTGCTCTGTGCGGTGGCCGTTCGCACTCTGTCAAGGCAACGACTGGACTGCGGCGGCAGCCGTCCACAAGCCTCCTATCTGGGGTGGTGGTTGAAGTCTGGCCACCGTCCAGCCGGTGATTGGTCGAGCGACAGGTGGTGGGCTGGACTGAGACCAGCCGCTGGCCAATCCGCGGCCAGTGTCAGTCTAGTGGCGGCCTAGAGGTCGCGGTCTAAATTGCGACAGGACGCGGACCGTCTGCCGTTTGTCGGCGGCCTGCTGACGACCGGCCAGCCACCCGTCGGTGTCTTGACTTGTGTGTACCTGGCCATGGTCGCTGTTTGGCCGCCCACTGGACAGACACTGGATGACCACCTGTAGCCAATCGGTGGCACGACTGCTCGGAGACCTCCATGGTCGGGGACTGGTTTCACGATTTTGAGGTTTGCGACAAGTCCTACCTACAGTGTGACTGGGGCATTAGGGACTGAATAGGAAAGCTGCCAGCAATCAGGCAGCATGGAGAGCAGCCATTAGGTTACCAAGGCCAATGCTAGCAAGCGTGTTGAAGTCTTTAAGAACAAAACGAAATGAACGAATAAACATTTAACACTCTGTAGTATTTGGACACACACCAATGCAATTCAGACCAGTTTATTTTTTCCCATGTGGCAGTTGCAAAGAGGAAGTATTACACCTCCTCCCTGACATGATAAGGATCATGCACTACAAATATTAGCAAGTTTACTGCATATACATATTTGGAAATTTTACTGGGAAGATACAACGGTTAGATATTGGGGGTTGTCATCTGATAGAATTGAGACCATTTTCATGACATTGATACTAAGTTGTGGTTACACCGAATTTGATGAGCCTTATGTATGAGGGAGGTCTGAAACTTCTTTGTTACTAATCTGACTTATTTTATTTGGGAATGCATTTTAATTACTTCTTCCTCATTTTTTTCAGGATCCTATGCACGTTAACTTTGAGTGGAAAAAAGAGGTTGAGATGATGATGATGATAATGATGATGATGATATTGATGGTGACAGGGATGATGATGACAATGATGATGATGATGATATTGGTGACAGTGATGATGATGATCATGATCATGATGTATTTCTTTGTAGGACATCCACAAGCCGTCATTTCGTCCTCGGTTTCGTCGGAGCCACAGCGGGAGTCCATCAAGGCACTACAAGCCCCTCCATCATGGCCGCTCACCCCCATACCACCGCCCCTCCAGCCGGAGCCCGCCCCCATACCACCGCCCCTCTAGCCGTAGCCCGCCCCCATACCACCGTCCCCCCAGCCGTAGCCCACCCCACCTCCCACTACGTGGATACAGGTAGGCGCTTAATTAGCTCCCCGAATCTGGAAATGTCTTTTCAACACTAATTTGATGTTGTATTTGGTATTACAAGCACAGTATATTTTGCAACCTCAGGTATTGACACTGACATGACTGAGTTGCCCCACTGCTTGGTTATACAAGTGTTCCTCAGTTCCCTTCCGCTTCCCTGCAAAGAAGATGGTGAGTTCCAGGAGGAGGGGAAGCCTCAGCCTACAGTCCAGCAGGTTCATGATTCAGATGAGCCTGGGGTTGCAGCTGCTACCACAGTACTACAATATATCCACCTATGGAAGAATCTGTAATAGTGAAAGGGTAAATGAAGGCTGTATCTAACCTTCAGTTCAAAGAGTCTCTCCAGCACTAAATTAAAACATCTGGTGGACACACAGACCCTAACTGAGTAAAAACTCAAAAAAGTCATACTAAAACAGCTAAGATGCTATCATCCTTAAGCTTGAGAAAAAAAGAAAAAAACAAGCATTAAAGAACAGCCGAAAGTTAAAGAAAATCTAAAATAACATAGAATCACATTTTTAAACTGTATGTAATTTTTGTATGTAAGTTCTTTGAAAGGAGTGATAAAGAACAGGGAAGTGAGCATGGAAGTAAAAATGTCACTGCATGACGGTATTGTGATACCAACTCTAACGTATGGAAGTGAAGCTTGGACCTTGGAAGGACACAAGTCAAGAGTGAGAGCTGTGGAAGTGGGTTATTTGAGAGGAGCATGTGGAGTTACATGGAGAGACAGACTGACGAATGAGGAAGTGAAGGAGCGCTGTGGTGTGGATGTGATAGAAAGCGTTAGGAAAAATACATTGCGGTGGTTTGGCCATATGGAGAGGATGGAGAGCGAGAGGCTAATGAGGAGAGCATATGCGAGTGAGGTGGAGGGGGGGGAGAGGGAAGGGGAGGCCAAGGATGAGATGGAGGGATGAAGTGGAGAGGTATACAAGAGAGGCAGGTGTGAGCTGGGAGCAAGGCAGTGAAGTGGCATTGGACAGGGCAACGTGGAGGTGATTTGTCTGTGGCCGCGTCTTTTGGGACTGAGGCATGTAGCAATAGATAGATAGATAGATAGATGTAATTTTTGGAGATTGTGTAAAGCTGAGTTTTCTGTAAAAATGAACTCTCTTACGAAGGATACTATTAATTTTTAGATTTGTTGAAGTAAAGTTATTAAAGAGACAGTTTTGTACATGTAATATAACTGTTTATTAAAGTGAACTTGCTTTAAAAAAATATATATATATATATATATACCTTATATATTTCCCCTACACAGCCCAGAGTACCGTCACCCCAGCAGGAGCCTCACCCCTCCCCCAAGGCGTTTTAGCCGAAGCCGCAGCCCCTCACGCCGATTCAGCAGGAGCCGAAGTAGAATCAGGAGCCACAGCAGGAGCAGACATCGGAGCAGGTCATGGCACAGGAGTCGCAGTAGGAGTCGAAGCCCTTCCCACCATCATCACGGTAGAGGGCTCAGTAGGATTCACAGGGAACACAGTAGGAGTAGAAGTGGGAGTTTAATCAGGTCAAGAAGTAATCGGAGTAGGAGTGTCAGCTTAATTCGATCAAGAGGTAACAGGAGTAGGAGTTTGAGTCAAATCCGATTAAGAAGTAAGAGCCCATTAGAACTCCTCTCCCGTGCCAGGAGTCCTAGCGGCAGTAAGGCTCCACGCAGTAGGAGTGGGAGCAGGAGTTCCAAGGAAGGCAGGAGGAAGAGCCAGCCTCGCAGCAGAAGCAGGAGCGCTGCCCGACAGGGAAGCAGCAGCAGTACTTTTGCCTTGCATAAAAAGCGTGACAATTCCTCCCTGTCCAGTAGCAGAAATAACAGTCCCATGACGCATCATCGGGATAATGCCAGCCCCCCTCCACAAACTGGCAAAAATACTGGTACCTCTAAAGCACTTCTGGACCTAGAGAATTTATATACAGAGTTAGAGAATGACGTGCCACTGATATCCCCTGAAAAGATGCAACCGTTTGACCAGGCGCAATCTATAGCAAAAGTTGAAGCTCAGTTGCCGTTCTTAAATTCAGAGACTCAGCAGCTAATAAAGGATGCCTTAAAATTCACAAAAGAGAACCAGAGCAAAAAGGAAAGAGAAGAGCAGCAGTCAGAGGATGAGGCTGAAGATAACCTTGGACTAGACTTGGAGGAGGTTGGGGAGGAAGTAGATGACATATTTGCCAAGTCAGTGAGCCGGTGTGGGGAGGAATCAGCTGAGACTATTGTAGAGGAGAAAGAGGGCATGGAAGTGAAGATACAGAAAGAATTAGAAGCCGGCAGCAATCCTTCGCCACCCAAGATGCAGCCACCCATGAAATCCCCCAAACGGCCTCCACGTCCCCTCGATTTGGGTTACCACACGGACTGGGAGCTCAGAAATGCCCTAGATGACCCCTCACACCCTTTGGGGAAAGAAATGCCAACCCCCATGGCCCCTCCACCCATGGCCATGACGAGGGATACAGTGAAAGTGGGGAATACTTCGCTTTGGACTCCTGCCCTAGATCGCCGTGTGGCACAGGAGGCCAAGATGAAGAGTGCATATCAGGACAAGGGCAGCAGCTGGGAAGTGGAGACACCTTATGTTGGACGGTAAGCTTGTTCAGTCAGTTATACTCTTTTCACTCTAATCATAGCCTAAAATTGCCATCACTTCATTCTGAATGTAGAGTTGTAACCGTAGATTAACACTACAGCATGATGCTAGCCATGCAGAAATGCCATGGGAAGTATGCAGAGCTATAGCATTATTCTTTCCCTGGTAGCCTTGCAGTTAGAGTGTCTCAGTTGTAGTGACAGCCTGGCATAGGTATAATCTCCAACAGGTAACTGCAGGTGTACCAGCTATTTAATGCCACCAAGGGAACTAGGTTGGTTATCTACCCTTAAATGTATTGGGTTATATTGCATTGGTATTTGTTCTTTTTTTTATAGTTATTTATTTTTAACTGTATTTTCAGGAAAGAAAAAATTGACACCCAAGAAGTTACTGGAGTGGCCAGGAAACCCATACCAGGAATCTTATCCCATCCCTTGTCAAACCAGTCAATTGATTATAGCATGGGAAGTGAGAGGATGGCAGCTGAGGACCCTGCAGCACTACAAAAGGCTGCAATGTACCCAGCCCCAGTCACTCGGCCATACCATGTTTTCAACCAGACTTCCAGACTTCCCATCTCACCAGCACCTGTGACGAATCTTATTGAAGTAAAGAGTGAAACAAGTAAGAGCAGTGTTTCACCTTCTCCTGAGCCAATTCAGGAGTTACCCAGAAAGATGGCTGAACAGCACAGTCCAAGAGCTGTGTCTGAAAGTCCAAAGAAACTTAAGGAGAAGCATTACAAGGAGAAGAAAAAGAAACGAAAGAAGGACTCCTCAGACTCCAACTCAGACCGAAGTGATTCTTCGGAAAGAGAACATGAGCAAAAGCAAGTGCAGGATAAAGAAGCATTAAGTAAAGAAATCCAGAGCTTACATACCAAGAAAGAGTCACTTGTGAAGCGTGTGAATTTGCTTATAGAGCAGAAAAACATGATGAATAACCAGCGACATGATGTAATAAAAAAACACAAGGGTAGTAGAGAGAATCTCAAGAGTATTTTGGAAGAAAACTCATTTCTTGTCAAGGAAATAGTAAAGCAGATCTCAAACATCAATAACATGGTTCAGAAGGTTGATGAAGATTTGGAGAACAAACAGGAGCAGATGAAACAAAAGACCAAGCCCGACAGGGAAAAATATAGGAAGACCCATTACAAGCAAGACCAGAGTGAAGGGGGCAAATTATCACCAGGAAAAGATGACAGATCAAAGTCCCCAAGACGGAAGGACCCATCCCCTCATTATCCATACAACAAGCAGCATAAATATAATGAGGACTCATATGCCTCTGAACAGTCTGGTAAACGTCCAAAACCCCCGACGCATACTGATGATAAAGCATCCAGTTCACCCAGTGCTCAGAAGCTGCCTAGACAGAAGACATCAAGATCGCCTCCAAAGGCAAGGGATGAACGGAAACCTTCAGGTGCAAAGGGGTCACAGCAAGAAAGGGCCAGGGAGGAGGAGGCTGAGGCAAAGATGCAGTATGCCCCACACGAGATGCAGCGGACCTACATGCGGTACATTGACCAGGGCATGCACTGGTGTAAACTGTGTAGTCTTTTCTTTGAGACGGCACTCGAATATGTCACCCATCTTATGACGCAAGCACATCTGGATAGAGTCAAGGTGGGTTGTATGTGTAGTGTACATGTTTCTAACACTCGTAAGGTTGTAAATATTTCTTTTTTTTTTTTTTTTTTTTCCATCTGGTGCAGCCATGATGCAAGGGGTTTGAATGATGAGTGAATGGCAATGTGGCTCATTCAGCTGGGCAAACTTTAGTTAGGATTTTATATTTTTTCCTGCCTCACCCCGCTTTGAGGTGGAAAAAGAGGTCTGGATAATTATTAATGAAAGTTAGTACAGTAGAGGGGATCTGTCCAGCTCTCTAATGCTAGAGTTAACTGATACTCTCAATCCTTCAGGTATGCAACAAGTCAGCACTGGAACTGTCTTCCTCAGTCTGTATTTCCCTCTGCCTGTGACCCCTAGTCTGTTAAATGCAGTGTGTCTAGGCATCTCAGAATGAACAGATCTTGAATTTGACTCTACTGTTTAGTATTTTCAAGGAAAGAACAAGTTTCGGAGTTTCTAGGTCCCCCTCCCACTTTTTTCCCACTAAAAAAGTGGTGATGTGGTAGCATGGTGGTGTGGTAGTGTGTTGGTGGTGGTGGTGTGGTGGCAGTGATGGGAGGCAGTGTGAATGGTGGATCATAAAGGGTGAAACATCCCACTTGGTCAGAGCTATCACCGAAAGACTGAAGAGTTGGAGTAAGTCATACATGTTCTGTAGTACATGATATCAGCCCAGGTTAACAAGGTGTCATCGTAATTTCAGAATGACCGAAAGTCGTGGCTGGCTAAAGCTCCAAAAGAAGAAAAGGAAGTACGACCTCCCAATGCCCAGCTGATAACAGTGCCATTACAAGGTGTGTGATAGGTGACATCACTCAGTGTACCTTACTGTATATCAGGTACTTAAATACCCTCAGTCCTTATTATGTAATGCCTTTTTTTAATATTCTGTTTTGCTATTAAGTCCTTCGAGAAATCCAGAATGAAAAGTGGTCCATCAAAGTCCCATTGTTACCTATAAAGCATATTTGCAAGTGTTCCCTAATTTACAGTACCAATTGTTGGAGCTGATGGGAAGCCTACATGTGGTGGCATTTAACTACCATGGTGGAGCTAAGCAGCTGGAGTGTATTCCTAGGAGCCAATCAGTCAGTCAATCAAGAAGGGGCAAATGCCGCTGGGCGCATAGCCTCACTCACCCTCCAACTCCACCCACATGGGTCCCTTTGTGCAACCCTCCAGGCAGTGACTCTTCCCCCTCTAAGTATCTACCGACAGGAGTGATCGACCTGATCCAGCCATGAGTTTCTTGGCCTTCCTCTTGGCCTCCTCCACCCTGGGTTAACTCATTCAGTATTCACTCTGTGAGCAGGATTAGCCTCAGGAAAGCGAACCACGTGCCTTCATAGCTGGAGTTGGCGTTGACATATTATGTAGGAAATAGGCCTGATTCAGTCTCACAGAGTAGTTGCTCGGTACACACCCGGTCATACCAGCGATATCCCATGATCCTGCGAAGACACTCGGTACCAAAGAAGTCAGTTCACCTCTTCAGGTCGTTGTTTAGTGTCCATGTCTCACAGCCATAAAATAAAACAGGGAGCACCAGTGCCCTGAAATTGCAAACTTTCATCCTTCTACACAAGTAACGACAGAGCCAAATACCCAAATTGAGTGATTCCATAACCCTGTAGGCCAGACCAATACAACGGGATCTGACTGTCTGATCTACCGTTGTTATGGACCAGACTACCAAGATAAGTGATCTTTCCAAGACTTCTATATCATCACCATATAGTGAACTAAATGCCTGGACCTTGGTCTTAGCCCAAGAGATCTCAGTGGCTTCACACTGTGAAATTCCTCAAGGGCACTCAGTAGTGTCTCCAGCAACTCCTAGGAGCCAAACTCCTTCACTTTTCCCTGCATCTCATCATGGGAAGGACCCTTGTCTGACCCTGGCATGGCACTATCAGCCACAAGCATTGCCAGATCCCTACATGATGTCAGTACTAGACCGTAACTTTAGCACAGCCCCACAGAAGCAATTGTTTACCTGTGTTCAGTGGGTCTGCCTAGCCAAACCAATCAAGATTAAGAAACAACAACAACAGTACCGTGAACCGGGGTGACTTCGTACGATTTTGAAGGTTTTTTCATCCTGACACAATTTATTTTGGCCAAAATACTGATGTTAAGTATTACATACGTACGTGAGCCAATAACCTGTAAGCATCTAACAGCTAGATAATCTCAGAATCTCCATCTAGACGTAGTAAAATATTTTATAGGTGTCCGAGGTCACCCCGGACTGGGGAGACTTCGGACTGCCTTGGGGTGACCCCGGACACTCATTAGAAATGCACTGAAATGGGCCCCTAGTAGCTCAGCTGAATGTTTGGACAGTTCTGGGGAGTCTTCGGACACTGCGCGACTTTTAAAAAAATTGCTGAAAAAAATACAAAAAAATACAGAAAAATTACAAGTAAATAGTAGTGATATATAGCAAAAATAGATGAAAAAATAAATTTTCCATTGACTTACAACCCCAGTTTAGTTGATTATACATATACATTATAGGGAGTACATTCCCACGCTATGCGCAGGTTAAAGGCACGATTGTGACTGACTGACCGGACGGTTTAAAGCGTGCCGGCTATTTAAATGCCTAATTAAAGGGAACTTGGAATGGAGGAACATAAGATAGGGAAGGAAAGAGCTAAAGAGTGAAGGAGCTTGGGAAGGAGAAACAGGAGGAGTTAGGAATGGAAGGGGGGAGTAGATGAGGAATAAGAGGAGGGAGTGGAGACAAACTATAAGGATATCATACCGGTACCGTACCATATGGTAACTTAAATAATGTGTGTTCTCACATTGCACAAAACCAATTAAACTAAATAATATCTCTTCTCAGACTAGAAATGTGACATAAATGCGGTACATTCCCACGCTATGCGCAGGTTTAAAGGCACGATTGTGACTGACTGACCGGACGGTTTAAAGCGTGCCGGCTATTTAAATGCCTAATTAAAGGGAACTTGGAATGGAGGAACAGAAGATAGGGAAGGAAAGAGCTAAAGAGTGAAGGAGCTTGGTAAGGAATGAGAGAAGGAGCTTGGGAAGGAGAAACAGGAGGAGTTAGGAATGGAAGGGGGGAGTAGATGAGGAACAAGAGGAGGGAGTGGGGACAAACTATAAGGATATCATACCGGTACCATATGGTAACTTAAATAATATGTGTTCTCACATTGCACAAAACCAATTAAACTAAATAATATCTCTTCTCATAATAGAAATGTGACATAAATACCGGTACAGAACGAATGCCATTCTATGAGATCACAGTGACTTACTGTGGCCATGAATTAACATAAAGATTGAAAATCATATCTTCTCCTTTTTCAAGAACAGACTAGAAATATGACAAGAATAAGGCACAATAACTAGAAATATTACAACACAGTGAACAACTGGAATTCTAAGAGATCACACAATGACTTACTGTGGCCATGAGGTAACATCTAGATCAAAAATCATACGTTCTCGTTTGTCCAGGATTGGCTCCTGTAAGTACATTACTATGTCTGACTCGTCAATGGCACACATTTCATCACCTGGAACATTAGAAGTTACAAACACATTCTTTGTACCTCTTACATGTTTTAAGAACCTAACTTTCAATGTTTGTACATCAATGACAATAGCAACAAAATACTTCCTCCTCTTTCCTGTCTCATCTGAAAGTTGTACAATCACCCAGTCATGTAGCTTAGGATTACGTGTTGGCCCTACATCTGTCTCTGCTGTCTCAGTTGTAGTTCTGGTACCAGTACTTGTTACTGTTGCTTGCGTCATAGCTGTCCCATCAGTGCTGGTACTTGCCTCTAATTCTTGTGTTTCAAGTGTCCCATCATTACTTGCCCCTGCTGCTTCAGGAGAATCTTCTTCTGCTTGATTCACTGGCTGTATTTGCAGGTCCTCACCATCCATATCTATGATAGGGAGCTCTACTTCACTAAGTATTGCAGCAGTACCGGTACCAGTATTGGATGACTCAGAATCTGTGCTTACAGTTCCCTCTTCTCTCATTTTCCTTAGTCGTTTAGCTGTTACACTCTTGCCTGCAGGCACTTTTAGTTTCCTCTTCCTCTGGCATGATTGCTTCTTTCCATATCGCATTTCCGATAGAACACTGACCAATGACTCATCAAAATGTGATGCAAAATCACTACCGGTGGTACTACTGGCACTTGAATTTCTTGCAGGTACATGTGGGGTTGTTGCATAACCCGAGGTAGATGCTTGAGATGAGGCATTGGTACTGGTACCGGTATCAGTGTTAATCTCTGAAGTAACAGTGGTACCGGTATCAGTACTGGAATCAGTGTGTTGTGGTAGACGAGCTAGTACCTCCTGTCGGTTAAGTGGCATTATCCCACACTTGCGAAAGCCATTCATGATATTCTTCATAATATTATCACTTATTCTATTGAGCAGTTGTCCTAGAAGCTTTGGGAACTCTGATTTTGGAAGGGATACACTTCTTCTTCCAATACTTGATGTTTGAATTCACTTAGAATTTTACGCCAATGAGTTTTCACTGCACGGAAGACAGCAACATCTAAGGGTTGGGTGAGATGTGTAGAATTGGGGGGCAATAAAACAAAATCAATGTTGTGCTCCTCACAGGCTTCCACAACAGACAGAGAAAGGTGGCTAGCTAAATTATCCCCTATGAACACTACTTTGCCGTCCTGACGTTTTGCATGAGGTAATCCAACTTTAAAGAACCAGTCCTCAAACGTATTACTGTCGAACCACCTGCTCTCTGTCCTGTTGTATCGCACATTTGAAGGGCCACCTTCTGTCCAAGTGTTGTACAAGTTTACTGCCTTGTACACCACATATGGTGGAAGCATCTTTCCAGATCCGGAACAAGAGAACATGATGGAGATGTTGGATTTTGTGTGGTTCATTACCCTCTCTGGATATCTGGTACCTCGGCGAACTAAGATTTTCTTGTTTCCTGGGTCATCAGAGAGATTGGTTTCATCATAGTTAATGATGTTACTAGGAGGCACATCTTTCAGTGTTTTTTCAAGATTATCAAAATATTGATTGATTTCAATTGGACCGACTTTAGCACGTGCAACTTTAATATTCTGAGATACCCTCTGAGCCAGTTTGTTTTTGTGGCGCAACAGAAAACACGAACTCCAATCAGTTCCAGGAAGATTGTTCTTGAAGCGTTTCACAGTAATCCCACGTTCGTCTAAGTAGCACTTTATTAACATTCGCAGTTCAAAAGTGTCAATAGGCAGACCCCATTCTCCCAGTGTAATGACTCGGTTCACAATATGTAGTTCTTCTTCTGGAGTAAAGACAGTTTGTCCACCTGGTTTTTTTACATGTTTTCTTTGTCATATAGTCATGTAAAGTACTTTTAGAAACATCATATTTCTTAGCAGCCTGTCTGACACTTAACTTTCCATCACGTACGTCTGCACTAGCACACTCTAAAAGGCTGCCACGGCGTTCCACCGTATAGTGTCTTCTACCATCACTGGTAGATACACTCACTCTCTTGTAATTTCGAGGCATTGTGGCTTAGTTCATCTCACACATCATCTGTTATATAAATGCAAAAACAAAGATAAGCATGCAGACTATGTACATTGTACAAAATATGTTTTATTACATATAAAAAAAGCAAATTAGATATGCTGTCTGACCTCAACCCTTTAAATATCCATTGTCCGAAGTCACCCCTTTAAATCCCAAAAATGCGTACACATTCACTCATGTCATGTTTACATACATTTAAATTGCAGATTTTAACCCTTTCTCTGTTCCAATCTTCAAGTTAGACGTTAAAGTAAACCTCTAAATGTGTATAAGCGTGCGGTTTGTTATGATTCGTTCACACCAGACCAAGTTTTCCCGTTTTCATTTTTTCACCAAAAAATAGCATTGTCTTTATTACAATATATTCACCAGTGGAAAATAATATTTTAAAAAGATAATTATACATAACATTTTACAAAACCTATGGAACATTATCCAGTTTAAAGATATGCGATATCTTTCTTCGTTTAGCAGCTGCGTAGCATTTAATCTTTTTATGCAAATTTCGTCCGAAGCCACCCCGTGTCCGAATTCACCCCGGTTCACGGTACCAGTTGTATGCAAAAAATCATGATATTTTGTAATACAGTACATCCTGACTTAAATGAGGATTGGCCGAACACTTGCCTTTTACAAAACTTTCGATGTATAATGGGGATTGCTTGTATACAGTAATTCTGTGTTTGACACGCTTTCCTGAATGTGTTTTTCATGGTAAAGCTCTTCAGTTTTTCACTGTTATGAAAGGCAAGGATTTTGTATGCAACTACAGCAGTATTCCTAATATACTTTTGCCAAATGTTTTGATTATTGTAGAAGTAAGTCAGGTGCACTTTTGCTAAACCATGGCTAACAAGCGCATTTGAAACGCGCGTTGTCTGTAATAACGCTGTTTATAATATGCAATTTTTATTTTCTATCTCATTTCTATATCAGGTTGTGTGTAGTATACATTCTAATGACTATTTTGTTTCAGGTTTGGAATACTTGCACTCTCTGCCGACATACTACTGCTCCCTGTGTGATGTGTTCATGAGGGACAAGGGAGAAGCTGTGAGACATCCAGAATCCAAAGGTCACGTCTCCAATTATAAGGTGAGAGGCAAGTGGTGTTCCCATGGTCAGAAACGTGGTACATTGTTGAAAGAGTTCCACTTTGATGTTCATAGGCTGGGGCAGAGAGCAGTGTGATGAGGTAGGTGGTGGTTTGCTCGTTAAACTGGTATGGTATGTTGTTTGAAAGGATGTGGGTTCAGTCCCAGGTTGGTGCAGGGAACAGTTTGATTACTGAATTTTGTTAAATAGACTTCCATAATGTCACAGGGCCCATTGACAAGTCATAACACCCCAGTTAATACCATCACAGTAGTCCTGAGAGACAGATATACTATAGGGTACTCTCATCTTAAATGTCACAACCAATCTGCCTCGCCTTGGGCTCCTATGCTCCTCACAGGAGTAGATGATGGATGGATGGATGGATAAAATGAGATAATTTAGCTGTGAGGCTATTTTGCTACGACACCAATAGTTCTAGTTCAGAGGCCTAAAGCTCCCAAACTATTGCATGGATTCGGCTTCTGTTGGGCTTAGGTTTTAGAAGAATTCTGGCCTAATAAGACCTTGTGAAGTTTTGATCCATTGTGCCAAAAAGGTGGCATTGGAGAAATGAGATTGTTAACCAAAAATTTCCATCATTTATTGCATCAGTAAAAACTGGGGGGGGGGGGGGAACATTATTTACATGTTTCAGGTTAACAGCGGTTCAAAACTGTTTGCTTTGTTCTCTCTCTCTCTCTCTCTCTCTCTCTCTCACACACACACACACACACACACACACACACACACACACACACACACACACACACACACACACACACACACACACACACACACACACACACTCTGCCATGCAATTGTGCCATGGGAGTCCCCCTGACCAACTTATCAACTGTGAACCAATGATGGATGCCATCAATGTGAAGTTCTCCCAGCACATGGCATAGGCCCTACTGTATGGTAGCATGGGCTGCCTAAGCCTAATTATAATCAATTGTGTATGATAAGTAGTGTGGTATTGTCATAAAAGACTTTGTAGTTACTTGTAGTGGAGTTTTATATATATTAGACTTGTGGGCGAGCGGTTGTTATATTTGAGTAGCTTCGTAAGTGGATAAGCTTCTTTCCCATTTGTCATGTAGTGACAGGAGAGGTAAAGAATAGTATGGGACTTTTTTTATTTGTCTTGGAAATATTAACAAGTCTCTCACACAGAGCGAAGTATAAAGTAAGAGTCCCGCTAGCTATCTCCTAACAGTATTATAACAATAAATATAATAATAAAAACAATGAAGTCGTGGCGAAATGACCCTGTCAGGTGGGGTGATTTCGCCGTGAGACATTTTCCCCCCAAATTTGTGGCCTGGGTCAAAAATTTTATTTTTGACAGAGATGAGCATAGATATCTTTAGCAGAAGGGCTGAATGTATACTTAAAGCAATAAAAATGTCAATGTTCCATATGTGGTGGTTTGTTTTTAGCAAAAAACACTGTTCACGGCACAATTACCCCGTTTTACCGTATATTCAGCATGGATGGTGGGTATTAGCACTGAAGTGGTGACATGTGAAAATGTGTGGTACATAGGAGGACTGGCAGATCAGCTTTATAAGTAACAGTAGAACTTTAACAAGGAATACTGTAGACATTGTTATGCCTTTGAGATGACATTACAATTTCAGAGTCTTCAATGGTGAGTCAATGAGTGTGTGGCCTATTTGATTGACTGTGATGGTAATTGGTTTTCCCTTTTCCAGTGTATTCTCTTCTTGCTCTGTGAACCCTACCTCACCTCACCTTTGGTAGGGAACAAGACATTCGGATGATGGTGATGATTTTTTCTTCATTCCAGGTACATCGAGCCAAGAATCCCTTATTGGAGACTACTTTCCTTAAGGCCAAGACAGCCGCCTATGCCAAGTACAAGATTGAGGAGGAGAGGCGACTGATGGAAGACCAAATGAAGCTCAAAGAGAAGAGTGAGATGGAGATACAAAGCAAATTGTTACGTCAAGTGAGGGAGAAACAAGAGAGTGACAAGAAGGAGGAGAGGAGGGAGAACAAAGAGGAGAAGGAGGACAGAGGGGAAGGAAGTGTTGGAAGTATTCGTGTAGCATCCAGAGAGCAACGCAAAAAGTCATACTCAAAATCAGGCACTGGGAGAAAGACAGACCATCAAGATTCTGAGGAAGATGACAAGTCTCCAAAAGAGCACAGGTCTGAGCCTCAATCCTCTAAGAATCAGCCTGCAAAGAAGAATGAAGAAAATGACAGTGAAAATGGTGAGACCATAGCAAATGAAAGCAAAACTGACTCAAATGCCAGGGAGGATAACACCAATGAGAAGGAAGAGGACAAGAAATTTTCCTCAACAAAGCTCCCATTGATTGGAAAAATGCCATTCTTAAAAAGGAGGCCAGGGTTATCAAAAGGCAAGGACCAGCTGCAGCAGAAGAAAACTACCAGTTCTACAGAGGTAAAGAAAAGAAAAGCAGAGCATAGTGTTCTTAGTTCCTTACAAATACCTTTGCCAAAGCCTCAAGTTGTGGTGGAAAAGAGCATAGATGAGAAAGCTAAAAAAGGGAGCAGTACACAGGAGAGAAAGTACAAAAAAAACATCAGTAAGCAAAAAGATAATGTAGAAGTCTCTGAAGGGAAAAAAGAAGAGGTACTACCGGTACATGAATTTTTTGTAATGGATGAATGCACCACCAAAGCAGGCAATGAGGCAGGGTGTGTGGTGATGACGTTTGATAGCTCTAGCAGTGATAGTGAGGACTCAGATGGTGAAAGTAACTGCAATGCACTTAAGGCTGACAAAGAAAGAGGTGACTCAGAGCACTGTGCAGCCTCAGAAACTCTCCAGGCATTGGCTATGCTTAATATCCAACTTCCAGATACAGGATCATCCATCAGTAACAAGAATTCAGAATCCAGGAGTTCAAAGCATCAACCTACTGTGGAAAAACGGAAACCTTGTATGGAAGGGGAAATTATTATCCCTTTTCCCCCGTCAAAAGAAGCTAAGAGAAAGTTGGGGGTGTTAGAGAAGGAAAAAGGGGGTACTCCTGCATCATCTGGAAATGATATAACAAGTATACCATTACCCGTAACTAATATACCATTGCCACCAGCTGCTAAAAATGAAGATAGCATAAAAGAAAATGTGTTTCAGCCTCATTCCCTTGGTTCTGAGGAAAATACAGAGTTACCAATGGATATTGAGAGTGTTTCTTCATCATCCCCATTGACCATCACAGGGTTAATTGAAGTTAATGCACCTGAATCTGTTGAAGATAAGTCAGAGAAGGATGAGAGTTCTTCAGCAACTTGTCTTGGTGAACGACAGATGAAACCAGACATACCCCCTCCACCAGGTACTGAATATGCTGGGTATACTCAAAATATACCCAGCATGATATCCTGTTCAGGCAATACCCCAGATTATATGTGTAAGTCAGACTTTCCCGGCTCTGGCAGTAATAGCTTAGACTCTTTCCCCTCAAGCTCTGAAGGTAGGACCAAGAGCTACTCTGTAAACGAAGACCTCAAGCCCATCCCTGTGCTGGCCATGATGTATAGGAACTGGAGACCACCACCACCCAGATGTGTGGAGAGGGAGACGATTATGCTTCGACGCGTGGAAAGGGAAGCAACTCCACCTCCACCTGGCACAGAGTTTGACACTGTCCATCCTCCACATGAAGTGGAGATAGACACTGCCAGTCCTGCACCAGGCGTAGATATAGAAACCCCCCATCCTTCACCAAAAGCAGCGATGGACACTGCTTATCCTTCACCAAAAGCAGAGATAGACACTGCTTATCCTTCACCAAAAGCAGAGATAGACACTGCTCATCCTCCACCAAAAGCAGAGATGGACACTGCTCATCCTCCACCAAAAGCAGAGATAGACACTGCTCATCCTCCACCAAAAGCAGAGATAGACACTGCTCATCCTCCACCAAAAGCAGAGATAGACACACCAAAAGCAGAGATAGACACTGCTCATCCTCCACCAAAAGCAGAGATAGACACTGCTTATCCTCCACCAAAAGCAGAGATGGACACTGCTCATCCTTCACCAAAAGCAGAGATAGACACTGCTCATCCTCCACCAAAAGCAGAGATGGACACTGCTCATTCTCCACCAAAAGCAGGGATAGTCACCCCACATCCTCCAGTGGATCTTTGCCTTCCTGATCCTAATAAAGAGTCTGATGTTAAAAGCAGTAGTAAGGATAATGGAGTTCCACATTACAGTGAAGATAGTGGAGGTCTGCATAGTAAAGATGGTGGAGTTCCATTAGCAGTAGAGAGGAGTTTGGAGGTGCAGGTTCCATCCCAACTAGGAACAGAACTGGAGTCCCCAAAAACAGTTCATTCACAATTTCAACCAAACATTGAAAGTAATGCCAGTATTTCTGAACCTGGTGTATCTGAACAACCTTTGAAAGAATCTCCAAACTCTTTAGAATTTCAGCCTGACATTCATTCTCTCAAAACTTTACAAATTCAGCCAAATATCCATTCTTCCAAAACTTCAGATGTCCATCCTACTACTGAGGGTAGTGCATCTTTACTTGATGCCACTGGAGATCAGCCTAAGGAATTTCCAAAAACTTCAGAAGTCCAGCCTGATATCCATTCTCCCCATACTTCAGAAATCCAGTATGGTATCAGCTTTTCAGAAACTTCAGAAAGCCAGCTCAGCACTCCATCAAAAATCCAACATGGTGCCCATTCCCCGAAAACTTCAGAATTTCAAACCATCATTAGGGCTTCAGAAACTTCAGAATTACCTCATGGCACTCATTCATCAGTAACTTCAGAAGCTTTACCAGACATGCAGGCACTAAAAACTTCAAAAATTGCTCCTAACATTCCAAAAACTTCAGAAATTGAGCCTAGTATTGGTTCTCCCCAAACTTCAGAAATCCAGTGTAATATCACCTCTCCAAAAACTTCCAAACTCCAGCCCATTACTGAAGTTGCTTGGCCCATGGCAAATGAGATGAAAAAGGGGGAAATGTCTGATCCACTCATACCACAACTCACAGCTAGTCCATCATCATGCACTGTAGAGCAAGAGGAGGATTGTTCTGAGAATATAAAGTCACCAGTTGTAGGTACAGTAAGAGAGAATACTTGTTTGCAGGGAATTTTGGAGTACAGAGCAAAAGAAAATAATGATGTCAAATTACAAAACCTATCTCCCAGGGACTGCCAGATTCAGATTAGTCCCAGGGATTACAGTTCAAAAGATACAGGAAAAACTTTGAATATAACAGATGTCAGTGATAAGATTTCAACAGATACGGGAAAAGCTTTGAATATAACAGCCAGTGGTAAAAGTTCAACAGATACAAGAACAGATTCGTATATATCAGACATGGGAACAGTTCCTGCATGTTATCAGCTAGACTTAAACCCAAACCAGCCAACAGGTGAAGTAATTGTGGAAGACAGTTCAAAGAGGGAAGAAACAAGCTTGGAGAAAAAGAAACGGAGTTCTGAGAGGGAGGAAAGGAGAACAGGCTGCCATATGCTGAGTAGTTCCTGTGATAACAGTTCAAAAGATATAGGAACAAATTCAAATATAAAAGACACACAAACAGATACATCAGGTGAAATGAATTTGGAAGACGTTTTGGACAGGGAGAGAAAGACAGGAGAATCACGTGAAGTCAGTATGAAGGACAGTACAGAGGGAGTGAGAAGGACGGCAGCAGATATATGTGAAGAAAAACTGGGACAGAGCTCAGGGAAGGAGAGGAGGAAGACAGTTGTATCAGGTGAAGTCAGTAAGGAAGAGAGTTCAGGGCAAGAGAGGTGGAAGGTAGAATCATGTGAAGTCATTGTGGAAGACAGTACAGAGAGCGAGAGAAAGAAGACAATAGAAACATGTGAAGCAAATATGGAAGATATTTTGGACAAGGAAGAAATGGAGATGGCACAGTTAAGTGAAGTGAGTTTTGCAGGTGCCTCACATAAGGAGAAATGGAAGGTGACAGAGTATGATGAAACAGAGCCAGAAAAACAGTTGAAAATACGAAGAGAAGATGAAGGGAGGGAGAACAAGAAGAAACTTGATTCTTGCAATGAAGTAATGACTGATTCAAGACCTAGTGTTGAAATTTTAGCCTCTGAAAGTAAGGAAGTGATACAGGGAGAAAATAAAAATAAAGAAGTATTTGAAAGTATGAATATTGTACAGGAAGAAAGTGATAGTAGCAGGGTACTTAATAATGTTCAGCAGTGTCGTGTACTTTCAGGAAAAGATACGTATCCCTCAACTCCCTCCCTGTCCCTTGAAAGGAAGACTGTGGACTGTAGGAAAAGTGGAGCTTCGGTCAGAAGTCCAAGTTCATGTTCAGATGGGATAATGGCAGCAACAGAAAAAGACCAGGACAATAAAATGGGGCAATCCATAGAAAAAGTGACTGAAGATAAAGACCCGAAAAAGGATTGCGAATCACAGCTCCCTATCTTATTGGAAAAGGATCTGTCTGCATTCAACCCTGGAAAGAGTGATGTATTTTCTTTACAAACAGAAAAGGCTGCTCTGCCTTCTGAAGAAATATGTGATATTGGAATGGGTTTCAGGGGAGTTGGGTTAGAGTTGGGGGATATACTTAACAGTGGAGTAGCATCCTCTGTTGCTGATTCCCATACGTGTTTTATTAGCAGTGAAATGGCTCATACAGAAAAAATTGTTGATAAGTTCACAGACAACCAGCCAAGGACAAATGAATTAACCAGTCCTGACAGAATTGTTGATGAATCCATAGACAACCAGCCAAGGATAAAGCAATTGGCCATTGTGGACAAGATTGCTGATGAAGAATTTACAGACAACCAGCAGAGGAAATATGAAATGACCAGTGCTGACAAAATTGCTCATGATGAAATTACTGATGACCAGCCAAGGAAGAAGACAACTAGGAATACAAGAACAAAGTCACTGAGAGGAAGACGAAAATCAAGATCCTCAAGCAGAAGCTTGAGGAATGAGGCAGTTGAGGAGGGAGAGGAATGTAAAACGATGAAGGAAGACTCAGAATGTAAGTGTGTGCAGGAAGAATCAGAAGAATTTAAGACTGTGAAGGAAGAATTGGAAAAATGTAAGACTGTGAAGAAAGAATCAGAAGAATGTAAGATCATGAAAGATGAATCAGAGGAAGTAATATGTATAGGTAATGATATTAGAGACGATAAACCAGCACAGGATTCCCCAGTTACAGAAGAATCGAAATCAGTGTGTAATGTAGAAGTCAGAATAAGAAAGAGCAGTAGAAGCAAGAGAATAACAACTGGACTTAAAGAAGATGAGGACAGTGAAATAATATGCACTAGAGATGATATTAAGGAGGAGAAATTAGTACAGGATTCCCCAGTTCTTGAAGAGTTTGAGTCAGAATGTAATGAAGAAATAAGGGCAAAAAAGACTGGAAGAAGGAAGAGGATAGGAACTAGGCACAAAGAAGATGAGGAAGACAGCTCAACACCCACTCAAAAGAAGTCCAGATCGAGGCTTGAAGAAGATGACAATGATTCCACTGTTTCTGAAGAGTCCGGCTCGGTGTGCAGTGAAGAAATCAGTACAAAAAAGGCTGATAAAAGGAAAAGGGTAGGAACGAGGCTTAAAGAAGATGAGGGAAATAGCTGGGCACCCACTCAGAAAAGGTCCAGAGCCAGTAGATGGAAGAGTGCTTGTCAGGAAGGTCCCGGGAAAGATGAGGCTGTCCCCCGAATGGTACGAAGTAGCAGAAGGGCAGCCATGGCTGCTTCAGCTGCCATGTCTGCGCTTGCCCAAAGCCAGAACATCTCACCCTCTGCCTCACCGCCTCCCAGAAAAGAAGAGGAGAGTGGAACTGAGTCAGAATGAATGTGGCAGCAAGTGACTTGAAAATCGATATGGATATGGAAGCAAGTGCGAGTGAAAAAGAAGCTAGGCAGAGTGGAGTCGACAGATGTTTCACCCTCCACTTTACAACCTGCCAAGGAAGAGGAGGAGGTGAGTGGAATGGAGTCCCAGTGAATGTGGTGGCACGTGGAGTGGAGTATTAGCACTCTTTAAAGTCCTATAACATACTTTCCGCTGAATAAAACTGTCTGGCAGTAGCTGGGATACAGTACTAGAGTTGTTCCTACTTTGAGAGGAAGAGTGAATAAGGAGGCAAGTGGAGAGGAGCCATAGTGAATAGGGAGGCAAGTGGAGTGAAGTTAAAGTGAACAAAAGGCTAGTGGAGTGGAGCTGGAGTGAGCTCGTTATAGACAACTAAGACTTATTATTGTTTTCTAATTATTTTTTTACAATGGAGAATTGTACAGCTTGGCACTTTTAGATTTAACATATACGATAGCTAGTACACAGATAATAGACAGTACAGCACTCTGTAGTATTGCCAGTGTAAATAATTTATCGAGGTGAGAGACGTGACTGTTGAGGGTGGGGTGCAAGAGGCAGGCAGAAAATTCCTGGTGTGAGGTCATAGAGTGTGACCTGACAGTTAAGGGAATTATTAGAAAGTCTGGTAGAGATTGAGGAGCACGGAGAGCTGCCATTAGGTGACCATGGATGACATGTACAAGCGCGATGGAGCCTTTGTAAACTAATACAAATACAGCTTAGGGCTGTATTTTTATTTTTTATTATTATTATTATTTTTTTTTTTGAGATTTTGTAAAACCTCTTTTTTATCAATTTCTTTTGCAGTTTACAGTACACCTCAGTATCATATTGTATATCACTGATGCAAACTACACTCATACTAGATGTGTGAAAAAGATACAAGACACTGTTAGTCATAAGAAAATATACCAAATAAATTGCTAAGGAAGAGGTGTAGCACAATCCTCAGAATTAATCAATAATGTGACCCATAAAATGACTCAGAAATATTTGAAGGGACAGGGAATATTAGCCTAGTTTAATTTTTCTTATTTGTTGAAGTTGGAGAAACATACAACTGAGTTGAGTGGGGAAGAAAGGAACAAAGCAGGAATATAGTAAAGAGCGGCACTGACGAGGAGCCTACGTGTGGTGGCACTGTGCACTGTGGATGGGCAGCTGCGGCGTCTACCCAGGAGCCAAATCTCTCTCAGCTACTTTATTTCCTTGCACCTCACTGTGGGGAAGGAACCTGGTCTGACACTGGTGATGTGCTCTCTGCCACAAACTGATGCCACATCCCTGCATAACGCATGTGCACCAAGAAGGATGGTCGTATATAAGGTGTTGCTTACCTGTGGTCAACAGGTCTGCTCAGCCAGATAGACGAGGGTTAAGCAACAACAGCAACAGAGGGCTTACCACTATACAGTACAGTAAATTTCATTAATAGCCATACTAATAGTGCCAGAGCCTATAAGAATAAATGGAATTTAAGAACAATAAAGTATGTACTAAACCTCCAGACCACTCCAATAAATAGCACAGTTGCCCTCAGAATTATCTTAGCCTACAATAGCACAACAGATTAACACAAAACATAAAGATAATAATTATGTACACATATAATACTGTTTACTATTTAAACACAGACCCATGATGGTCAGACATGATACTTAATTTTTCTTTCCATGTGGAAGTGGTGAAGTGGAGGATTACATCTCCTTGTCCTCCGCCCTAATGTCAACGTAGAGCAATTGATACAGATAATGATGTGATAGGGATTATGCACAAGTGGATATTAGGAAATTTACTGTACTTCTCTGTAGTCTGACCACAGTGTATGTCATTCTTTGTTAGTTCTGTGATCACTTTAAGGTATTTATGTTCCGTTTGTTGACTTCGATGATTTTTTAATCAGTATTGGACATTGACTCAAGATCAGGATGATAATGAGATGTGTCACTGTTAAAGATTTGACTTTTTTTTATACTGAGTTTTAGAATATACATTTATATTACAGGTACTGTATTATACACACTGTATATATTGACAATGTTTACAGTAAGCAAAATCATATTTTTCCCAGGAACAAATCACCAGTTGTTTAGATGTGAAAAATAGTCATACAGAACTGGGAAGATAACAGTTAAACCTTGACAAGTGGAAACATAAGGGCTCTGGTCTTTCTTACTTATCATACTTATCATGGCTTTTTTGCCCTGATTGTTTCCTGCCACAGTCAAACAATAATACAGCATTACCGACCCAAACACTTGTGTGGATAACGTGTAATTTTGACAAAATAACAATTATCGGCACAGCAGGTGAGGATTGGTGCATCAGTTGGCCCATATTCCCTGTAGGTTAGGAAGCTCCCTAACACTGCTGCCATACCAATTTCTTTTGGATATGGCTGGTTAGTATTCTTTTGCACATTATTTATGCAGAATATGGCATTATTGGAAGGATTTGTGTAACACAGAAGAGGGCAGTGTGTAAAAAAAAAAAGAAAAAAAAAAAACTTTGGAAAAGATGTTAGGGAGCTTCTTCAGCTGATGTAAATACAGGTAATGGTGGATGACTCAGCAAGGCAGTTATTGTATCATATATAGAGTACAGAGACTATAGCACTTCTGACTTATCTAAAATTATGTTTTACTGATTACCTACAGTACTAATTAATGTTTTACTGCAATTTGTTGCTTACTGTACATGATGCGTATCACTTGTAGCATTACACAAAAATTGTCAAGAAGTAACTACTGTATTGTCTTTTTGTGCAATGCCATTATTGTGTTGAAGTTACATTCAAGAAGTAGACATTTAAAAATAAATTTTCCATAAGTTGATGAATGGATATTATTATACATTTTGTTTCTTATCAAGGATGTGTATGTAAATATATATATATATATATATATATATATATATATATATATATATATATATATAATGCACATGTTTAGGTTTGTGATGTGGAGCCAAGATTCCGGAGGCTTGTACTGTACAGTATAATGTGTGAATGTGTGGCCCATTTAACTGGGCATGCTGCTAATAGTTCTAGCTCCATTGCTAGAATGAAAAGTGAGAGATGTGGCATATGAATATCAGAGGTGATGCAAACTGGAAGGCTGAGATGGTGTGGATGTTGAGAGAAGGGAAGCGGGTAACTATAGCTGGTTTTGTTTTTATCTGCTGGAACCGGGCAACTCCAAGTCAGTTACTAGGTTGTGGTTGCCTAAAATCTGATGAATCTTAAGTATGGAGTGGGAATGAGTCTCCTTGGTTACTAGTGAAATCCTTTAATCTGGCTGCAACTGTCCTTATTTGAGGGGCTATATGATGTATCTAGGTCTAGCTCAAGGGGAAAAAAAAAAAAAATGAAAGGGCTTAGGGATTTTTGTCAGGTAAATGCACTAACCGAGAAGTGTAATGGATACCGGTATATATTTGGAAGGACGGGTGGCCAGTTGCAGACCGAGGAAGATATAGGGTGAGGTCCTGCATGGAGACCTGTAGGCAAGGGGATTAAGCAGGGAAATGGCTCAAGATTGCAACCCAGGACTGGGTGACATGGCAGTAATTTATTGTGGCCACCCCTTGTAGGATGATTATCAGACAGTAAATAGATAGACCTAGTTAAAGTAGAGTATGGTAAATATGAATATTCATTTGGATTGCAAGAACTGAACTTAACCACCCTGGAAATTTGTCACTTGAGAAACCTTATCAAAATGTTTAAGGTTATGACAGGCAGAGATAAACTTGGTAAAAGTAACTTTTTTCCTTTGTTGCACCCATGTTTTTTACATTTTTACATTGATAAGTTTTAACATTTTGATAGATTTTGAGACTTATTTTTGTCCCAAATGACTCCTACCCCTACAAAGGTATTAAAATGCCTGAGACCTCAACCCAACAGGCTGAAAGATCTACTGCAGTCCCAGCTCCAGAGGCAGCAGTAGAAAATATGCGCGCCCTGAGAAGCCACCACCAGATCACTGGAATACAAGAGTCTGCCCAAGAAGGACACAGGAAGCCGGCACGCCCCGTGGCCAGAAGTCCCTCTAGCCTGGAGCCGCCACACCGCCCCCACTACAAACCGAGCCACCAGTGCCAGCAGTGATGAGAGCTCGTGAACTTAGTGCTTGCTAGAGGCAGCACAACCGAGCTTGCTAGATGCGGCTTGGAAATGCAGGAGGAGTTCCACTGTTGCAGTGTGCTTGCTATACGTCGCATGACTGACCTTGCTAGAGGCGGCTTGTCAACACAGGAGTTCCAGTGTTCTAATGCGCTTGCCAGACATGGCACGGCCAAGTTTGCTAGAGGCAACTTGGCAATGCAGGAGTTCCAAACCACACACTCCCTGGAGTGCAGTGGGCATCCCCAACGTGACACTGAAGCTGGAGCAAGTCCCCCCCCACACACACACACACACACACATCCCCTCCAACAGGTAGAGAGTGCCCTCCTACCCCTGGAAAATGAATCCCAGGCTTAGTAACATAAACTTGTTGGCCCAACTACCTCGGGTCCCTCCTAACTTCACCGCTAGACCCACTCCGGGCACAAACCGCACAACCCTATCACCAGGCTAAGAGAGAGGAAAAAGCCAGATATCGGGTCTCCACTTTCCGGAGTGAGGGTCACAGCCTACCTCCCCCGTAGCCCTATCGACATTAATTCACTACACCACAACACCCGTAACTTACAGACGTAAAGGCAAACCCCGACCCCTATCCTTTTCCAGAGAGTACCCCAGAGGCGAGTGTAGGTGTAATATCCGGGACATCCCCCTCCAGATCCCCTCCCAATTCCCCTTGGCCCCAACTGACCACTTCTTATATGTAAATCTCACACAATATTGGTTTTAAAGTTGTATATACCGGTAGTGGCTTGTGCAACAATAATTCTTCTGCCTTGCCATCTGGAGTTTCTGTGTTCACCTTGTATTCTTAAGGTGTGTTAAATCCTGCTTTGGTGTTCCTCCCTGTTTAGAAGAGCCCCATTAGACTAGGAATACCCTAGTATAACAGGAATGAGGTCTGATAACGGAGGAAAACCAATCATATACGTCGCCTGAAGTCAGATACGGATTAAAATCCAAATCGATCGAAATGCGTAAAAAAATTACCCAAATGAACCTAACCTGCCCTAACTAACCTTATCATAACCACAATAAACATAACCTTGCCCTATCTGGGAAGGGGCGAAGTCCCCCAGACCCCCCTTCGGTATCATTAATCACCCAGTTGAATGCCACTCACACCTTGAAAAGCCTACCCTAGGAAGACGGTGTAATGTAGGACTCTTCGGCTGCCTAGACACTGATGGGAATGAAAGCCATCGCAGGGTGAACTTCGGGCAAGCGTCGCGCGTCACGACGCGACAAACTGCGGAGCGATATTGAAACTTCATGAAGACGGCAAGACGCATTTGTGAAAGAAATGCGATGGGGAAGACACCCCCCCACGCACACACAACATAATTTGGGATATAATGTCATAGAACGCACTGAAATAACCGACGGACGTGGGTGCAACGAAGGAAAATTATTTTTAAAAATAATGAGATGCCCACCAAGGAATCATATATCTGCCCATCTCTCTAGCAGAGATCGAGATTGGATGTGAAAGTTTGCTCAGACAGAGTGATCAGTGTATGGAATGATCTACTAGTGGAAGCAACAATTTCAAGAAATGTAAGTCTTGATGTAGTTTGATGAGCCTGCAGACCGCTGTCGCCTTCCACTGTATAAGGAGGGCACAAGTAAGCACATATACAGTCACAAACAGAAAAAGAAAATACAGTATTGGTATTAATATTTCTGGTGGATCTGAGAGTTCTTTCAACTTGATCTGCCAAGGGAAACTCAAATGCAAAAAAAATATTAGGCCTTAGAAATGGAATATCAGTATAAGGCATATTACTGGCATCATAGATATAAATTTAAGTTGTTATGTAATAGTTTTCTTACCTTCGTTGGTGAATAAATTACTTCGTACTGTAGCATGTGCTGCATTTCGGGCGCTTTGAGTTTACTTAGTATCTCTTGGTTCTTGAATAGAGTTGAGTGTTAAACCATTATTATGCTTGATTTATTTGATTCGTGACTTCAAATGCACACTCATTACCCAAGATATTTTTCTTAGCTAAATAAGCTGAATGTGATTGGTGTTAAACTTTTGGCTGGAGTTTAAAGTTCCTTGTCTGGCGGGAACAGCTTGCAAATGTAAACAAACAAGGTGATGGCGACGGTGAGGCCAAAGCGACTCTCGGTGAATTTTGTTGATAATCATGAAGTACAGCAGATTACAAGTGAAACCAACAGAGCAGGAGGTATATGATCATTTTTTGGTTTATAGTAAAAGTACAGATGGAGCGGAATGATTAGTTTCGGTCATAGGCATACATGAAGATGATGGTCAGGCCGAAGTGACTGAAGGTTACTTATGTTGATAATCATGAAGTTCAACAGAATATAGGCGAAAGCAACGAAGAAAGAGGTAAGATTTTGATCGGTTTGTTCTAAAGATTTAAACTTACTGTCTGGCTTGTCAGGTACAGTATTCTGGGATTTTGATTGTCATCGTGATCGGGAACTTGGGTAAGGACCTACAGGTACGATACAGCTTTCTCATAACACCTGTTATGCAGATGACACCCACATCATGAAAAATATCCACTACTAAGAAGATGTCTCTCCTGCAGGAGGATCCAGATTGAGGTTTAGCACAGGCAAACAAAAATAACAATTATCTCACGATATATAGTTGCAGCTAGCCAAAGAATATGGTGATCTTGCTCTTGCTGATCAACAAATTGAACAATTTTAGCTTGAGGCACTTTGCTTCAGTTGTGTTCTTGAAAATTACATATAAGTTTATCAAATGGCTTTCTGTCTACAGGAAACAATTTGGCTTGTCATTTATTGTAGAGCTACCCAAAGTTAACATTACATTGAGTAGGTGGTTTGTGAGTACTCCCACCAGCCCACATATTATTATTCTGTCTCTCACCAAATGTGTTAATCCTGAAGGGGGTGGCCACAATCACCTCCCTCTCACTCTGTCCACTGCCAGCAGGCTGCTTCCTTCCAACTTGCACCTCTGTCATTCATTTACTTCTTCACCCCATCCTTCTGCTTATCCTCTCCATTCCTCTACCTCTTCTCCTCATCCCTCTACCTCTCCACTCCAGTCTTCTAACTCTCCTCTTATTCTTTTATATTTCCACCCCATTCTTCTACCTCTCCACCCCATCCTTGTACCTCATCCTCAGTTTTCCCCTCCCCCTTCCCTATCCACCTCAAATACACTCTCCTAGTCAGTCTCTCATTTTCTGTTCTCCATACCGGTATGGCCAAACCATCTCAGAGTACTTTACTTCAAACACTGTCTGGCACATCCACTTCAACACCATAATGCTTCATCACTTCCTCATTGTTTGTCAGCCTTGCCACATAACCACGTGCTCCTATCAGGTACGGTAACTCATTTCCAGTCGTCACACTTACTGTATGGTATTTTCTCTCCAGGTATACCGGTACTTATTCCACTTGCTCAGCGGGGCCACAATAGACAGAGGAATGCCTCCCAGTCACATGGTAAATCACAGGAGTTGTCTCCCGTTGAGGAACTGGAAGAGGAATCTCGTGATGTAGTCTCCAGACCAACAGGTATGGTACAGTATATTTATGTTAATACTGTTAAGTCAGAGGAGCTATCCTCTTGATACCCAAACTTGATCCAAAATTGCTATCCATCCAGCTTAAATATTATCTGTATAATACATTACTGCTTAAATATGATGCTAGGCACAAAGAAGTGTTGTGGAAAAGTTGCAGATCCGTAGCTTTATCTTATTTCTCAATAGAGCTATGTGTAATAAGCTGCAGAATCATGAAAATCTAGGCCAAGTTAAAGTGAAAGAACTGTACTAATTATCTTTAGCCTCTGAAAATGGCAACACTTAGTGTTTTCAGAACACACATCTGGTGACTTTGGATTGGGTATGACAAGGTATTGCTAACAGTACAGGCTGGTCCATTTACAATGCTTCCCTCTGCCAGGCGGTTCTCTTGTGCTGCAGGGAATGGATGGCTCAGTCAGCATTATGGCTGCCTACCCTGCATCATTTATTCATTTTGTACTCCCAAAGCTACACACACTCCCAAACCAGCAGACTGAGCTGTCCTGTCAACACACAATGTATTGTAACTCTATTAAGTTGAACTGATTATAGCATTTTGTGATTTATGGACAGAGCTGCTGAAAGAAGAGGAAGGGATGGTGAAAGGATCGATTGCTTTTGGATTCTGCACACCGAAGAAACAGAGAGCCATGCTGGACAAGGCTGGGTCTGCCCTCACACCCACTGGTGCCTCCCGCGCCTCGCCTGCCACACCTAGAATACCAGGACATCGAATAACTACACCAAAGACACCTAAAACGCCTCTCACTCCTAGAACCCCAAGAACACCTAAAAGTGTGTACATTTTGCATTGTATGATTACCATTACCCAGGACTTCTGATTGTGGCTCTCTGGACCCTATCTCACCCCACATAGGGGTGGGAAAGGAGGTCCAGATGATGATGATGATACATTATTTGTCTTTCCCTGTTTCTGCATTCAGCTTCACCTCACCATTGAGTGGGGAATCGGGTAGGATGATGATATTAGATTATAGAGCAGAGTTTGTCATTGAGGAGCATGACGAACTAAGCAACGTCATGGGAAACTAATCCTAATGCATAAGAAATTCTATGTATTGGTCTTGAATAAATAGATACTGTTAAGGATATACTGTACTGATATCTTTTGAGTAACTTCTCAGTGTGTGTTATCACTTATCATTTCATAACAGTACTGTACTTGATACATTTTCCAGGTGGAAAGAAAACCCCACAAGGCAGGAGGCTGTCTGAGATCCAGGAAGCACCCACACCATACAGCTTCAGGAGGAGGGTTCAGCAACGTAGGTTTCTGTGTATTAGTTTTATTATGTAATTTCCCTAACTTTAAAATATCTACCTCAGGATACTCTATATGTTGTGTTTTCAGTCATGGAAGCTTGTATGATGTACAGCATTATTTTCTTGTTGAAGCTAAGGCTACAGTTTCATCTGAAGGTGAACCAAGTGGACTGCAGACTTAAACTACCTTTTTACAGTCCAGTTTTCCTTCTGAGGGATTGGGAGGGAGTTGAGGGATGCTCGGAAAACCACAGTACCACCATCGGAAAACCTACTTCACTAGCATAAAATTAGAATGCGGATTGAAGTACAGAATTTACAACGTGTCCCACAATCATTAAAGTTTTGCTGAACAGTATATGCAGTACTCCATTTACAGGGTACCAAGGTTCATATGTAATGATCCTCTACCACTCCACCGGGTGATTTCTTGTGTGTTGTGTGGATGGCTCAGTGTTACCAGTATCAGTGTCTTCCCTGCGTCACATACTGCTACAGTATTAATTTGCCACCCCCATTACCACCCACACCAGCAGACTGAGCCTTCCAAACAATGCACAGGATAGTGCTTGATGGGTTTTCAGTGGAATTCTATTTACAAATCATACTGTATTGTTTCTTGCATTGCATTTACTTTATGAACCTTAATTTATCAGGTATCACAAAGATCGTTCTGGACGAGGACAGTTCATCCTCAGACGATGATGTTGATGACAGCAACTACAGTGAAAGTGACCCAGAAGATGACAGTAGCAGTTACCATGGCAGTGACTCTGATGATGGCCACAGCAAGGAAAATGTGTGCCATCTGGAAAATAAAATGGTTAAGACCCCCAGCCAGACACCTTCAAGAACCCCAGGCAAAACATCCAAGGCTGCACACAAGACCCCAAGCAGAGTGGGTCAGTGTGGGGTCGGCAAGATGAAGGATGGCACTCCAGGACGCACCCCATCCAAAACACCTTCCAGAGCAGGACGTGCGAAGAAGATTAAGGATGTAGAGATGGTGAGGGAACTTTCTTTTTACTGTAATATTTATCTACCTATATACAGTATCTGTTTATTTATCTGTCTCCCAAATGCCTTCCAAACTAGGGGTTTGTGGAGATGGTGAGTGTTAGATCTTGCCTCACACCAAACTTGGGTGGGGAGAAAGATTATGATGATGATGATAATAGGAAGAGAGAGTTGGGTGAGATGATGATGTGCAGATTGGTAAGATAATGATGATAGGGAGAGGGAAGTAGATGAAATGAGGAGGAGGAGATCAGAAGGATGAATATGATCAAAGATTATGATCATGAGGAGGGGGAGGATGAAGATGAATAAGGATGATGAAGACTATACCTAATCAGCGTGCAATTTCCTTCCAGGTGGCCAAAAGTGATGATTATTTCATTGCGAGTCATGATGAGGTAAAAACCAGAACATCCGACCACACTCTGAGCCGTCTGTCCACCCCACGTTTAGCCCCAGAGATGCTGCAGTCCATCCTGTCTAGCATGGTCACAACACATCACAAAGAACGACAAGCACTGAGGGACGATTGCAGTCAGGCATTTGCTCGGTGGATGATATATTTGTGGTGGGTGTCATAGGATAGTAACACACTTCAGTTCGCTTATCTGTCTGTTTATATATGTGTCAACGTAGCTATAGCCTGGACTAACTATGGTAAGGTTACAGAAGTCATGTTTGAGTTAACTGTGGATTTATTTGAAGCTGCTGTGTGAGTGTCCTGCCGTGGGATGGGATTACTGTGTTTGGTAATTGGTCTTGTGCAGCACATGAGAATGAAAAGTGATATCTGTGAAGTAGAGTCAGGCATCCGGGAAATTGAATAGGGAGTCAAAAAGAACGTGGCCCATTTAATTGGACATAGTGTCATTCATTCTCCTGCCATCCATTTTTTTCCTGCTCTCTGGGCCCACCTCATCCCATTTTTGTGTGGGAGAAAGAGGTTTTGTGATGATGGTGATGAAGATGATTATCTGTTTAGTTTCATTTTTTTATGGTTTGCTTTTTCATAATTTTTAATTGCATTCTTATCTATTGTTTTTTAATGCTTTGCTTGTGTTTTGTTTTTAGTGTTTGCTTCTTTTATGTTTTTTCTTTTTCATTTTGTTTTGTATTTTGCAGTGAAGGCTTCAGCATTTTCTTGTATGGTCTGGGAAGCAAGAAACAGCTGATTTCAGAATTTCAAGAGCAGTACTTGGCTGAATATGACCATGTAGTTGTCAATGGATTCTTTCCCTCACTCACCCTTAAAAGTGTAAGTTGATGTTAGAGAGAGAGAGATTGACTGATTGATTCAGGAGCAATATCTGTATAATTCTCACTGTCATTTTTCTCTCCAGGATTTCTGGATCCTGCCTTATCTCATCTTTGGGCAGAAAAGGAGGTCAGGATGATGATATTATGACAATTATTCTCTGTCTGTCTTGTTGAATCCTTATATTATAATCTCATAATAATAATAGTCTTCATAAGCAACGTTGGGTCTGGTTAGTACTTGGATGGGTGACCGCCTGGGAACACCAGATGCTGTTGGCATCCCTACGTGTCAAGTGGGGTTGGTGGAGGATTAGTACCCCTTCCTGTAAAACAATTAACTTTAAGCCCTTGACCACCCCGTTTGGGATACATGGCATCTGGCAGTGGATGGATATTGACTCTAGCAGATAGATGGTATGAAGTGTGTATGTGTTGATGTTTATGCCTTTGGGCATTCTGAGGGCTTGAGTGGTACGTGAATAGGAGTGTGGTCTGTACAGTTGGACAAACTCTGGTTAGTGGCTTTTTTTTTTTCCCCTCACCTATCCCTAAGGTAGGAAGAGGTCTGGATAATAATAATAATAATGGGAATAATAATACCGGTAATAATAATAATGCTGTTCCCAACCAGATCCTGAACAACATAACCCAGGACATCTTGGATCATGACAGCAGCTTCCACAGTGTACAGGATCAACTGGATTTCCTGGATACCATATACTCTAACTCGACATCCGATCCGCTCTTCCTGCTGATCCACAACCTTGATGGGGCTATGTTGAGAGGGGACAAGACACAGACTGCCCTTGCCCGCCTTGCCAGTTTCCAGAATGTTCATGTCTTGGCCTCCTTCGATCACATAAATGCACCATTGCGTAAGTTTGTTGCGCTAGGTGGGGAGGTGGAGGGAAAAAAAAAAAAGGGGCTCACATGATGATGATGAGGATGGTGATGATGAAGAATGAGCTGAAGATAGGTAGATGGATAGAATTTTGTAGGACTGTGTTATTCCATACATTTAATTATTATTTTTTCTTCTTATCAGTTTTGGACAGTAAGAAGATGAGCTTGTATAATTCTGTATGGTTCGACGCCACCACGTTTGAGCAGTATCGTGAGGAGACGTCCTATGAGAATTCCCTTCTTGTGCAGCAGTCCAGCTCCCTTGCCCTCTCATCACTTATACATGTCTTCAAGTAAGTCCATCTGCTTGTTGTTGTTGTTCTGGCCCCAGGTTCATCATGATATTAGCCTGGTGGACTGCAGGCTGAAGTTGCTATTCTGCAGTCCACAACCCTCTTCATGGCTTGAGGAGGAACTGAGGGACAGTTGTATAACCAGGCAATGGAGAGCTGCTTAGTTATACAAATGTGGTGGTGTTGGTGATGATGGTAATGGTGGTGTTGGTGGTGGTACTGTTGGTAATAAAGCTCTTTTATTTTCTTTTTCAGGTCACTAACACCTAATGCTAAAGGAATATTCATGCTTCTTGCCAAACATCAGCTGGATCAAAAGGACAACACAAATTACATTGGTGAGTACACAGTTAGTTCAGATACAGGTTGGTCAGTAACTAGCACTCCACTAGAAACTCGCCTGCCAGTATTGTATGTACTGTGGAGAAAGCTCAGTCTGCTGGTGTGGGCTTGGGTGTTGTAGTAGGAGAAGGATATTATTAAATGGCAGAAGTTAGATGACATTGGTGTCTGAACTGTTCCCACAACACTTCAGAATTGCTGGGCAGAGTTGAAGAGGAGTTCATTACATTGACCCACCTGTATTTAGGTACGGTAATGTGCTGAGCTGGAAGTTTCGAGGATGAAGTGCATGAAAGAGTACATCAGGGAAGAAAGCTTGCTGGATCACTGAAAGCAATGATAAGGAACAGGGAAGTGAGGATGGATGAAAAACAGTCATTGCAGAATAGTATCATTATTATCATTACTGAAAGTTGTTTGGGATTAATGAAGTTGTTTTGAAGTATAAGTGAGTTTTTTGGTACCATTGTCACTGTAATTAATGAATTTGGTAACTAATTAGGTATCTTTCTTTCAGGTATGTCGTTCAGTGATCTGTACCAGCGGTGTCGAGAGAGCTTCCTCGTGAATTCCGACTTAACCCTACGAGCCCAACTGACAGAGTTCCGGGATCACAAGCTGCTGCGCTCTCGGAAGGGTCACGATGGAGTGGAAAATCTCACTGTTCCACTAGAGCCAAACACACTACAGGACTTCATTAATCAGCAGGAATTGGAGGGTGGAGCATAATGTATTGTGTACCTAGTTTTTGTATTTATGTCATATGGTTGGTGGTTTAGTGGATTGAGCTGCTCATAAAGGTCCTGACACAGGGGAGAATCTCACCAGTCCACTCAAGCCACTGCAGGAATATCAGCAGGAACTAGAGGGTGGAGCTTATATAACACATCATTATTCCACTCCACCCCAGCAGTGTAGCCTTGTGTTTAGTGCATCTAGCAGTTGAATTGTTAATGTATAATGCCTGATGGTCTGGTGGGCTAAGGCTCTTAGGATCTTATTCTTACTCCTCAGTTACCTATGTATTCATCATCTCTGCCACTTTGCTCCCTCTTGGGAACCCCCGATCAGGGGATGAGTGTGACAAAAATGCCTCCAGCCTACCTCATCCTCACTTCTCTCTGACATTCCTCTCCCTCTTCTTTAACATTCAAGAGTATTCTGTCCCAGAGTCATCTTCCATACCACATAATGTGTGCCTCTACCACATATTGGCTGATTATAGCAGCAAGAATGAATGTTGTTGTTGCATAACTGTGGTCTGTCTGGCTGAGCAGACTCACCAACCTCAAGTAAGCCACTGCTTCTGTGGCACTTCCTACAGGTACATTACATACACACATTTACTTTGCCATAATATTATATGAGCATTCTAACCTCAGCTACTTCTGTGGGTGTATGTGGTAAACAGTGCTCACCAGGGTCAGACTGGGGTTCTTCCCCACAGCAGGGTGAAAGAAAATGTGAAATTCATGTACTGTTTAAAAGTATACCTTCCATAATATGTGTAATGGTTAATGAAGGCTAAAACTAACACTTCTGGTTTGAAAACAATCTCACATGCTTTGTGGTTTCACTTGTAGAGCAAGAATCAAATCATCATAATATCATTCAGACCTCTTCCCAACTAAAGATGGGGTGAAGTAGGGTCCAGAGAGCAAGGAAGAAGCCTAATACGAGAAACTAACCAAAAACTAGCCCAGTTGAATGGACCACACACTTATTCACTCACCATTCAGCCCCCCTGACTCCTAACTCCACCTCACAGGTATAAACATCCTCACTTATGTCTGCAGCCTTCCTTCCTGAGCCAGTCCATTCAGTTACACACATGACATTTCTTCGGACTCAAAAGGCATTAGATATCTCCTCATCCAGAGGTAGCAACTAGTACAACTGTGAATTATTTGAAGGTTTGTGCGATTACACTGTTTAGCATATTGAGTTTCTAAATATTGTCATCATCATCATCATCCGGACCCCCTTTCCCACCCTAGGGCAGGGTGAGGAGTAGCAATGTCCCGACAGTGCAAATTTGCCCAGTCCGATGGGCCATGCTTCCATTCACTCACCATTCAAGCCCCCAGAATCCTGGCTGTGTCTGATATGCGAAAAACATTCACCACATTCTGTAGCTTCATAGAAACGTATCCGATATTGTACGGTATACCGTATAATTCGTACGGTCCATCTATAGTTTTGAAATAAATTATTGAACTTTTTGTACAATTTATTTTACCTGTTGGAACTTGCAGAACACTAAAGCTGTGGTGTTATTAAGCTGTCATTTACAAGTGCTGACAATAATATTGATTCACTTCATTATAATGAGTGATAGGGTGAGCAATGAAACTTAAGCCCAGTGATGCGATGTACAGAGCTCAATAAGAGTTTCATAATCATTTTGTGGGAAAGTGGATCAATATTATCCACAGTCATAAACTGAACAGATCATGTAATTTTAATAAATTTCATATATGAAGCTTCCTGAATAATTTTGTCATTCGCATTGTTGTATGAAGTGAAAGAGTCCAGAATCTGTTTATTGCACTGAAGCACTTTTTTTGATAGGTTATAATTTGTATTCATTAAAATCTGTAATACTTGAGCATCATGAAGTGTATAAAGTACTGTATCAAATTCATCCCGACCCATTTCCAACCTAAAGATGGAGTGAACTCAGATCAAGGAACAATGAACGAAAAAAAAAAAATGAATTATCAACAGCATGCCCAGTGGAATGGACCACACAATCATGCACACATCATTCAAGCCTTTTGGAACCATGCTGATCCACCAAACTTCATCAGATTTTCTTCCATGAGGAATAAAATCTAAGTTTTGGGGGGCAAGCAGTGTTTGACAGCACCTTCCGAGGAAGTTTGGATGCAAAGTCTCATCTCTGCAGTGCTATCACAGGGCATTATATTTCATCATCAGTTTAGTCATACAGCCTACAGGTTTGCCTATATTCCTCTAATTTAAGCCAAATATGTGAAGAGGAAAGGATAGAGAATACTCATTAGCAAGTTCACACATATACCATGCAATATAATTATTGTTATAATCCTAACTTTTTGTGTCAGTGCATGTCATCATGAATTAATATTGTCAGTATTGCATAACCTGGCATGTATCTGGTGCCCAGTTGTCGCTGAAGATATACTCTGTGAATAAATGTGAATTACCAAGTTAGTCTTAAAACATCCTACCAGTTTTCTTATATTGCATCACTACTGGCCAAATTTGTGAACAGGAAAGGAAGTAAAACATTCATTTTTACATCCACACATTTACTTTGCCATAATGTTATTTGAGTGTTCTAACTCCTGCCACTTCTGTGGGTGTATGTCATCATGGCATGACATTACCCATGTTAAATGACCCGCCATGTATTTGGCGCCCCAGCTGTCATTGGAGATAGGAGAACCAATAAGAATAAAGGACTCAAATCCAAGTGTCTGAGAGCCAATCCCAGGCCATCTTGTTCACCGGTTGGGCTCCCGGCGTCCCCCGATAGAAACCAACATGGCGGAGGTGAAGTTTGATCAATTCTTGTTGATATTCTTATTTATAGCCATATATGTGTAAATTTTGAGGTATCGTGCCCTTGGAACCGTATTTCAAGCCCCATTGAGGAGGTTAATAGTGGTGATGGGGTATGGTGGGTGCTGGGGTAAGGCGAGGGTATCCATTGGTGACTTTGTTTACACTGGACTGAGGTGGGGGGGACGTGACCAGTGCGGCACGTTTTGAAGAGATGAAGTGAATAATTACCGTATGAGGCAAGGGAAATAGCCCACTGGATACCTGCTGGTGCACGAGCAATCCAACTTCCGATTCCTGGCACACGAGGTCCCCAGGGAGCCTCGTGAGGGCGTGAGGACCAGGTGAAGTTTGAGTGACGACTGACTGGGCGGGTTGCGTCCTAATTTCTTATCATTTCGAGTGATTATGAGTTTGTGGCATTAGTGGGGGGGTAGAAATGGCTTTATCCTACATCATGCCACTCGGGTGGGGTTTATACCGGTGAAAAAGTGTATTTGAGCTGTGAATCCTCGCGAACTAGGTAAGTTTTGGCGTGGAGTGAGTGGCTCCCGGTGATACCATTGGTCGTGGGTAGAATTGGTCATTACAGGTGTGACCCATTAGGCTTATACCTTCGTTACCATTAAATAGTGGTGCATGCATGATTTAGGATCGCATTTTTATTTGAGCAATTCTCCCGAATATATAAGATATATAAAAACTTTGTGTACATTTTTTTCATGCTTGGCTATTTCTTCTATGGAATAAGAATCTGGCAAATTTTTACATCTGTACAGCCATAGGATTTGTGGATTACCTTTTTCCACAAAGTATATCTGGCATTGTACTAATTGTTTATTGTAATGGTCGTAAATGTGTACCTATATTACGAGGTAGTCTTACAGCAGCCATTGATTATACACACACTCTCACAGACTACGATTATGGTACTTACAGATACATATAATGAATGCCACAGTTGTTAGGTTAGGTTAATACCACCACAATTCATCTTAAACCGCTAGAATTTAGCGGTTATGTTTGATGGTTCGGTTAGGTTAGGTTATGGCTGCCGTTATCATCGCCTGTGAGTGTATACTTATGGCTGCTGTAAACCTAACTACGGTCTATATATGTTAATGTGAAACTCCCATTGTTGTATTAGGACCATATTTAGTGGAGCAGGGTGGTGAGACAGGAAAGGGTGGAAGATAACATTAAGTTTTGTTTGGTTAGGACTGGTCAGATTTGGTTTGGTTAGGATAGCTGTAATTGGTTGAATTAGCTTGGGTTTGGTTTGGTTAGGACAGCTGGTTAGATTAAGTTTGATTAGAATAGTTTACACTTGGGTTGGTTTTGTAACTCAAAAATGTCAGTTTGTGATGGAAGTGAAGATCAGAATCAAATACGGTAAATCACAAGAAATGCCAGACGAAAATAAAGTACAGTGCAGCACAAAATGTATGGTTGTAGGAAAGCACAAATGGGACCAGAAATTCAAGAAACTGTTAAAAGTTTATGGTAGATTTCATACTGTAATTACAACTTAATCTAGATACAGTGTATATTAGGGCGTCAGGCTATAGATAGACAGTATATTATTTGCCCTCGGATTGAAGGGGTTAATCAGACTAGTGAAAGAAGTAAGGGGAAAAGTACTTAGATTTTTTTCCAGTTGCCAAAAATGTTTATTGACTTTTAAAAATCTGAAACATATGGTAGTTGTTGCTTCAAGACATGGATCAGTTTCATAATATGTTGGGGGGGGGGAGGAGGGGGAGAAGTTGCATCACTAATCCAGACTTTTGAAACTCAGCTATTGTCAGTTTGCTGTATTTGGTGTTTTACATACTGTGCTTGCATAGATTTGAGTTTTTTCAATCATGGAAGTAAAGATGCATTGTAGTGTTGCTGTGGGTGTGATTGAAGTGTTAGAGAAACTCTTTAAGATGGTTTGGCCATGTGGAGAGGATGGAGAATGGGAGGATGGAGGAGAGGAAGGGATACCAAGGACGAGATGGAGGGATAAAGTGGAGATATATGAGAACTGGATGTGTGAGCTGGACTTAGGGCAGTTAGATGGCAGAGGATGCACAACATTAAGGCGGTTTGTTTGTGGCCATCCGTTGCAGGATTAAGGCATTTGGTAATAGGTAGGAAGGTGGATAGTTTATGAATTGGGTTGGTAATATGGCCATTATTGTATTGGTGCAGCAGAGGGAAGGTGGTGGGGCGGCAGGCAGTGAGAGCGATGCCGGGGATGGAGAGTTTGAACCCACCGCGGAGATGCTGGTGGACGACTACGATGATGAACGCACACTAGATGAGGAGGAGGATATGGAAGAAGGCACCGATAGGGAAGAGGAGATTGATAATTTAGAAAAGGTGAGTATAGAGGGAACTTCAGATAATTAAGATAAAGTTAGTACGGAGGAACTTTATATTTTGCTCCATAAGTTATTTACGGTATACTGCTTGGAAAATGTATGATTCACCAAGGACAGTATGGGAAAAGAGTAAATTATTTTTACAGTTTAATTGTGTAATAGGTACCAGTACCTGCTGGTCAAGTAGTTAGAACATCCTAGTTGGACTCTTCCTTAGGTTCAGTCCCCAAGAGGTGACTGGAGTTTTATTTTAGTGATGAAGATATTGCTTAGCCCCAGTCTGTCTGGCTGAGCAGACCCATCAACTGCAGGCAAATAACTGCCCCTGCAGGGTGTTCATGTGCAGTGAATGAATGCTCCTTTGCAACAAACAGTGCCCCACTGCAGTAAAGTTGCGGGGAAGAGTTGAGGTTAGGTTGTCTAAACAGGTCATCTGTCCTTATATAAGGAGTTTTGTGGAGTTACGGTAACTCTGAATGTGCCTGATAATAAGTGAAGAAAGTGAAGGTTGGATAACAAAAATTTTTATCCATAATGCCTCTGAAGCACTTTCACAAGGCACCATATGTCAAAAATTCTGTATTCTGTCCCCTTCTTGATTTTAAAGCATTGGGAGTTACTCCTTGGAGCTCCTTATGTGCACCTTGAAGGGGCTGCCTGGTAATGTAAGATTGGATGTGATTGTTTTTACCATTTGTACCTTTGTGTAATTCCAGGAACAGGACATGCCCATAGACCAGCTCTTAGCCATGTATGGAGGTTACCCCCCAGAGGAAGGTGAGGCGGAGGGTGATGTGGAGGAGCAGGCAAATGGGGAGGGTGAGGCAGGGGAGACGGGACAAGTGGAGGCAGAACCAGACAACAGTAATGAGGTTACTGGGGGTGGAGGCGAGGCAGATCCTGAGCCAGAGGAAGCCGAGGAGCAGGAGGCAGCGTCATCCAGATCGTCCACCTCAGAGGAAACCGTCAACAACCATGAGAAGGTATGGTAGTGGTCTGGATTGTGTTCTGAACCTTTTACAATCATTCCAGGTCACTATAGCTTGCCTTCTCATTATGTCCATTATTGTTTGATGTATAGTATATTTCATTATCATACCTGAATAGTTTTTTGATAACTTAGTAAATACCAGTATGTGCTTGTGATGTGGAGTGAGGATTCGTGGGGCTTACGATACTGGTGAGTGAGTGGAAGTGGGCCATTTAATTTGGCAGACGTTGTTAGTTTTCCTTTTGTCAGGTCTTTAATTGCTCTCCCAACCCTACCTCACCCATCCTTAGGTCAGAAAAAAGGTCTGGGTGATGATGTTCAGTATGCAGAAGTATCAGTAAAGTAGTACAGTTCCTGTGGTAGTGATGTTTATTGTAAAGCTGTAGTTTTTATTTTTTAGGAAATCAAACCAGAAGCCAAACCAGAGAGGAAAAGGAAAGAGAAAACTTCAGAATTAGCTCAGCTGTATGCTGACATGGACACCAATGGAGACACACCCACACCATCATCCTCACGCTCACTCAGATGTAAGTTCAAAGTACCGTATTATTATTATTATTATTATTATTATTATTATTATTATTCATCCAATCCTATGTCACCCCATAAGAAGCATAGGAACTCAGGGCTAGGCAAGTTGGTCCTGCCATTTAAGATGAGAGTGACCAGCCTCACTTATCCGTGAGTGGCATTACATGAGCAATAAACCCCAACCACCCCTTGGATATAAACCTGTACAGGCTCAATCCTACTGGAATGCCATAATTACCCACTAAACCACCAGGTGCCATAATTTGGTTATTTGGTTACCACTTAGCATAGTAAATGGTTTCCTGGTGTACAGGAAACCATTTGGCTTGTCACTCAGTGGAGTCACTCATTGGCAGAAGGAAGAGGAAAGAAAGACAGAAGAGGGAGTGTAAAGTCACCCATAGGCAGAAGAAAGAGGAAAGAAAAACAAAAGAGGAGGGAAGGACGAGAGACAAGGGCAGACACCCAAAGCAGGACTATGTCGAGTGAGTGGATGGTGAGCGCCCCCACCTACCACAGTTATTATTATTATTAATGTTTCCTCACAAGTGTTTCATTATATGAATGGTTTGCTGTGCTTAACAAAATTTTTATTTTTCGATTGTGCACAGGTATTCCCTATCTGATTATATGAACAGGTCACAAGCCCCTCGGGATACTGTCAACGGGGAGCTCTAGACAACAGAGTGAGGATGAGGAAGAAGAGGAGGGGGAGTACTCAGGGGAGGAGGAGGACTGGCATAAGACCATAATGATCGGGTCCTCCTACCAGGCACAGGTACCAGAGGGCCTCCAGGCGTATGGGGCCACACCACCTTATGAAAATGAGGATAAACTTCTATGGGAACCTGGCAAACTTAATCCTAAACAGGTAAGCATCATTGTCATCTTCATTTTCATCATCCTAATGTATCATCATTTTTAATTTCCATCATCATCACTTTCATTTTCATTTTTATTCTCAATACAGTATCATCATCACATCTTCATGTGAAAATGAGGATAAACTTTGGGAATCCTGCCTTTGTAATTTATTTTAATCTTATATTTTTCTCTGTGTATGCAGGTAGAGGAGTACCTAAGAGCATTAAGCCACCCTCCACCTGGGTCCCAGGGTGTGGCAGCCATACCCCTCGGCAAACACGTACGGGATGACGAACAGGTATGAGGCCCTATGGACAATTTTATCTCTACCTGTATTATTTTATCTACCATATATCTTGGCTAATCTGTGTATGTGTGTAATTGTCTGTCTGTTTCTGTCTGTCTGTGTATACAAAGTGTTGCCATGATCATTTCACCTCCATGTCACCCTGTCCTCTGTCATCATGCTGCCATAACTCACCATCCTCATTCATATACCTCTCACCTCCATCCCATCACCTTCTCCAACTCATGCTCCTGTATTCTTCTAGTCAGCCTCACATTCTCCATTTTTTCTACATGTTCCATCCTTCTCAGGGTATTTTAAAACACTTCCCATTGTATCTGAATATTGTTACAGTAGAAGGATATTTATTTATAAATTGCAACTTTAAATACCAGATTTTTTACCCTAATTCACATTTCTTAACTCTTTGTAAGTGATGACATATGTATAATATCCTATTCCTGTTACCTTCAGCTGATTTAATGTGACCTAAGAAGAGAAGTTAGGTTTTGAAAGGGAAGATGGTGACTATTTTTAACCCTATCACTGTAAATGGTTTCTCCTAAGGAAACAAGTGTCTGAAGATACCAAGAATAGATTTTTGGAAGACTTAATCAGTATCAAGAGGTTCAAGGACTAAAAATACAATTAGTACATAAACTTTTTTTTTTTTTTTCCCAGGAGATTGTTCTAGGGCTTATTTTGAGCAAAAAGGCTGTATCAGCAGATCTAAATCTCAGCCATAATGGAGCTTTAATTACTACTGATCTCACTGCTGAAAATAGTCTCATAATTAAAGGTCATCAGTATGTAGAGCTCTGTAAATGGTTGAGAACTATGCTTCTGTTGATATAGCATATTTTATCAAAGTTAGTTCAAGAATAGCTTCCTAAAGTTCATAAAAAGTCTTGAGGGATACTGTATATGCTGACCTATTCTTTTGTCAGGCACTGTATTTGTTATTACAATGTGGGTATAACGTAGAAGAGGCTTTAAGGCGGCACCGCATGAACCCCACCCCCCGTGCTTCCACCATGACACTGTGGTCAGAAGAGGAATGTAGAAATTTTGAAAATGGGCTCAAGACTTATGGCAAGGACTTCCACCTCATACAGCAAAATAAGGTGAGATTATAATGGTATCAGATTGGTTTCCTGGGGCTTGAATGGTAAGGGGATGAGTGTGTGACTTGTTTCACTGGCAATGCTGTTGGTTCGGTGTCCCAGTGTGTTGTTTTTTTCCTTTTTCTTGCTTTCTGGACCCTGCCTTACCCCACCTGCAAGGGGGAAAAGGAGATGGAATTTATGATGATGGTGGTGGTGGTGGTGGTGGTGGTGGTGGTATCTTATTGCACAGAGCATTGTGTTGATACATTTTGATACATTTCCTCTCTCTTGGCCAGGTCCGGACGAGGTCGGTAGGCGAGTTGGTGCAGTTTTATTACCTATGGAAGAAAACGGAACGCCACGACCTCTTTGCCACCAAGACCAGAATTGAAAAGAAAAAATATATTGTTCATCCTGGCACCACGTAAGTTTTGAGACTCGCCACTGATGTTTTTTGATGAGTGAGATCTGGCTACAAATTTGGTAACCATACTCTTTTCACTTTAACTAAGCCTAAAATTAACAGTAGATCAGCACAAGATTTAGGATAGTTAAGGAGAAATGCTATGGAAGGGATGTAGAACCATAGCACTGACGTTTTCTGACTCAGCTGTGTGGAATAAGCTGCAAGAGGATGAAAATCTGGGCCAAGTTAAGTTGAAAGAATTTTTGCCACACTCATCACTCCTAGGCAACATTCAGCCACTAGTATATAGAGCCAAAGTTCAAGCAGAAACACACACATTGCCACAGATCTTATGACACATCTACAAATTCTTTTTCCTAACGTTTCAAGCAACTGTTGGGAAGCAGTTAACTGGTTTTGGCACTTTGTTTAGCTTCCAGTCCATAGAAAATATTACCGGTAGCTGTACCAAGGCTGAAGGCAGGCATCATTTGAATTGACTTATTGATTGAATATAGTACAATGGAAGTGGAATAAGATGTGTACTGAGGTCTGTGTGCAAATTATGTGTATCAGACAGTCCAGATGAAGACATGAATGTTTAAATGAATGCATGTGGCCCATTTTACTGAGCACGTTGTTTGTTAGCCCTCGTACCATACTAAAATTGTGTGTCTGGATCCTATCTCCTGCTGTCTGTAAGTGAGAATAAAAGTAATGGTGATAATAGTTTAGCTATACCAGTTTACATTTGGCGTGTACTGAAAGTTAGTCCGGTTTTCATTAGTCATGTTGAAATGCCAAACTTAATTCTAGTCCTTTACCATTTGGTGAAATTGTTTCTTAATATACACCATGCTGTATATTTTCTAATTCAAATAACAATATATTGTTAGAATAAAATTATGTTTGCTTTATAGGGTGCTTATAATTGTAAGGATTGCCGTGATGCTTTTTTATATATGAGTGTACTGTAGTGATTATTTGTATGTTATTGGATTCAGATCAAAATATATTACTGTATAAAAGTTACAAAGGGTTTTTGATCAGATTGCAGTATATTGTTAAAGTTATAGATAGTTTTCTGATAAGTTGTATATCATTCTAAGATGGTACAACTTCCTCGTATTTGTGAATGTTGAATCAAGATCACTACGGTATATGTTATTAAGGATAGGTTTGTGATAGGGTGTTAATAATTTTAAGGATTGCTACGGTGCTACTGCTTTATATGTGAGTGTAGTGATTATTTGTGGGTGTTGCAGTGACTACATGGACCGGTTCCTTGATGAGGGTGAAGGTGTGGTGAGTGCAACCCCCTGGCGTGACAACCGGTCATCCTCCCCTAGCCTTCATGCCCTGCTGTACGGACGTCCTCCCCTTGGTGCAGCTGCTGGAGCCACTGGGACTGGACCCGAGTCAACCCCTGTGCCCCCTGCCCCATCTCAGTCCACACAGATCCCGGTGGCGCCAGATACAGGTGGTGGTGGTGGTGGTGGTGATACTGGTGGTGATAACACCAAGGAAACAAGTGGGGTTTACACTGGGCTGAACCAGATGGAGGATCTGGCCCGGCACCTCGACCCAGACTCTATCGAATCTCTGGCTAAGATCACGTCCTCCACAAACGCTGCTGTGTCCATAGCCAGAACTGGAAAGAGAAACAGCAGTCCACATCCCATGGACGTGGATGTGGCAATAGCACGTTCCTCTGTACTAAGCCCTCAGACAATTGGTGTAGAGTCCAAAAGTGTAGCTATGACTGAGGCTGTTGCACAGTGAGTTAAATATATGCCTTTTTATTGTGTGAGTGAAGTGTAGGTTGTGAAAAGTGCAAGTGTTGGTTACCAATATTGCTGTGAAAATCTAGTAACCAAGGACACCCCAAGTTTGCCTTTTATAACCTGAAGGATCCATGAACACTTACTAAAAAACACTCGTGTCTGGGTCAACAGCTTTCCATGCAGTAAGCTAAGATGTGACTACGTTAATGAATTTTAAAAAATGTCAGAGATGATTTATGCCAGTTGCTATGAAAGCTTGTTTTTATAGGTACAGCCTAGAGCAAAAGTTTGCTGATACTTCTCTGCAGCATTAGGTTCTGCCTTTCAAATTTCTTACTCCTTCTCAAGTGACAGATGGTATCCTTCGTTCTCATACTCTTTTGTTGTGTGCTGCGTATCCCTTACACAAACAAATTTACATAACACCTTCCAGTGCCACAGTCAGCAGAGAAGTGTCAGCAAACTTTTTGCACATACCTGTACAGTACACAACTCGTGCTCTCAAAGCAGATCCATCAACCTCATTTATGTAGGTCTAGTTGTACATGTATGTGCTGCCTGTGAGAGGGAGTTTTTGGAGGGAATTTAATAATTTATTTATTGGAGTATGCCTGAAAGTATTAATCTTTGAGCCTGGGGATATTGCTATCGTCATGTTCTTGTCATTCTCTGACGATTTTGTTCTGCTTAGGACAGACGTTTTGAACTGGAGAGGTTAAATGTGATTGGTTTAGTTAATTTATGAAGGCTCCAACATGTTTGCATGCATTGACCTTGGTCAACTGATGTGGCTTTCCATACTGCTCAACATCTAACAGCCACACTGTTCAGTCCCTATTCCGTGAAGTCACACTGTGTGACCTCATCCCTGGACTTTTTGGTCTGCCTTTTGCAACTGTTTCCTCAACATTCACACCTCTCACCATCCACACCCAGTTATCATCCTCCCATCTTTTCCACATTTCTAAACCATCTCAATCTACCCCTTCTCATCACATCATTGATACATTCACATCCCATCCTTCCTAAAAAAAAAAAAAAATCATGTTGATGTTAAGGGGCTCATTTGAACTAGAGGATTAGGTAAGGTATTAGTAAACCCCTTCAGTATGAGAGGCCTATCCTAAAGTGAATAAAATTGTTCAGCAGCAGTAAAAATAAACAAGGATGTCAACCAGGTTCAAAGCTTTAAATGACATTGACTGAGTTCCGTGTGTATTCTCAGAGCAGAACAAATATTCTTGCCGTTTTATGGCAGTTATGTGCTCATGAGTCATGAGGCTGTATTGTAAGTGGATTTGGAAAATTCTTAGAAACTGTTCCATAGTGATTTCCCCCCTCCCCCCCCACTATGTTGGTTTTTAAAAATATATATACCAGTACAGTATTGGTTTATCGTATATTGGTTTAAAAGATGTACAGTATTTGTATATAACAAAGAAAGTCATTAGCAAGGTGTAATAGACTTAATAAATCATTTAGAAAAGATGCTATGTGGCTCACACTGTCAGAGTGGCAATGGTGATGTCACAGCACCTTCCTTTGTGATATATTTTGTATGTTACATGTTTGCATCTTTTGGTGCATTACTGAGGCAAATTATATCAGTTTGAAAATACTGTATATAGGTAACATGGAAGTCAGTATCCTGGTGTAAAATGCATAATAAATTGTATAGAACAGGATGGTATGAAGCATACAATGAAACTTATAATACATCTCTTACTGTCTCATCTTCTGCCCATACCCTAGCATGGAGGAGAGTTGTAAGGATTTCACACTAAATAAAGACCTGCTGTTAATGTAGTGGTTATATGAAGCTTTGGTAGTCTACGAGGAATAGCTCTTTATGACAGTTGCTCTCCTACTTACAGAATTGGTTCAAAATTCAAGAATGTTCGTAATTCAAAATTCACTAATACCGGAAGTGAAATGCATACAAATCTCTAATGAATACCGTAGAAACTGAGATACTGGTACCATTGTTGTAGTCATTTCTTCAGGTTGATAAAAATATAAATAAATGCCTTATGCAGTATTGGTAGATAACATTAACAAAACTCAAAAGAGCTTCAAATCATCATCACCAGGTCTTCCCCCATGTGAAACTAGCTACAGATTCCTCTCAGCTAGGGAGGTGGATGGAGTGTGAGAAGAGTATTGACACCTGAGCTTACTTGAGGCTTACTTGTGTGGACAGGAGGCATGAACGTATTGAGAATTATGTTAAGGTGTTACATGTTCTCTATCAGTTGAATAACCCATTATGAAATACTTTATGCAGATCACAGTACCATGTGTTGGCAATTTTTTTTTTTTTTTTTTTTTTTTGGGGGGGGGAGGTAATATGATCATAACACCAGTAAGAGAATCTAGTCTGATGATGGTTAATTGCTTTTTTGATGTTGGCATTGTCAGTGAAATGAAAAAAATATAAATTGCACCCATGTACACACACATGCATACACACACACACACACACACAAATATATACTTTATATATATATAATTATCATTGTATTTGGTTTTATCCACTCAGTAATTGAACATCTCACTCCTAATGCCCTTATCTTCCATTCCATAATACTCGCATGCCTGTGTTTATCTGTTATTGACACCATACATCCTTGTTAAGCCTGCAGCTGTTCTGAAAAACCTCATTTGTAACACTGCAACCTGGAAAGATTACTTTCATTTATTTTCCCTCCCATTTTCATCCTATATAAAGTCTTGCTTTTTCTCATAGTCATATCATCCATCCATCTTATTTTTTTAGGAGCTTAGGGCTAGGCTCCTCAGCCCTGTCATTTAAGGCAAGGGTGACCAGCCTTACTAACCCCTGAGTATCATTTTCAAACTCATCTACTGTATACTATGAGTTCTTCACTGACAAGGTTATAACACTAATCAGGTTAGACAGCTTGCATTCCTTGTTATCACTGTTTCATAATGCCACATTGTACAGTAATGTAAAATCACTTAATCCTTTCAGGGGGGAAGGAGATGCAAGAAAATAGGAGTGGATAGAGGTGGGCATATTCCTGATTGAATTCCTTTTACCTTAACTTGGCCCAGATTTTTGTCCCATTGCAGCTTATTTCACATAGCCAAGTGGAGGAAAAAGATAATACTACAGCCATGCTTCCTTTCCATAGCCCTTCTTCATGACTAGTATCATATTCTTGTGTTAATGTATTCCCACAGCTCAGCATTCAGTGGAAAGAGGGCAGTTTTAGGCCATGTTAGAGTAAAAAGGGTATAGTTAAGAATGCATGTGCCTCTGCCCACCTATGTTTTCATTCACCTTCTTCCTGCATCTGTTAAAATCTTTCTTATATCAATACTTTTTATGGACTGTGGTACCCATATGATGACATATTGAACAGTTGAAATAGTGAGGCATTGGAGAGGGACACCTTCATGTGGTGGCACAAATTTAACCATGCTGTTCTACTGCCAGGGTATATAAACATCTCTTAACACCCTCACTATCCCACAAAATGAAGATGGTGGACTGTAGAGGGGAAAGTTACCTGCAGTCCACTACGTTCATGTTCGAAGGAGCCTGGGGGCCACAACAAAAACAGTTGATGAATATTGTATTAACGATAAACAGTGTCATGGGAGGAAAGGCCATAAACATTGAGAAATGATATATGAGAGAATTCTGAGTAAAAATTTCTATATTATTATGGGTCCAGATCTCAACCACCGCAGAGCTACGGTTCTTGAAGACCTGTGTATCATTTGTATTGTTTATAAAGACTCCAGTGTGGTTGCATGCATCAGCCTTGATTGGCTCTCTACACTGCCTGATCTCTTGCAGCCTCCCTATTCAGTCCCTTATTCCTGAGAAAGTATGACCTCATCCCAGGTCTTTTTTGCTCTGCCACTCACAGTCCCACCCCCAAGGTGGATTATGAGGGAGGCCATTTTTTCCCCATTAAGTCATCAGTAGTTGTAGCTCCAGAGTATTTAAGACTTGGACCTGTGTTGATATAGCATGTTTTAATTCTCAGTCAGCCTTAGAATCATCAGAAATTAATACATTAAATCCCATGACACATTATGTTGTGTATTGACAAGGTGTTGTAGGGGTGTGATGTGTGAGTGTGTATATGACTCTTCTTTGATAATCTTGCACATTTGTAGATTCCCGTAGCTTTATTTATTTATTTGGGTTCCAGACTAATGTTTACATGCAGTACTTAACCCCTTCAGTCCAGTTAGATGTTTTCTGTTATGTTTTTGGTACCTGCAGACAGTTATACAGTGTCATGGAAGATACGTAAAATAAAAGAATCTAGGAGGGTAATCTGGCTAATCATTAGTAAAAATAAATAATCTGTAAACATGGGTCTAATTTATGGAACTGTATCTATCAGTCTTTACCTATCTATAATTATGTCTATCACCAGACACCATAATCCCATAAGAGGTGGCTGCAAACAAATTGCCTCCACGTCACCCTGTCCTCTACCAATTGTCTGCCCTCCCTCCAACTCACTTCCCCTCTCTCATTTATCTCTCTACTCTTTGTCATTCTATCTCATCCTTGGTCTCTCCCTTCTTCTCCTTTTGAGATTATGATGTCTGACAATAGATAGGTAGTAATTAGTTGGACAGAAGAGGTTTAAGTATGCATTGTGATATTCAAAATCATGAGTATTGAGAATTTCTTTAAATTATGTCTGATTTGAGTATATTTTTTTGTTTGACGATGGTGATTAAGTTGACAGATTTGCAAAATAAACTTGGGTGGTTTGCCCATTGAAATAGGTGTCATTAAATTTGACATTCTTCTGACAGATATAATTAAATTTGACATTTTTGTGGTAGTTTGACATATACTTAATATTCTGCCTAATTTTTAAACCCTACTTGGTTGCCGTATATTGCAGTTTTTGTTCAGTGTTATATAATTCTCGCTGTTGCACCCCAATCAGTTTTTGTATTTTATAATCTTTGTACAAGGTACAGTAGAGTGTCAACCATCTGGATTTAAGTATTTGTGAGGATCTGCCATTTGAAGGCTCTCAATTGACTTTTTAAAAATCTCCCTGCTATATGATACTTCATATACTCCTGTACATTACTATTTTTTCTCCTCATCCATTATATAGTAATAGCAAAAATTCAACAACAGTACATCTGGGTAGTAGGTTGGTCATCTACCTTGCAGTGTACTGTATTACGCTACCACAGCCAACCCTCTGAACCTTACACATCGTAGGGGTGAAGTGGGATTGACAGATACTGTTTCAATTATTATGATTGATTGTGTATTTATTGATTTATTTTTTTTAGCTGATCAAGTTCTCTAGTTGCCATTTTTATTATCTTTCAGCAGCCTTTGTTTTCATCACCTCACTCTCACAAATTCTATTTGTAATTTTCACAAGTACGAGAGTATACTTAAGTAATTACTGTACTGTATGTGTGGAAGTGTGGACCTGTGTAGCAGGAATATATGTTGACAGTATTGCATCAGGAAACTGTAAAATTGGTGCTGGAGGGGGATGCCTTTAGATGGTGGCATTGTTTAACTGAGTGGTTCTGTTGACTGGTTATATGAACATCCCTCATCCACTCCCTATCCTCCAAGAGGAGGATGTGAACTATAGAAGGGCAACTGGTTATATGAACATCACTGATCACCCTCCTTATCCCCCATAAGGAGGATAGTGGACTAGGAAGCTTGCAGTCTACTGGTTTCATTTTCATATGAGCCTGGGACCACAATAGCAGCAACATCATAAAGTAATCAGTACCATGTAGACTTTTTGAAATTAATTTAAATGATTTTGGTTATCATGAATTGTCATCTGGGGAAGGACTGTACTACGGTTCTGTGAATATATATACCATGTATATATTTTTGTGTATATAGAAGAAATATAATTATTTGTAATGTTACCACCACTGGGTTACAACAGAGCAGGGAATGTTGACACTCTACTCTAGTTCCAATAGTACAAAAGTTGGTAAATTTTAGGACAGTACCTTAATGGATTTCACCATTTTTAAAAACCGACACGTAAATACTTCACTGGAAGATTAAATTTTAACTCTACAGATTTCTCTCGCAGATCAGTAGTAACTACCCTAATTTAATCAAACCTATATACAACTTGTCAACCATTGTGACCAGAAGAGCTTAAATTCACTACCACCCACACTGCGGTAGGTTGGGTGTGTGGATCGTGTAGGAAAAATGTCATAATTACATGACGGCCAAACAGCTTTTAGACTTTCAGTGGCAAGGTGTGTTCGAGGCCAACACAGCTGAGGGCGCTTTACATTACGATGTTATTAAACTTGTTTGGGCATTGAGGCATAAATGGCAGCCTTCTTGAGGGACTCAAATATTGACAAACACAAATATTCAAAGGAAAATAGAGTTGGGAGAAAAGTTTATACTGTTGATGAAAACACTGGTGATTTTTGTAGGCAAATGCATCTTTCTATGTATATAAAAACTGAAATCTATATATGTACTGTCCTAAAAGTTTTCCCCAAAGTTCTGTAATTGGCCAATATAAGTACTGGAGTGTTTTATGCAGTTAAAAAAATTGCCAACTATACCAGAGGAAAACAAAAACAGTAGATTTATTAAAAATACTTTTTTTATTTATAGGAAAATAGAATATTTTATTGTAAATAAAGAGTACTTCTTGTAAGTTGTTGTATGGCCTCAAATTTTAGATAATTGGTAATTTGAATGTATGACAGTGCAGATAAGAAGCAAGCTACTTCATCACTCTGTGGGTGACCATCATCCATTCACTTGATGTAGTGCAACGTATTTTTTCCTATGGTACGAAGTGACAAGCTAGTTGTCGACATTGCTGGGTGATAACCATATGACCAAATACAGTAATGAGGTTATGTGGAACCCACAGTGGTGTCCCCGTTAACTGGGTGGAGGGATGCAATTGTGGCATCCGTACAGAAACAAAACCTCACCTTCCCACTCATCACGTGAGAACATTGATTCGTTGCATGGGACGGTTGCTTGTCTGGGGTCGATGGGTCTGCTTAGGCGGGCAGATCAGGGTTGCTCTACTACAACCTGTGAAGGTGCAGTGGTTTGAACAGTAGTGCACTTCCCTCACGGCACTTGTGTCCCAAGTCTTTTGGTTCAGATTCAAGAAGTAGTGGACATTTAAAGGGTCCCGGAAGCAGACCTTTTTATATGTTATGTCTGCATCCTGTCAGTTATACCAGTGGCATACAGGCTATGGCACACAAACAGCAGTGCCACACTTGGACTAACAATCATCATACTTCCCTACACACACACCTCTATTTATACTTTGCTAGCATTGGTAGGGATAATTCTGGCTGTTATGCGCCCTATGAAAAGGTTCGGTCATGCAGTCTTCTTTTGTTCTTGCTACCTCTTGGTGCTTTCATTAGACTAGGAAGGAACTCACAAAGTGAAAGGGTGTCAGTCTATTGCCAGATGCCTTAATTCCATAAGGGATGGTCACAAACAAATGTGTCCCTGACCTCTGCCATTCAGCTGCCCTTCCTCAACTCACACTCCCCTCTATTACATCTCTCCACTCCATCCTTTCATCTCGTGCTTGATCTCTCAACTCCACCACACTCACATATAGTACTCTAGCTCCTAGTCTGTCGCAGGCTAATGGTAGTAAGAAGCAACAAAAATTTTAAAAATGAGTTGAAGGGTTCATTTACTTTGCTGAAGATTGTTATGAAGACACCTGAGTCATCTGAAGTTAATGTGCTAATAAAGACACAATAGTCTATCTATGGGGAAGTGATGGTCAAGTGGTTGTAGGGGAGTGTTCTGCTGTCTGATCCAAAGCTAGGATGGGGACAGTCTCTCTCTCTCTCTCTCTCTCTCTCAGCAAGTATAGATATAGTTTGATATGGACATGTTCATTACCCTATTAAATTTATTGATAGTGTTCGTTAGCCCGTACCAGCCCAGGCATTTTTGCGATTTTATACCCACCCAATCCCGGATCAAAAGCGGAAAAAAAATATATATTGCATAAAACAATCCCAAAAGACATATGAATCAAGGAAAAGCAAAAAAAAAACAAAAAAAAAGTACTCCCTATAGGAGAAATAAGAGCAGGTTGGCCGTCCGTCGTGTTTTTAGCCCAGTTTTTCCTTAGCGCGAGCGACGTTTTCCCACCCAGCCGGGAGGGATGAGAAAAAAATGGGAGAAATGGAGTTCCCTCGAGCTAAGCCCTGTATTGTGGGAGGGATGAGAGAGAACGGGAGAGGAGATCCCATTTCTCAACTATACTGTACTTCATTTCACCGAGTCTGGCACCATTAGCGATGTCCTCAACACCTGTAACATTGATAAAGGTCCCCAGAACTGGATATACCTTTTTGTCAGGGCCCATATACATACATACATACATATGGGCCCTGCCTTTTTGTATTGCCTTTATATATTGGTTCTCAAGGTAAAACGTAGAGGTTTATCTTGTGCAGAGGATTTACATCAACACTACAGGCGTTGAGGACATCAATGATGGTGCCAGACTTGGTGAAATGGAGTTTAGGAGATAATGTAAGGTGAAAGGAGGGGGGGGGGGAGAAGGGAAAGACCGAGGAAGACATGGAGGGGTAGAAGAGGGAGGTGTAATATGAGGGAGAGGGTGAAAGTTGGAAGCATGGAGGGTGATGAGAGACTAAGGGGTGTACGTGAGATGGAGGAATGAAGTAGAGAGGGGGGTTGTAGCTTGGGGGTTCCCCAAACTTACATCCCCCCTCTCATATACCTGCGACATGTCACGGGACAGGGCGACATGGAGACGAGTTGTTTGTGGACACCCCTTACGGGATTAAGGGGTCTGATAGATACGGGTCATATTAAAGATAAATGTTAATCAGCATGATGAAAACGAGTCTTTCATCTCGAATTAGAGCTCGGTGAACCATAGAAGCTTCGAATCCCGTCAGTCATCCTCTAACCGTTGGAGGGGGAGGGTGCTCGAGCTGTGTATATTCTGTGGTGATAGTGTTTAAACAGCTTCCCCATCATGCCGAGATAAACAAAGGTAAGCGAGGATATTGTTCATCAGTTCTCTGATAGCTGCTGGTTCTTTCAGATGAATCAAATCGTCCTTATTTGTGTGAAAGTATCTGGTGTGGAAAAAGTTATCTGAGAGGAGTGTGGAGCTACGTGGAGAGACAGACAAATGAGGAAGTGAAGGAACGCTGTGGTGATGATGTGGATGTCAAGTTACCCACACAAACAGTGATGATGTGGATGTGAAGTTACGTGGAGAGACCCACGCAAACAAGGATGTGAAGGAGCTTTGTGGTTTATGTGTGGATGTGGAGTTACATGGAGAAACAGACAGATAAATGAGGATGTGAAGGAGCGTTGTGGTGTTAATGTGAATGTGGCATTAGGTGGACAGACAGAGAGACAAATGAGGAAGTGAAGGAGCGATGTGGTGTTGATGTGGATGTGGAGTTACATGGAGACACAGACAAATGAGGATGTGAAGGAGCGTTATGGTGTTGATGTGAATGTGGAGTAAGGTGGAGAGGCAGACAGATAAATGAGGAAGCGAAGGAAGGTTGTGGTGTTGATGTGGATGTGATCGAAAGTGTCGGGAAAAGTACTCAGAGATGATTTGGCCATGTGGAGATAATGGAGGGTAAGAGACTGATAGGAGAGTGTATATGAGTAAGGTGGAGCGTGATAGAGGGAGAGGGAGACCGAGGAAGAGATGGTGGGATATGGTGGATAGGTATATGCATGAGGAGAGTGTGAACTAGAGAGAGGACAGACAGATGCTGGACGAGGTGACACGGAAACTGTTTGTGGCATAGTACTTTTTCGTGACTAGCATCATGTTAGAGATTATTTCACGTAGCTCAGTGTTAGAATAAGACAGTGCTGCGGCTGCACTTACAGAGCACTTCTTCATGACTAGCATCATATTCCAAAGCTATTCTATTGTTACATCTCAGCAATGAAGATGGAGAGAGGGCAATAATAATAATATGGTGATGATGATGATGACAACTTCTCTCTCACACACACACACACACACACACACACACCACATTATTTCGTCAACCCCTTCATTTTGGTGATGTCTTATATCTACCCCTTCCTCTCTCTCTCTCTCTCTCGCTCGCTCGCTCGCTCGCTCGTGCTGTATCAAAACATAAAATTAACCTCATACCAGGAAGGATTTTATAGTCAGTGATATAACTCCATTACGAGAATTAAACAACGGCAAAAGATAAGATAGGCGCAGACGTAATAAGCCACGGTGAAACAAAAAACAGGTGTAGCAAGGTAAATTAGGCTAACACCTGTCCCCATCGGTCTGAAGTGGTTGATGTGCCTGACCCTTCATCCTGAGAGGGTTTTCTTAAGCTGCAGGAAATCGTGTGAAGCCTAACAAAGAGTAGGAGTTAAAAAAAAATGACGTCAGCGGATGGAGTACGCAGTTCTAGATGCCACAGGTCGAGTCCTGGAGGTGACCAGGTGTATTATATCACGTAGACGTTTTATATTTTATTTTGTGACCTTCCGACGATTTTATTCAGCAGTGGGTAGCCTTGTCTTATGGATGAGCTCGGTGAAATTTACCTTTAACCCCTCCAGTTCGAAAAATAATCTATTCCACCCAAACATGCCTTAAAGTACCATATCCAAATTAATCTACCTTTTCTGACTCCCCTTCCCTCCCCTGCCCTACCCAACCTACCTTGTCTAGGTATACTGTACCCTAATCTACCCTACACTGCCCTACCAAATTCAACCTACCTTGTCTGACTACCTTACCCTACTCTACCTAATCTACCCAGTGGCGTAGGAATCGGGGGCCGGGGGGAGCACAGGCCCATGCAATATTACTGGGGGGGGGGGGCAATGTTTGCTTGGGCTGTCCCAGTATTTTCGCACAAAAATTATATTATCACGGTGTCTAAAACTTCTTACTGTGGCCTAGATAACAGCAACTACGTCCAGTACATAACATTCATAAAAGCATTTTTCCATTTGAAAGTGACACTTTAGTGTAAATCATGAATACGGTATGGGTAATTTCTTTTATGTACCTACGGACCATCGGCATGGGCAGGGGGGGTCAAAGGGGTTAGCCAACCCAACATAAGGAAAAGTTGTATCCTTTTATGTTATTCCCAATCCACCTTACGGTATGTGTGACAAAAGCTTAATATCTTATTTTTTTTAATTATTTGCCCTTAGAATATGCTCTAATACCTAGTGCATACAGCCTCAAAACGTCCCTGAAATTGGTAAATTTCAAAATTTTCCTGGGGGGAGGGGGACTCACACCCCCCCACAAACCTTACAGTTGTTTGGGCTCGCTTCGATTGCCATCCCCCTGCCTCTGGCCCCCCAGTGTCATAATATAAGAACACAAGAAACATAAGAAGAGAGGATAACTGCAGTAGGCCAGTTGGCTCATGCTAGGCAGCTCCTAGAAGAGTAACTGAACTTGTAGATAAGGATAGCAAAGAAGAAGGCTCTCCCCCGCCCTTCACACCCTCCAGCCGAAGCCGGCAGGAAGAAGTCAGAAGGAACACTACGCAGTATAGAAAAACTGGCGCGGACATTTTATAGGAAAGTGTGAAAGGAGAAAAAGAGACTATAATAATGAGACCTGAAAAGAAAAACGAATGAATTAGTAATGGTTATAAGATTTTTTTTTCTATACCTACCCCTAGCTTATCTAGCCTGTGCTTGAAACTCTCAATGGAAGAGGCAGCAACTACATTACTAAGTAGCTTATTCCATTCCTCCACTACTCTATTGCCAAACCAGTTTCTACCAATTTCCTTACAAAAACGGAATTTTTCTAGTTTGAAACCATTACTTCTAGTTCATACTGTATGCTCACTCTAAGAACCTTGCAAATGTCTCCCTTATTTATTCCCTTCATCCACTTAAACACGTCAGTTAAGTCTCCCCTTATTCTACGCCTGTCTAGTGAGTGCAGATCTAGTCTTTTTAGTCTGCCTTCTTATGACAGATTCCGAGCATCATGTATTTGTTTTGTTATTCCTCTCTGTGCCTTTTCTAACAAATTTATATCCATTCTATAGTAAGGACACCAAAATTGCACGACATAGTCTACATGTGGCCTATTAATCCTAGATAAAGTTGCAATATTACTTTTGATGACCTATGCTACCATCTCTGATTCTACCGTACCAAACCTAACCTACCATGCCTTACTACTTTTCCCTACCCTACCCTACCCTGCCCTACCCCACTTTACTCTTCCCTACCCTACCCTAACCTACCCTAACCTACCCTACCCTGCCTTACCCTGCCCTACCTCACTTTATTCTTCCCTACCCTACCCTACCCTACCTTACCCTGCTCTACCCTACCCTGCCCCATTCTACACTTCTCTACCCTACCCTACCCTACCCAAACCTACCACACCCTTATTAAATATCTTTACCACTATTTTTTTTCTATTGTATTCCTTCTGCCTTCAGACAATTTTCAGTAGACTTTTCAAACTGGAGAGGCGTTGGGTGGGGTGCAGTGGGGTTGGGTGGGGTGCGGTGGGGTAGTAGTGGGGTTAAGTGGGGCGCAGTGGGGTAGGATCGGGGTTGGGTGGGGTGCAGTGGGGTAGGATTGCAGTGGGGTAGGATTGGGGTTGGGTGGGGTGCAGTGGGGTAGGATCGGGGTTGGGAGGGGTGCCTAGTGGTAGGATCGGGGTTGGGTGGGGTGCAGTGGGGTAGGATTGCAGTGGGGTAGGATTGGGGTTGGGTGGGGTGCAGTGGGGTAGGATTGGGGTTGGGTGGCGTGCAGTGGGGTAGGATTGGGGTTGGGTGGGGTGCAGTGGGGTAGGATCGGGGTTGGGTGGGGTGCAGTGGGGTAGGATTGAGGTTGGGTGGGGTGCAGATGGGTAGGATCGGGGTTGGGTGGGGTGCAGTGAGGTAGATGTGGGGTGCAGTGGGGTAGGATCGGGGTTGGGTGGGGTGCGGTGGGGTAGGATTGGGGGTGGGTGGGGTGCAGAGGGGTAGGATTGGGGTTGGGTGGGGTGCAGTGGGGTAGGATTGGGGATTAGTGGGGTGCAGAGGGGTAGGATTGGGGTTGGGTAGGGTGCGGAGGGATAGGATCTGGGTTGGATGGGGTGCATTGGGGTTGGGTGGGGTGCGGTGGGGTAGGAGTCGGGTGCAGAGGAGTAGGATTGTGGTTGGGTGGGGTGCATTGGGATTGGGTGGGGTGCAGTTGGGTAGGATCGGGGTTGGGTGGGGTGCAGAGGGGTAGGATTGGGGTTGGGTGGGGTGCAGAGGGATAGGATCGGGGTTGGGTGGGGTGCAGAAGGGTAGGATTGGGGTTGGATGGGGTGGAGAGGGGTAGGATCGGGGTTGGGTGGGGTGCAACGGGGTAGGAGTGAGGTTGGGTGGGGTGCAGTGGGGTAGGATTGGGGTTGGGTGGGGTGCAGTGGGGTAGGAGTGAGGTTGGGTGGGGTGCAGTGGGGTAGGATTGGGGTTGGGTGGGGTGCAGTGGGGTAGGAGTGAGGTTGGGTGGGGTGCAGTGGGGTAGGATTGGGGTTGGGTGGGGTGCAACGGGGTAGGAGTGAGGTTGGGTGGGGTGCAGTGGGGTAGGATTGGGGTTGGGTGGGGTGCAGTGGGATAGGAGTGAGGTTGGGTGGGGTGCAGTGGGGTAGGATTGGGGTTGGGTGGGGTGCAATGGAGTAGGAGTGAGGTTGGGTGGGGTGCAGTGAGGTAGGATTGGGGATGGGTGGGGGGCAGGGGGGTAGGAGGGAGTTGGATGTGGTGCAGGGGGTTGAAATGGGGTTGGAGTGGAGTGCAGGGGGTTGGGGTTGGGTTACGTGGGTGTGATATCAGTTTGAACAAAGTTAATAAGTTGTTTTCAGTCTGGGAGTGAATGAAGACTTTCTGTCTCATGATCTTGAATGAGTTTTCTTAAGCTGCTTGAAATCGTTGGAAGTCTAGCAATGAGAAAGAGTAAAAAATGACGTCAGCAAATGGAATGCGCTGTTTTAAGCGCCAGTGATCGAGTCCTGGCGGTGGACAGATGTTTTTATAGAATGTGGACGTTTTGTATTTTATTTCTGATACCACCAGAAGATGCTATTTAGCTTCGGGTTGCCTTGTCTTAAGGAAGGGCTCAGTGAAATTTATATCTAACCTTTCCATTTCGAAAAAACTGATACGCGTCCTCGTACTGAATTGGCCTTGTACTCGTGCATTCCTCGCATTAGATGGCGTCACCGCTGCATTGCTGGGACGGGAAGTGGCTAAGCGGTCGACACCTCTCTTTTTACTCGTACTTGGCCTAAAATTGCCCTCACTCTTTGTTCTGAATGCTGAGTCGTAAGTATAGATTAAATGAGTGGAGTTTTTCGTCCTTTCGTAGGTTATTTCCCGTAGCTCAGAGGCAGAGTGAGACAATACTACGGCCGTGCTTCCATTTCATAGCATTTCTTCGTGACTAGCATCGTATTCTAGAGTTAATGTATTGCTACAGGTCAGAAATCGAGATGGGGAGATAGCAAGTGCATTTTTAACCATGTTTAAGTGAGTAAAGTGGTGTATTATCTCTCCCAGGCTCCTATGAATCTCCCTCAGCCAAACAGCATAGTCTCCCCGTCAGCTGGACATGGAGCACCCACAAGCATTACAGGGATAGCTTAGGCATTTGCTAATCCCCTGATATCGGGACAATTCTACTGACATTCCAGTTAAATCAGACGATTTTACTGAGCTGAGAGTGAATCATAGGAGCCTTAGAGAGTTAACACGCTGCCAGCATTAGCCCCCGCATGTCTGGAATAACGCTAGCATTTCTTTACAGCTGACAACAGGTGACTTGGTCCAGCCGAGTGTAACATGAGCCTGACAAATACGGTAAAGAAAAATAACACAAGGAAGGAAAGGAAAGTATTGTAAATTAATCATAATAAAAAGGAGGAAAAATACTAAGTCCTATTTTTATTTGTTCCCTACACTGTCTATACAGTACGTAGATACACGATACTCTTTACTTCGTGACTAGCAGTAAATTACAGTCTTATGAATTCTAAGTGGTTCTAGCTCGTAACAACTATTCCTTAGTAACTTATTCTGCATGTTATACTGCAATATTACCTTAGTTTTGGTAGATAACAAGTAAGGTAAGTACAGTAGGTGTTCCAGTCAGCAATTTCCCATGACTGTGACGGCCGGGTCTGTACAGGCATGGCTTTCTAATCGGAATGATTTGGGTTCGATTCCCTGTGGTTTAAAGGTATATTTAAAAACTTTCGTGGCTGGTCCGTAGAGACTTGCTACCCACATATACACTAAGACGGGCAGATACACACAGCTCTGGACACGCACAAGGATGGGTTATACGTAAGGGCAGGGGGTGGAGACGAGGGGGTTTTACTACTAAGTCCAGAAAAGGAGTATACCTTTTTTGGACTTCGAAATAAAAACCCCCTACTTTCCACCCCCTACCCTTATGCATATGTTCTGTAGGTGGGCGTGTCTGTGTGTGTGTCTTGGTGGATGTGTGCATGTGACGAGTCTTGTGTGAGTAAGCTTGTGTGTAGGTGTAGACTTTTACATTCACCCCCGGCAGTACATCTATGTGACTGCCCACACCCCCGGGCCGAAATGACAGGTCACTACGGACTCTGCCATATTTTTAAGTGAAACCTCTATCCTCTCAGGATTTGAACCCGGGTCTTCAAGGTGGCAAGCCACCTCTCTATCCACTTTGCCACCACGGCCCTGTTAAGGTTGCGGCCAGAACTGGTGGTCTATTTTAGTTATTTGGTACCAGAAAGAAACAAGGGGAGACTGAAATGTATCGCATATAATTAATAAGTCGCTAACGGAGAGTTGTTACGATATCTCCAAAGCCAATTAGAATTTTTTGGACTAATTTGATATAATGCTAGTCACGAAGAAGTAGAGTATCATGTATCTGGGCGGCTGGGCCAATTCAGAGCTGGTAATAAGCTTTGATAAGGGGATAGTGCCTACCTAACATGAAAACCCTGATGGATTTTGGCAAGGATGACTAGGAAATAAGCTTGGAACTTAGAATGGCTTTGATAACAGCGCAAATGGTGCCAAAGGAATCGGTATTTGGATCTCCTTTAAGGCATGTCAAGGGAATAACCATTAACTACACTGATATGATGGCTTGGATAAAACGGTACCACTTGTAAACTACCTACAGTGGGTTTGATAACACAAGCAGCCCTCCTTCTAACACAGGCAGCCCTCTTCATAAGTTTCCCTCCATCTCATCCTCTCTCTCATCCCCTACACCTCATTCACATACACTCTCCTAGTAAGTCTCTTATGCTCCATCCTCCTCACATGGCCAGACCACCTCAATGTATCTCCCAGTGCTATCAACAAAGCTGGCAATATTCCATAGGTAACAAGGGAACTTTTCATGGTATTTTTGCGCCACTAGAGACTTTAGTTTTGAGCACTCTCTATATACACTCATTATATAACACAAAACTGGGGGAAGCTGGCAGATCCTGTTTCTCTCTCTCTATCTATAGCCAGACGCCTCAATCCCTCAAGGGGTGGCCACAAACATATCGCCTTGTCACCGTCCCCTGTCATTTTGCTCCCCTCCATCTTACACCTCCTCCCTTGTACACTTCTACTCCATCCCTTCATCTCATCCTGTCTCCTCCCCTCCACCTCACTCACATACACTCTCCTCGTTAGTCTCTCACTCTCCAAAAGACCAAACCATCTCAGTTTATTTCTAATGTTTTCTATCACAAATCTGGCCAATCTGTTCCATAGGTAGCAATAGAGCTTTCAATAGTATTTTTGCTCCAATTTAAACCTAAGTGATGAGGACTTTCTGTATACACTTCTGACTGAACAGTTTTGAATATGAGCCTTGATATAAATATGACACTGATAAAGAATCCATATAATAAGGCCACTGGTATGATGCATGGTGTTAATAGTGCTGGTATGAAATGGTATATGATAGAGGGAGGTGTAAGTTGGGGGAAGGGCAGCGAAATGGCAGGGGACAGGGCGACATGGAGGCGATTTATGGGATTAAGGCATCTGGCTATAGAAACGAAGCAGTACTGTTATATAAAGCATAAACCTGAATAAAAGTAGCCAAGAAAAGTATCATGGGAATAAAGATTAAAGAGGACCTGGAGGGACTAGTGTACAGGAGCATCACCAGCGTCTTCCCTATGCTGTATGAAATAGTCTAGCAGTAACAAGACATAGCCTGGCAGTAGCAAGACATAGCCTGGCAGAAACAAAACATAGCCTAGTAGTAGCAAGAAATAGCCTAGTGGTAGCAAGAAATGGCCTGGCAGTAGCAACAAACACTGCTAGTACTATGTGAAGCTAGAGTTATGGAGGATGATACAGCCAAGATGATGCTATCTGGGCTAGTCACTTAACATGGCAGTAAGTGGGGCCTGAGATTCAAGAGCTGGTATTCTTGTTGGTTAAGGAAGCTCCCTAACACCTTTTCCCCCTAAGTGATTTATTTTGCTTATTACACCTTACTGCCCTTTGTTACATATATCCAATGTGGCCATTCTCAAACAGCATACAAAAGGATATTAATCAGCCACCTCCAAAACTGTATCACTAAGAAAGAGGTGTTAGGGAGCTTCCTTAAAGAACGAGAATAAGACCCAAGCTGTCATACTTTTACTAAATACTATAGCTAACCATTACGCATAAAATAGCTGCCCATTAATAAGGCATAAGTGATGGAAGGCCTTGTTTGTTATCCTTATTGGTGAAACCTGAAAATTGGGTCGTTATATCTGGTCTAAAAAATACTAATAACGTAAAAGGTCTAATAAATTTGAAATACAAATTTTATTTATCTACAATTTTCTTAGAATATTTACAAAGTACCTTCTCCTCTTCGGGGCTAAGATGCGAATGACTGTTTGAATGGATGAGTAAATGGGGAGTGTGTCGTCCTGTCTCTGCTACCTCCCTTTCCATGGGGGAAGCAGCCTAGGTATATAGTTAGACCTTATTTGTTATGAAGACCGTATGTTAAAGTTTCTCTGGCAGGAGACAGTGTAGTTTACTGTATTTATCACAAAACTTGTGAAAATAATTCAGGTATTATCATCATCACTGAAATAAGCTATCTCCATCTCCAGCTTACTCTCCTCCTCTCTACCCTCCACACTCTAGAACAGTGGTTCTCAGAGTCCTAGGTGACATTCCTCCCCTTGTGATCCCAGGTTTCCTCAATTCCTCCCCCATTTTGATTTGTCATCTAGTAATTTTTGCATCATTATACTTTTACAGTGGCAATTACTGAAACTAAATTACTTTATTGCAATAAAATGAAAAAAGATCTTATTTCAATGGATCATAAAACTTAATTTGATTTAATGCCAAATATATTGTTGGGAAGGCCAAAGACACTATTGTCATCCAAAGAAGAGGATAATAACTACATCCCAGCAACGCCAAACTTCCATTTGATTTAATGCCCACTTTGGCCTGCGAGCAGAGATAATAAACTAGAATATTCATCCATCATCCAATCCTACAATGCCCCATGAGGAGCGTAGGAGCCCGGGGCTAGGCAGTTGGTCCCGACATTTAAGATGAGTGACCAGCCTCACTCATCCTTGAGTGGCATCACATGAGCAATCAACCCCAACCACCCTTTGGATATAAACCTTCACCGGCTTAAACCGATTGGAGCTCAATAATTACCCACTAAATCACCAGGCGCCAAAATTTGGTTATATGGTTACCACTCAGCGTATTAAATGGTTTCTTGGTGTACAGAAAATCGTTTGGCTTGTCACTCGGTGTAGAGTCACCCACAGGAAGGAAGAGGAAAGAATGAAGGAAAGAATGACAGAAGAGGGAGTGTAAAGTTACCCGTAGGCAGAAGGACAAGGAAAGAATGAAGGAATGGAAGACAGAAGAGGATGGAAGGAAAGAAGGATGGGCGAGAGGAAAGGGCAGACACCCGACAGCAGCACTACATCGAGTGAGTACCAAGTTACAAATCCAGTTTTATTTGCTCGAAGGTCACCACACGCACATATATTGAGACGTCCTCGTTTTCTAGTCAATATATCCTTAACAGCACTAAAGAAAGGCACATTCAACAAAGTACGTTGTTGGGAAGGGCAAATGCACTTACTAAGCCTCAGTAATTAATATGTTATATTTGGCAACAACATGGGGATCCAGCCACATGAAGTGTTTTGAAGCATGAATCGGTTTCACACTCATTTTCCACGTTCATTAGCTCGTCGATCTGAACAGACTCCATTTTAGGCAGGCAGTCATCATTCTCCCAGTTAAAGAGAAATGGCTGAGTAATCCGAGAAGGGAAGGTCATCTGCTTCAGGTCACAAACTGTCGCTCAGGTCATAATGGAGGCTGGAGAGGTGTTCTGAGATTATTTTTAAGACATTTTGTGATTAATCATATTTACTATGATATGTGAAGAGGTTATTTCTCCTGACCTGGGCCTTCAAAAAACAAACAGTTTGCTGATAAAACCAAACATTTTGGTTTTGCAGTCCATGATAGTCTTCTATTCACCTTGCAGTTCCTTATTTAGTGCATTTAATTTACCAAAAATACTAGCAAGAAATGAAATCAAGGCCTTGGCTTCATTGGATTTCATGAACTGGAAGTCCTCACGATCTCTACCAAAGTCCAAAAGTATCATACAGGACAATAAAACCTGTCCAGTCAGTTGCCATTTGATAGCCATCATACATGGATGTGGAGGAGCAGTCTCATCGTCTTCATTAATGTCCTTACAGAGGTCTTTGAACAGTCTTTCAGTCTTCGGATGGGCTTTTATCAGATTTACAACTTTTACCTTCTTCAATAATTCATCCAACGTAGGACTAAGCATAGAGCCGCCAAACTCTCAGTGAATAATACAGTGAAGTCATCATATCAGAATTATCTTTCAAAAGTTTCAGTCCTCCCTTATGCCGTCCCATCATGTCCAGACCGCCAGTTGTTGGCAACTTGTAATAGCTACATTTATCAAAATGCCACCAAAGCACCATATTATCGTAGCACGTTTTTCAAACAATACTTTAACAGTCTCAAACAGGAATAAGTCTGAAGCAGTAGTTTTTTGTGAACTGTTTATTCGTCATCGCCCTTATAGTTGTGTAAGTTGGCATTTCATTTGACATGTATATAGTGCACAAGGTACATTCTCTCCCAGTTTAGAGATCCTTCTTTGACTGAAATTCCTCCCAAGCTCCTCTCCCGGCTTGAAATCCTCCCCTTAGATTTGAAATTTCTTCCCTGGGAGCCAAGTGTCTCCCGTTTGAGAATCACTGCTCTAGAACAACACAATATCCTCAAGGAAAAATACAAAGAACGATAAAACCTGCACCCTATCCCGTGAGGTGCCCCCATCTCCTGTCTGTCAGTTCTCTCTCTCCCGAGTCTCTCTCTCTCCCCCTACCATCATCCTACAACACCACCAATGAATACACACTACAGGTTCGTATGTGACGAAGGCTTCTTGACAACCCTTCCTTGTCAATTTAGTAGGCACGCACTTTAATCTTGTTACTGATGCAAACTATTGATATTGAAAGTAAAACAAATAGCCACAGGAAAAGTGTTAACCAAGCCTCCTAAGCCACTTTTGACCCAGATGCTGATGGCTTGCCTGGGTTGCCATTCTCGTCATCTTGGGTTGCCTTATGTTGTTGCTGTTTCACCGTCCAAGGTTGCTATTTGCCATCCTAGGGTGCCATCTGTCTTTACTGGAGATACCATCTTGCTGCCGTTCTTTAAAGTTGTGGGCTTGATATTCTGGCTGCCATCGGTTTCTGTTGAAGAAAATAGAAATTAGGAGAACCCATTTCTTTGATATCTCATACACTGCACCCAACTATGTCACAGGGGTTGACGCCAGCAAGGGAATGCTACCAGAATCCTTTGCCCCCCCTCTACCTAGTGGTGGACTTGATGGCAGGCGTGGTGTGGGCTCTGATAGTGCAGTTTTGGGGCCGGGATGGAATGGGGCTCAGATCTGTGCTAGAGTATACAGGGCATTAATTTTGTGAAGCAGCCAAATAGTCTTGCTCCTCTCGTAACCAGACTGCTGTCCCCTAAGATTAGACGAGTGTAATATATGGACCATCGTATATTAATTACAAGCCAACATTGATTCGATTAATCTGAAAATAGTTATTTTATGGGCAAAAATTATCTTGTAAACGCGTGTTTTAGTATGTATCATTCTTTTAAGTAGCTAAGAAAAGGAAAGTAATTTAAAAGTTAGAGCTATCATTGTTTTGAATGTCCACAGAATATGTTATTCATAATCGATGCCTCATTCTTGTATCAATTGTATTTAAGTATCAAACTTTTACTAATTCCAAAGATCTGCTTTCGGTAGTACTGATTGGCAGCTTTCAAATCCAAAATGGCCACAGTTCTTAATTATTGGTAGCAAATCTTCTCAAAATTTTCTGAGTCGAAAAGTACAAGTGAAACTGTGCCAGCAGAGTGGAAAAAGGCTGTGATTGTACCCCTGTACAAAAATAAGGTGAGCGAAGTGAGTGCAAGAATTACCGTTTCATAAGTTTATTGAGTGTGATAGGGAAGGTATATTGAAGAATTATCATAAAGTAAGAGATATAAGTCCTAGTGAGTGAGTGATCACTGTGGCTTTAGGAGTGGCAGAGGATGTATTATCAAATGTTTGCAGATAGACATATAGCAGAGAAGGCTTGTGAGGAAGACCATACAATGTTTATGGCATTCATAGATCTGGAAAAAGCATATGACAAAGTAGAGAGAAGGATTGTGGAAAGTTTTGCGCATGTACGGTGTAGGTGGTAAGCTGCTATAGGTGCCGTCAAGAGTTTTTATGATGGTAGTGATGCATGTGTAAGGGTTAATGCATGGGCATTTAAGTGAATGGGATCACGATCGATGTGGGCGTGCGACAAGGTTGTGTAATGTCCCCATGGTTGTTCAATATACAGTATATCTGGATGGGCAATGAGAGAAGTAAAAACACGAGTAATGGAGAGGGGAATGGCGTTGGTAATGAAAATGTAATGGATGGAATATCTCAAATTTGTTGGATGCTGATGATGCAGTACTGCGTGCAAATATCGGACAAGAACTTGGTAGGCTAGTGCAGAGTTTTGCTTATGTCTATGAGCGTCGTGCCTTGAGAGTAAATTTAGAAAAGAGTAAAGTGATGATCATTGAGAGGGAAGGTGCCTCCCAGTGCGATGTTACAGTGAATAGACTGGAATTGTTGAGAGGTCAAGTATCTGGGTACAGTGATAGAAAAGAGGAAAATGTTCCAAAGAAGTGGAAGGTAGAGTGACAAGGAAAAAAAGTAGGTGGTGCAATGAAGGCCTTGATAAGAAACAGGCTTGAGTGTTGCAGCTGCACGAGGCTTAAATGGAGTGTTAATGCCAGCTTTAGCATATGATGTGAGACTATGGTGTGGCATGAAAATGAAAAGTCAAGAGTAAGAGCAGTGGAGATGGGACTGCTGAGGAAAGTATGTGAAGTACAGAGGGTGGATAGGATACAAAATAATGCGATTCGTGAAAGATGTGGAGTGAGGAAGTCAGTGGACACCAGAATCGAAGAGTGTATTCTGAGATGGTATGGTCATGTGGAGAGAATGGATAACAAAGTGGTGAAAAAGTTATATCTGAGCGAATTTGAAGGAGGGAGGAGGGGAGGTAGGCCAAGGAGAAGGTGGAGAGATATGGTGGATGAGTGTGTGAGAAGAAAGGTTTGGAAGTCGGTGAGGCTAGGGAACTGACAAAAGATAGAGCTGGCTAGATGAATGTTGTGAGGTATAATGCATTATAGGGATCTGGCACACATTTTTAACGTGGCAGCCCCCGATTGACTATCGGATACGTTTGTGTGAAACTACAGAACGTGGTGAATGTTTTTGGCGTATCCGGTGGGGGCAAGATTCCAGGGGCTTGAATGACGAGTGAAAGGAGACGTGGCCCATTGGATTCGGCAAATTTGGGCTGTCTAGACATTGCTACCCTTCACCCTGCCCTAGTGTGGGAAAGGAGATCCGGACGATTATGATGATCATGAAAGAGTAGAAGCTGAAAAATTCACTCAGTAATACTAGAAGGCATCGCGCATCTCAAAATTATACCAGCCCCAAAAAATCATTAAAAAATACAAGTTAACATCTGAAAATTAGATCTGTCCAAAAATTTGCCCATAAAAATACTAGCTGGCAGCTTTCAATTCCAAGATGGCTATCCTTGTGTGCTGATGCTGTGTCTCCATTGTAAAGTTAGGGACAAAAATGTTGCTCCACGTTTTTAGTCCATGAATTATGAAACTCGTACGTAATATTCTGAGAAGTTTGTTGTGCTTGAAGATAACCTCACTGGGTTTCAGCAGTCATTGCTCACTTACTGGCTAATTCTCGTTCATGAAGTGGATCAGTAATTAAGTCCGCAACTGTACACACACACACTTTCCTCTTTCCTCCGCATTTCCTCTCCAAAACTCTCCCACTCGTTTGCCCTCCCTCTCTTGCCCTGCTACTTATAGTGAAGGAGAAAAAGTAAGGAGTGGGGACTATTTGGACTGTACCTATTTTTTGACACCTTTAACTTAAGGTTATCTCCCGACATTGTTCAGATTACGTAAGGGTCGACGCGAATCCTTTTGAGGGACCAAATATTCTTGTTTGGGACAATTTTTGATAAATATAGCTAAATCTTTCCAAATTTTTTGTCATATATTTTTTCTATTTTTTGAATATTGCCAGACTCTTCAATCCCGTTCGGGGTGGCCACAAACAAATCACCTCCACGTCGCCCTGTCCCTCGCCATTTCCCTGCCCTGCTCCCAACTCACACCCCCTTCTCATATACCTCTCTGTACCATCCCTCCATCTCATCCTCGGCCTCCCCCTCCCTCTCCCCCCCTCCACCTCACTCACATTCTCTTCGTCAGTCCATCCTCTCCACATGGCCAAACCAACTAAGTGTATTCCTCCTAACGCTTCCTATCACATCCACATCCACACCACAACGCTCCTTTATATCCTCATTTATCAGCCTGTCTCTCCATGTGACTCCACAGGCTCCTCTTAAATAACTAATTTCCACTGCTCTCACTCTCGATTCGTGTCCTTCCAACAACGTCCAAGCTTCACTTCCATACGTTAGAGTTGGTATCACAGTACTGTCATGTAGTACCATTTTCACTTCCATGCTCACGTCCCTGTTTCTTATCACTGCTTTCAAGGAACCAGCAACCTTTCTTCCCTGCTGTACCCTTTCAAGCACTTCATCCTCCAACCCTCCATCTTTACTCATCACACTACCCAAGTACTTAAACATACTCACATTTTCCAATTCCTCACCATCCAACCACGCTGTACATTCACGGACTTCACCTCTCTAAGACCATCACTTTACTCTTCCCTACATTCACCTTTAGATTCCGTTTCTTACAGACACACTCCCAAACTCATTCACCAAGTCCTGCAACTCCGCTTCGTCTTCACACAACACAGTATCATCTGCAAACAACAGTTTTGAGTTTTCTGAAAATAAAACTAATTTGAACTAAGGTTTTTGGTTTATAATTTTCCGTTGAATAAAAAATTTATAGGTTTCTTGGTTTTTCTCTAACAGTCGAAATATTTCTTTGTCATTTCAGTCAGGCTGATTAAATGTTCAGCTGAAAAATTACTTACAGATTAAAGTTAAGAAAATCTATCTATATTGTCAGACGCCTTAATCCCGTAGTGGTGGCCACAAAATCGCTTCCATGTCGCACTGTCCCTCGCCGTTTCACTGCCCTGCTCCCAGCTCACACACCCCTTTCTCACATCTCTCTCCACTCCATCCCTCCATCTCATCCTTGGTCTCCCCCTCCCTCTCCCTCTCTCCCTCCCTCCCTCCCTCTACCTCACTCACACTCGTCAGTCTCTCAGTCTCCATCCTTTCCACATGGCCAAACCACCTCAATGTGTTTCTCCTAACGCTTCCTATCACATCCACACCACAACGCTCCTTCACTTTCTCATTTGTCAGTCTGTCTCTCCATGCGATTTCACATGCGCCTCATTTCCGCTGCTCTCACGCTTGACTTCTGTCCCTCCAACAAGGTTCAAGCTACACTTTCGTATATTAGAGTTGGTAACTTTATCCATTTTTCTATCTATCTGTGTCTATCTATCTGTTGCAAGGCACCTTCTTCCTGTAAGGGGTGGCCACTAACAAACTGCCTCCATGTTACCCTGTCCTCTTCCCTCCCTCCAACTCACACCCTTCCTCTCTCATATCTCTCTCCATCCCATCCCTCCATCTCATCCTTGGTCTCCCCTCCCATCTCACCCACATGCACTCTTCTAGTCAGTCTCTCATTGTCCATCCTCTCCATTTCATATCATCCTTGGTCTCCCCCTCCACCCCACTCACATGCACTCTTCTAGTTAGTCTCATATTCTGCATCCTCTTCACTCCATCCCTCTCCTCATCCCCTTCACCTCACTCACAAACTCTTCTAGTCAGTCTCTCATTCTCCATCCTCTCCACATAGCCAAACCATCTCAGAGTATTTCTCTTAACATTTTCAACCACATCAACACCACAATACTCCTTTACTTCCTCATTTGTCAGTCTGTCTGTTTGTCTACTTAACACAGCATAAAATAACCATCTCTCCATCTTGACTCCTGAGATATACAGGATATTAATGCCAGAATATGAAGCATTTAAGTGAGGATATTTATGAGGTGGAGTCAGGATTCCAGGGGCTGGAATGGTGAGGGAGTGAGTGTGTAGTGCTACCTCCTGGTGATTCTACCCCGACTGACAAACCAAGTGGTCTTTTGTAGTCCAGGAACCATTTACTATGCCAGGGTGGTTGATATTAATACCTAGCATTAGTAATGACATGCTGCTCCATAACACAAAGGTATACGTTTACACAGAACAGGCGAAACTTGGAATGTGACATCCATAGACTTTCAGGCAGCAAAATTTCATATCGAATTTATGGCTGATTGAAAGTTAGGTTAGGTCACTTTGGGTAGGGTTTGGTCTGATTAGGTAATTTTTGGTTGGGTTGGCTTCAGTTCGACTAGATATAGACGGATTAGGTTAGATTGCTTTAGAATACGTCGGTTTTGATAGGTTTTGGGTTGGGTTTTATTTGGTTGGGTTAGGCTGGGTTAGGTTCAGTTGGATTAGGTCATTTTAGGCTTGACTGGGTTGGGTTAGGTCGGGTATGGTATGGTTAAGTGAGACTAGTTAGGATTAGGCAGGGTTAGATGCAGTTAGGCTGCGTCAGAATTAGTTAGGTTAGGTATGGAGAGGTTATGAGAGGCTGAAAGAGTGCGTATGATGGGAGCAAGAAAGAGGAAGGAGAAAATAAGTTACTTAAGTTACTTAAATGTGGAAGACAGGAAGACAAAAGATTATTAATGAGAAGCAGTGGAAAATAGTGATTTGAAAGCAGGAAATGCATACATGAAAGGCAAGACAATGCTTGATAGTGTCCTGGTACCAACACAGACGTCAGGCAGTGAAATCTGAACAGTGATAGTGAGGTAAGCAAAGAAAATTTACACTCCCACTATATTTTGCATTCTGAAGTATATACACTGTATATGGCTAGTGAGGGAGTGATCGCCCTCTACCTACACAGATCAAAAGCCCTCGGGAGCAGGGGGGTGGTTGCTTTCTCAGGCAGAGGAACTCCTTGAGAGTGAAATGGCTGGGAAGCATGCCGGCACGTGACTGGCTACAGCATAGCTGGGTCTTTCGGGTGTAGGCAATCAGGCAAGTTCGCTGCCTACTGCGACTGCAACACAATGGCGAGGTGTTCAGGAAGTTAGCCAAAGAAACCTTGATGGACTCTGAAAGAACAATAATGGCCCCCAGTCCCGTGCAGCCCTTAAATGGGCAGGGGGTGCTAAGAATCTCACGGTTGCCTCAATTACAATCCAATTCCTTTGTCAATGCAAAAAATACAATTAAAATTGGTAACTGGAATGTGAGAACGCTAAATCATGACGGTAAAATCGATGAGTTAGTGAAGGTTTTTCAAAATTACGGACTTGATATTTGTGCTCTGACAGAAACTAGATTAACTGGAGTCGATAAGTTGGATTTGGAGGATGGTATACGTTTATTGATATCTGGTCGACAGGACGGAATGCATTATCAGGGAGTAGGATTGTTGCTGGGTTGTAAGGCAAATAAGGCTTTATGCGAGTGGGATCCTATAGATGAGCGATTGTTATACGCACGGTTTAAATCAAATCATGGCAACATCAGTCTGTTTGTGTGTTATGCATCTACTAATGATGCACTCGATGAAAGGAAAGACACATTTTATGAAAAGTTGCAAGAAGGAGTGGGAAGGGTACCTAGACATGATGTTTTGATCTGCGTTGGAGACTTTAATGCAGTAATGGGCTGTTCAAATGAGGGATTTGAGGCATGTATGGGTAAGATGGGAGTTGGTAGTAGGATGAGTGAAAACGGAGTGAGGTTTGGAAGCTTCTGTCTAGCAAATGACTTAGTCATCGGGGGCACACTCTTTCAGCATTGCAATATACACAAGACAACTTGGGTGTCGCCGTGTGGAAAATATAAAAATCAGATTGATCACATCGCTATCAGTAGGAGGCATAGAAGTTCTCTGCTAGATGTTCATGTTAAACGGGGAGCGGATATTGGTAGTGACCATCAACTCAGCATTGCAAAAATAAGGTTTAAACTTAAAAATCAGAAGAAGGAAAAATCTCGTGTTGGTAGATACGATATTATTAAGCTTAGAAGGGAAGGAGAAGAAAAGAAGGAATTCAGATTAGAATGCAGAAATAGGTTTTTGGTGTTGGAAACGTTGGAAGAGGGGGAGAGAAGTGTAGATGAGATGTGGGAGGATGTGAACAAAGTTTTGCATGAGACTGCTGAATGTACGATTGGAAGGAGACATAGCTTCAGGAGAAAGAAATGGATATCAGAGGAAACGTGGGATATGATAAAAAAGAGAGGTGAGGCTAAATTGAGGAGTGAGATGCAATGCGTTGATGAACAAGAGATTGAATTAGCAAGAGCTGCGTACTGGAGTTTGAATTCAGAAGTAAGAAGGTTAGCTAGGAGAGATAAAAGAAGATGTGTGGATGAAAAGGTTGCAGAGACTGAAATCTTAATAAACAAAAATGATGGACAGAGTCAAAGAATAGCATATGAATCGATTAGAGAACTGAGTGGTAATGCAGGTAAACGCAAGGAAATACCAGTTAGAGACAGGGAAGGAAATTTATTGACCAAAGATGGAGATATTAAAAATAGATGGAAAGAGCATTTTGAGAGTTCTTAATAGACCAATACCACCAGAAGAGGATATACCGTCTGCTCAGGAAGATTTAAATATAGAAACAGGAGAGTTGAGGCTTGCAGAAGTGGAGAAAGCAGTAAAACAGTTAAAGAATAATAAGGCACCAGGGGAGGACGGTTTATTTCCGGAAATGTTTAAAGTGGAGGGGGATAGATTAATAATGATCTTGACCAAGCTATTCAATAAGATATGGGTGACGGGGTTACTACCATCAGTTTGGAAGAATGGTGTGATTGTTAAAGTTCCGAAGAAGGGAGACCTGAGTGAATGTGGTAATTGGAGGGGAATCTCTGTCACCGATAGCTTTGAAAGCTTTCAGTAGAGTATTGTTAAATAGGTTGGAGCCAGTGGTTGAGGGTATTCCGAGGGATGAACAGGCTGGTTTTAGAAAGGGACGTGGTTGCAATGATCAGATCTTTATAGTTAGGCATTTGATGCAGCAAGTTAATGAAATGAGAGTACCGTTAAGTCTTTGTTTTGTTGATTTTGAAAAGGCTTTTGATAGTGTTTCGAGAGAGACTATGGGGAAGATCATGAGACATTATGGAATACCAGAGGAGTTTGTGAGGGTCATTATGAACATGCATGAGGACACATTTTGTAAAGTGATGGTTGATGGTTGTCCGAGTGATTCGTTTGAAGTCAAGTCCGGAGTAATTCAAGGTGGTGTTCTATCGCCTTTACTATTTATATTGGTCATTGATTACATTATGAAACGCGTTGGAACAGAAACCGGTGCAGGTATACTTTGGGGAGAGAACAGGAAACTTTTGGATTTAGATTATGCAGATGATATAGTTTTGATTTGTGATGGGCCAGAAGAGATGCAGAGAGTGTTGGACTATTTGGTGAGTGAAGGTCGCAAGGTGGGTTTGGTTATTAATTGTGGAAAAACTGAAATAATCAATATGAATATGGAAAATGCGCAGGAATGTGTAATTGGAGGTATGGTTGTAAAGCAAGTTGATAGGTTTAAATATTTAGGTACTTATTTAGCCAAGGATGGTTCTTTGAACTTTGAATTCGAGGAAAGGTTAAAGAAGGCTAATCAGGCAATGGGAATGCTTAAAAATATTTGGAATAATAACAATTTCTCTGTGCATACAAAAATCAAACTTTATAAGGTAATGGTTAGGAGTATCTTAATTTATGGACACGAGTCTTGGTACAGCACAGTGACTATGGAAAATAAATTCTTGGTGTTTGAAAATAAAGCACTTAGAAGAATATTAGGAGTTAAGTGGTGGGAAAGGATACCAAATAGTAGAATTAGAGAAATAACGGGAGTGCAGCCGGTCGATGAATATGTTAGATTCTCACGATGGAAGTGGCTAGGACATGTGTATAGGAGACAGGGAATAGTACGAGGTACACCAGGGTGGGTGGCATTTGGTAGGAGAGGTAGAGGAAGGCCAAAAGAGACGTGGGTGAGGACAATGAGACGGGAAGCTGGAGATGAATGTTGGGGAGATCTTGAGGAGTTAGCACAAGATAGGATGTGGTGGTGTGAGTTCATCGAGGCCCTATGCATCCCCGAGGGTGCCACAGGAAATGATTGATTGATTGATCACTATCATGTTTTTTCACTTCCATGCTCACTTCCCTGTTTCTTATCCCTGCTTTCAAAGAACTAGCAACTTTTCTTCCTTGTAGTACCCTTTCAAGCATTTCATTCCCTAAATTTCCATCCTTACTCATCACACTACCGAAGTAATTAAACGCACTCATTCTCCATTTCCTCTTCATCCAACCTCACTGTATATTCACTTCTCTCGAAGACCATAACTTTACTCTTCCCTACATTCACCTTTATATTCAGTTTTTTACTCGCTCCCAAACTCATCCACCAAGCCTTGCAGCTCCAACTAGTCTTCACTTAACACAGTATCATTTGCTAACAATACATAGTTTCCCAACACTGCCCTCTTACTAGGGCCTCTCCAACGTCCACTGCCTTACCTTGTATCTCGTATAACCCCAACCATATACAGATTGAACAACCATGTAGACATGACATCCCTGTTTCAATCCAACCTTCAAATCTAAATTCACTCTGTTCACTATCCACACGCACTGCAGCCTTAGCACCCTCATACATATTCTTCACGGCATTCAGCAACTTCCCATCTACCCCATACATTCTTAATACTCTCCACAATCCTTGTCTCTCCACCCTATCATATGCTTTCTCCAAATTCATGAAGGCCGCATACAAACAACAGTAAGTTTCAATTTTATATTGCATAAAAAAAAAAAAAATTAATATAAAAGATCTGGTACAAGCAGGTGAGTTCTTCGCCCTCACCTGGCAGGGGACCACGGCCCGAGGTCTTCACCCTCACCCAGCAGGGGGTACAGTTCTTCATTCACCCGGGTCCACAGCCAGAATCCTCGTACTCAAGGAGAGGGGCCCCGAGTCATTTGCCAGGATGGCAGGATCAGCAGCAGGCACACAACCTTTGCGTAACAGAAATGTATTAGTTTAGATTCACATTAGCTTTTGATATATAAATAAGTATTAAACATTTTAAGTCAACTTCTGTACTCAAGAGTTCTCAACACTTAACAGGGACTGGCCACCAGAGTCCTTGGGCATCACTCAGCATGGGCATGACCATCACCAGAATCCTTCATCGGCATTTGGCAGGGGCACGGTCACCATTAGCGTCCTTCAGCGGCACTTTGCAGAGGCACATCACCAGAATCCTTCAGCAGCACTTTGCAGGGGCACAACCATCACCAAAGTCCTTCAGCAGCACTTTGCAGGGGCCCAACCACCACCAAAGTCCTTCAGCAGCACTTTGCAGGGGCACAACCACCACCAGAGTCGTTCAGTGGCACTGCAGGGATACAGCCACCACCAGAGTCCTTCAGTGGCACTTTGCAGGGGCACGACTCCCATCAGGGTTGTTCAGCAGCATTTGGCTAGGGTATGGCCACCATTCGAGTCCTCAGGCATCATTCAGGGGTACAACCACCAGAGTCCTCAGGCATCACTCAGCAGAGGAATGACCACCACCAGTCCTTGGGCATCACTTGACAGGGGCACGACCACCACCAGGGTCCTTAGGCATCACAGCACGGGTATGACCACCACAATCCTCTGGTAGGGGCAGGACCAGTTAATCACTCCGTATGAGCACGAATGCACGGGCATAACAGTTCTCCAGCAGGGACACTACCCGAGTTCATTATCACTCAGCAGGGAGCGGCCAGAGTTCGCCAAGATAGCAGGGTCAGCGGCAGGCGCGCACAACACCTGTGGAGCATAAGTATATAGAGATCTCAGGTTTTTATACAATAAATGTCTATTGGCAACAACTTTTAGTCAAATATCAATTATAAGAACAGGATTTAAACCTTGTAAGGGAAAAAGCACTCACCAGTTCTCAGCAGCACTTGTCAGACACACAACCACTTGGGAGGAGCACGAGCATATTGCCAAGAGAGCATGGTTAGCAGCAGGCACAAAATCTATGGAGCTTCAGTGTCGTTCAAACCCATGCGACACTGACAGAGTCCTTCGGCACCACTCGACAAGGGAAAGACCAGATTATTACGTCAGGATAGTAGGGTCAGCAGGCAGCACATGAAACCTACAGGGCAGAAACTTAGTTCAAATTCATGTTACGTTTAAATAACAGTAACAAATTTCATATGGTCCTATGCTAGTAAACTTAATAAAGGCTTAATATCAGAATAGTAGTTCAGACTATGGTGGTTTACAAATTACATTTCTACACGCCACAGTAGGTCTCAAACATATATAAATACAAATTAGTGAAAAAAGTCTGCCGTGAAGCCTCCATAACAGTAATTCAAAATCATTAGTGCAGTTAAATTCAATATTCACACAAATCAGAGCATAAAAAGATTGCCAAGATTACAGTTTCCACACTCCTTACGTGACTAACTTTATCTATAATGTCATCTCTCCTTGCATTCAGAGTTGGAACAATAGATTAACACCAGAATATAGTGCTTGTTTATGAGGAAGTGCTGTGGAAAGAATAGAAAACCATGGCATTGTCTTTTACTGCTTTCAACGAACATTAAACAAACTGCAGAAACCAAGGCAAAGTTAAAGACAGTACCATATCACCACCTACTGCCAGTCATGGGGGGGCTATGGACTATTACTACAGAGGAGGGGAGGGACTATGGACTATCACACTACAGAGGGGGGGCAGGACTATGGACTATCACACTACAGAGGGGGGGCAGGACTATGGACTATCACACTACAGAGGGGGGGCAGGACTATGGACTATCACACTACAGAGGGGGGGCAGGACTATGGACTATCACACTACAGAGGGGGGGCAGGACTATGGACTATCACACTACAGAGGGGGGGCAGGACTATGGACTATCACACTACAGAGGGGGGGCAGGACTATGGACTATCACACTACAGAGGGGGGGCAGTCTCTCAGTCTCCATCCTTTCCACATGGCCAAACCACCTCAATGTGTTTCTCCTAACGCTTCCTATCACATCCACACCACAACGCTCCTTCACTTTCTCATTTGTCAGTCTGTCTCTCCATGCGATTTCACATGCTCCTCATTTCCGCTGCTCTCACGCTTGACTTCTGTCCCTCCAACAAGGTTCAAGCTACACTTTCGTATATTAGAGTTGGTAACTTTATCCATTTTTCTATCTATCTGTGTCTATCTATCTGTTGCAAGGCACCTTCTTCCTGTAAGGGGTGGCCACTAACAAACTGCCTCCATGTTACCCTGTCCTCTTCCCTCCCTCCAACTCACACCCTTCCTCTCTCATATCTCTCTCCATCCCATCCCTCCATCTCATCCTTGGTCTCCCCTCCCATCTCACCCACATGCACTCTTCTAGTCAGTCTCTCATTGTCCATCCTCTCCATTTCATATCATCCTTGGTCTCCCCCTCCACCCCACTCACATGCACTCTTCTAGTTAGTCTCATATTCTGCATCCTCTTCACTCCATCCCTCTCCTCATCCCCTCCACCTCACTCACAAACTCTTCTAGTCAGTCTCTCATTCTCCATCCTCTCCACATAGCCAAACCATCTCAGAGTATTTCTCTTAACATTTTCAACCACATCAACACCACAATACTCCTTTACTTCCTCATTTGTCAGTCTGTCTGTTTGTCTACTTAACACAGCATAAAATAACCATCTCTCCATCTTGACTCCTGAGATATACAGGATATTAATGCCAGAATATGAAGCATTTAAGTGAGGATATTTATGAGGTGGAGTCAGGATTCCAGGGGCTGGAATGGTGAGGGAGTGAGTGTGTAGTGCTACCTCCTGGTGATTCTACCCCGACTGACAAACCAAGTGGTCTTTTGTAGTCCAGGAACCATTTACTATGCCAGGGTGGTTGATATTAATACCTAGCATTAGTAATGACATGCTGCTCCATAACACAAAGGTACTGTATACGTTTACACAGAACAGGCGAAACTTGGAATGTGACATCCATAGACTTTCAGGCAGCAAAATTTCATATCGAATTTATGGCTGATTGAAAGTTAGGTTAGGTCACTTTGGGTAGGGTTTGGTCTGATTAGGTAATTTTTGGTTGGGTTGGCTTCAGTTCGACTAGATATAGACGGATTAGGTTAGATTGCTTTAGAATACGTCGGTTTTGATAGGTTTTGGGTTGGGTTTTATTTGGTTGGGTTAGGCTGGGTTAGGTTCAGTTGGATTAGGTCATTTTAGGCTTGACTGGGTTGGGTTAGGTCGGGTATGGTATGGTTAAGTGAGACTAGTTAGGATTAGGCAGGGTTAGATGCAGTTAGGCTGCGTCAGAATTAGTTAGGTTAGGTATGGAGAGGTTATGAGAGGCTGAAAGAGTGCGTATGATGGGAGCAAGAAAGAGGAAGGAGAAAATAAGTTACTTAATGACCAAGTGTGAATTGAAGTAGGAAATGCAAATGTGGAAGACAGGAAGACAAAAGATTATTAATGAGAAGCAGTGGAAAATAGTGATTTGAAAGCAGGAAATGCATACATGAAAGGCAAGACAATGCTTGATAGTGTCCTGGTACCAACACAGACGTCAGGCAGTGAAATCTGAACAGTGATAGTGAGGTAAGCAAAGAATATTTACACTCCCACTATATTTTGCATTCTGAAGTATATACACTGTATATGGCTAGTGAGGGAGTGATCGCCCTCTACCTACACAGATCAAAAGCCCTCGGGAGCAGGGGGGTGGTTGCTTTCTCAGGCAGAGGAACTCCTTGAGAGTGAAATGGCTGGGAAGCATGCCGGCACGTGACTGGCTACAGCATAGCTGGGTCTTTCGGGTGTAGGCAATCAGGCAAGTTAGCTGCCTACTGCGACTGCAACACAATGGCGAGGTGTTCAGGAAGTTAGCCAAAGAAACCTTGATGGACTCTGAAAGAACAATAATGGCCCCCAGTCCCGTGCAGCCCTTAAATGGGCAGGGGGTGCTAAGAATCTCACGGTTGCCTCAATTACAATCCAATTCCTTTGTCAATGCAAAAAATACAATTAAAATTGGTAACTGGAATGTGAGAACGCTAAATCATGACGGTAAAATCGATGAGTTAGTGAAGGTTTTTCAAAATTACGGACTTGATATTTGTGCTCTGACAGAAACTAGATTAACTGGAGTCGATAAGTTGGATTTGGAGGATGGTATACGTTTATTGATATCTGGTCGACAGGACGGAATGCATTATCAGGGAGTAGGATTGTTGCTGGGTTGTAAGGCAAATAAGGCTTTATGTGAGTGGGATCCTATAGATGAGCGATTGTTATACGCACGGTTTAAATCAAATCATGGCAACATCAGTCTGTTTGTGTGTTATGCACCTACTAATGATGCACTCGATGAAAGGAAAGACATTTTATGAAAAGTTGCAAGAAGGAGTGGGAGGGGTACCTAGACATGATGTTTTGATCTGCGTTGGAGACTTTAATGCAGTAATGGGCTGTTCAAATGAGGGATTTGAGGCATGTATGGGTAAGATGGGAGTTGGTAGTAGGATGAGTGAAAACGGAGTGAGGTTTGGAAGCTTCTGTCTAGCAAATGACTTAGTCATCGGGGGCACACTCTTTCAGCATTGCAATATACACAAGACAACTTGGGTGTCGCCGTGTGGAAAATATAAAAATCAGATTGATCACATCGCTATCAGTAGGAGGCATAGAAGTTCTCTGCTAGATGTTCATGTTAAACGGGGAGCGGATATTGGTAGTGACCATCAACTCAGCATTGCAAAAATAAGGTTTAAACTTAAAAATCAGAAGAAGGAAAAATCTGGTGTTGGTAGATACGATATTGTTAAGCTTAGAAGGGAAGGAGAAGAAAAGGAGGAATTCAGATTAGAATGCAGAAATAGGTTTTTGGTGTTGGAAACGTTGGAAGAGGGGGAGAAGTGTAGATGAGATGTGGGAGGATGTGAACAAAGTTTTGCATGAGACTGCTGAATGTACGATTGGAAGGAGACATAGCTTCAGGAGAAAGAAATGGATATCAGAGGAAACGTGGGATATGATAAAAAAGAGAGGTGAGGCTAAATTGAGGAGTGAGATGCAATGCGTTGATGAACAAGAGATTGAATTAGCAAGAGCTGCGTACTGGAGTTTGAATTCAGAAGTAAGAAGGTTAGCTAGGAGAGATAAAAGATGTGTGGATGAAAAGGTTGCAGAGACTGAAATCTTAATAAACAAAATTGATGGACAGAGTCAAAGAATAGCATATGAATCGATTAGAGAACTGAGTGGTAATGCAGGTAAACGCAAGGAAATACCAGTTAGAGACAGGGAAGGAAATTTATTGACCAAAGATGGAGATATTAAAAATAGATGGAAAGATCATTTTGAGACAGTTCTTAATAGACCAATACCACCAGAAGAGGATATACCGTCTGCTCAGGAAGATTTAAATATAGAAACAGGAGAGTTGAGGCTTGCAGAAGTGGAGAAAGCAGTAAAACAGTTAAAGAATAATAAGGCACCAGGGGAGGATGGTTTATTTCCGGAAATGTTTAAAGTGGAGTGGGATAGATTAATAATGATCTTGACCAAGCTATTCAATAAGATATGGGTGACGGGGTTACTACCATCAGTTTGGAAGAATGGTGTGATTGTTAAAGTTCCGAAGGAGGGAGACCTGAGTGAATGTGGTAATTGGAGGGGAATCTCTGTCACCGATAGCTTTGAAAGTTTTCAGTAGAGTGTTGTTAAATAGGTTGGAGCCAGTGGTTGAGGGTATTCTGAGGGATGAACAGGCTGGTTTTAGAAAGGGACGTGGTTGCAATGATCAGATCTTTATAGTTAGGCATTTGATGCAGCAAGTTAATGAAATGAGAGTACCGTTAAGTCTTTGTTTTGTTGATTTTGAAAAGGCTTTTGATAGTGTTTCGAGAGAGACTATGGGGAAGATCATGAGACATTATGGAATACCAGAGGAGTTTGTGAGGGTCATTATGAACATGCATGAGGACACATTTTGTAAAGTGATGGTTGATGGTTGTCAGAGTGATTCGTTTGAAGTCAAGTCCGGAGTAATTCAAGGTGGTGTTCTATCGCCTTTACTATTTATATTGGTCATTGATTACATTATGAAACGCGTTGGAACAGAAACCGGTGCAGGTATACTTTGGGGAGAGAACAGGAAACTTTTGGATTTAGATTATGCAGATGATATAGTTTTGATTTGTGATGGCCCAGAAGAGATGCAGTGTTGGACTATTTGGTGAGTGAAGGTCGCAAGGTGGGTTTGGTTATTAATTGTGGAAAAACTGAAATAATATGAATATGGAAAATGCGCAGGAATGTGTAATTGGAGGTATGGTTGTAAAGCAAGTCGATAGGTTTAAATATTTAGGTACTTATTTAGCCAAGGATGGTTCTTTGAACTTTGAATTCGAGGAAAGGTTAAAGAAGGCTAATCAGGCAATGGGAATGCTTAAAAATATTTGGAATAATAACAATTTCTCTGTGCATACAAAAATCAAACTTTATAAGGTAATGGTTAGGAGTATCTTAATTTATGGACACGAGTCTTGGTACAGCACAGTGACTATGGAAAATAAATTCTTGGTGTTTGAAAATAAAGCACTTAGAAGAATATTAGGAGTTAAGTGGTGGGAAAGGATACCAAATAGTAGAATTAGAGAAATAACGGGAGTGCAGCCGGCCGATGAATATGTTAGATTCTCACGATGGAAGTGGCTAGGACATGTGTATAGGAGACAGGGAATAGTACGAGGTACACCAGGGTGGGTGGCACTTGGTAGGAGAGGTAGAGGAAGGCCAAAAGAGACGTGGGTGAGGACAATGAGACGGGAAGCTGGAGATGAATGTTGGGGAGATCTTGAGGAGTTAGCACAAGATAGGATGTGGTGGTGTGAGTTCATCGAGGCCCTATGCATCCCCGAGGGTGCCACAGGAAATGATTGATTGATTGATCACTATCATGTTTTTTCACTTCCATGCTCACTTCCCTGTTTCTTATCCCACCTTTCAAAGAACTAACAACTTTTCTTCCTTGTAGTACCCTTTCAAGCATTTCATTCTCTAAATTTCCATCCTTACTCATCACACTACCGAAGTAATTAAACGCACTCATTCTCCATTTCCTCTTCATCCAACCTCACTGTATATTCACTTCTCTCGAAGACCATAACTTTACTCTTCCCTACATTCACCTTTATATTCAGTTTTTTACTCGCTCCCAAACTCATCCACCAAGCCTTGCAGCTCCAACTAGTCTTCACTTAACACAGTATCATTTGCTAACAATACATAGTTTCCCAACACTGCCCTCTTACTAGGGCCTCTCCAACGTCCACTGCCTTACCTTGTATCTCGTATAACCCCAACCATCTACAGATTGAACAACCATGTAGACATGACATCCCTGTTTCAATCCAACCTTCAAATCTAAATTCACTCTGTTCACTATCCACACGCACTGCAGCCTTAGCACCGTCATACATATTCTTCACGGCATTCAGCAAGTTCCCATCTATCCCATACATTCTTAATACTCTCCACAATCCTTGTCTCTCCACCCTATCATATGCTTTCTCCAAATTCATGAAGGCCGCATACAAACAACAGTAAGTTTCAATTTTATATTGCATAAAAAAAAAAAAATTAATATAAAAGATCTGGTACAAGCAGGTGAGTTCTTCGCCCTCACCTGGCAGGGGACCACGGCCCGAGGTCTTCACCCTTACCCAGCAGGGGGTACAGTTCTTCATTCACCCGGGTCCACAGCCAGAATCCTCATACTCAAGGAGAGGGGCCCCGTGTCATTTGCCAGGACGGCAGGATCAGCAGCAGGCACATAACCTTTGCGGAACAGAAATGTATTAGTTTAAATTCACATTAGCTTTTGATATATAAATAAGTATTAAACATTTTAAGTCAACTTCTGTACTCAAGAGTTCTCAACACTTAACAGGGACTGGCCACCAGAGTCCTTGGGCATCACTCAGCACGGGCATGATCATCACCAGAATCCTTCATCGGCATTTGGCAGGGGCACGGTCACCATTAGCGTCCTTCAGCGGCACTTTGCAGGGGCACATCACCAGAGTCCTTCAGCAGCACTTTGCAGGGGCACAACCACCACCAAAGTCCTTCAGCAGCACTTTGCAGGGGCACAACCACCACCAGAGTCGTTCAGTGGCACTGCAGAGATACAGCCACCAACAGAGTCCTTCAGTGGCACTTTGCAGGGGCACGACTCCCATCAGGGTTGTTCAGCAGCATTTGGCTAGGGTATGGCCACCATTAGAGTCCTCAGGCATCATTCAGGGGTACAAACACCAGAGTCCTCAGGCATCGCTCAGCAGAGGAATGACCACCACCAGTCCTTGGGCATCACTTGACAGGGGCACGACCACTACCAGGTCCTTAGGCATCACACAGCACGGGTATGACCACCACAATCCTCTGGTAGGGGCAGGACCAGTTAATCACTCCGTAAGAACACGAATGCACCGGCATGATAACCGAGTTCTCCAGCAGGGACATTACCCGAGTTCATTATCACTCAGCAGGGAGCGGCCGGAGTTCGCCAAGATAGCAGGGTCAGCGGCAGGCGCGCACAACACGTGTGGAGCATAAGTATATAGAGATCTCAGGTTTTTATACAATAAATGTCTATTGTCAACAACTTTTAGTCAAATATCAATTATAAGAACAGGATTTAAACCTTGCAAGGGAAAGAGCACTCACCAGTTCTCAGCAGCACTTGTCAGACACACAACCACTTGGGAGGAGCACGAGCATATTGCCACGAGAGCATGGTTAGCAGCAGGCACAAAATCTATGGAGCTTCCGTGTCGTTCAAACCCATGCGACACGGACACAGTCCTTCGGCACCACTCGACAGGGGAAAGACCAGATTAGTACGTCAGGATAGCAGGGTCAGCAGCCAGCACATGAAACCTACAGGACAGAAGCTTATTAGTTCAAGTTCATGTTACGTTTAAATAACAGTAACAAATTTCATATGGTCCTATGCTAGTAAACTTAATAAAGGCTTAATATCAGAATAGTAGTTCAGACTATGGTGGTTTACAAATTACATTTCTACACGCCACAGTAGGTCTCAAACATATATAAATACAAATTAGTGAAAAAAGTCTGCTGTGAAGCCTCCATAACAGTAATTCAAAATCATTAGTGCAGTTAAATTCAATATGCACACAAATCAGAGCATAAAAAGATTGCGAAGATTACAGTTTCCACAGTCCTTACGTGACTAACTTTGTCTATAATGTCATCTCTCCTTGGATTCAGAGTTGGAACAATAGATTAACACCAGAATATAGTGCTTGTTTATGAGGAAGTGCTGTGGAAAGAATAGAGAACCATGGCATAGTCTTTTACTGCTTTCAACGAACATTAAACAAACTGCAGAAACCACGGCAAAGTTAAAGACAGTATCATATCACCACCTACTGCCAGTCATGGGGGGGCTATGGGCTATCACTACTGAGGAGGGCGGGACTATGGACTATCCCACTACAGAGGGGGGCCAGGACTATGGACTATATCATCAACGAGGGGGAAGGGGCTAGGGGCTATATCATCAACGAGGGGGAAGGGGCTAGGGGCTATATCATCAACGAGGGGGGAGGGGCTAGGGACTACATCATCAACGAGGGGGGAGGGGCTAGGGGGCTACATCATCAACGAGGGGGGAGGGGCTAGGGGGCTACATCACGCCACGGAGGGGGGAGGGGCTAGGGGGCTATATCACGCCACGGAGGGGGGAGGGGCTAGGGGGCTATATCACGCCACGGAGGGGGGAGGGGCGAGGGGCTATATCACGCCACGGAGGGGAGGGGCTAGGGGGATATATCACGCCACGGCGGGGGGTGGGGCTAGGGGGCTATATCACGCCACGGAGGGCGGAGGGGCTGGGGGCTATATCACGCCACGGAGGGGGAGGGGCTAGGGGGCTATATCACGCCACAGATGGGAGGGGCTAGGGGGCTATATAACGCCACGGAGGGGGGAGGGGCTAGGGGCTATATCACGCCACGGAGGGGGGAGGGGCTAGGGGGCTATATCACGCCACGGAGGGCGGAGGGGCTAGGGGGCTATATCACGCCACGGAGGGGGAGGGCTAGGGGGCTATATCACGCCACGGAGGGGGAGGGGCTAGGGGGCTATATCACGCCACGGAGGGGGAGGGGCTAGGGGCTATATCACGCCACGGAGGGGAGGGGCTAGGGGGCTATATCACGCCACGGAGGGGGAGGGGCTAGGGGCTATATCACGCCACGGAGGGGGAGGGGCTAGGGGCTATATCACGCCACGGAGGGGGCGGGGCGAGGGGGCTATATCACGCCACGGAGGGGGAGGGGCTAGGGGGCTATATCACGCCACGGAGGGGGGAGGGGCTAGGGGGCTATATCACGCCACGGAGTTGGGAGGGGCTAGGGGGCTATATCACGCCACGGAGTGGGGAGGGGCTAGGGGGCTATCTCACGCCACGGAGGGGGAGGGGCTAGGGGGCTATATCACGCCACGGAGGGGAGGGGCTAGGGGGCTATATCACGCCACGGAGGGGGAGGGGCTAGGGGGCTATATCACGCCACGGAGGGGGAGGGGCTAGGGGGCTATATCACGCCACGGAGGGGGAGGGGCTAGGGGGCTATATCACGCCACGGAAGGGGGAGGGGCAAGGGGGCTATATCACGCCACGGAGGGGAGGGGCTAGGGGGCTATATCACGCCACGGAGGGCGGAGGGCCTAGGGGCTATATCACGCCAGGGAGGGCGGAGGGGCTAGGGGGCTATATCACGCCACGGAGGGCGGAGGGGCTAGGGGCTATATCACGCCACGGAGGAGGGGCTAGGGGGCTATATCACGCCACGGAGGGCGGAGGGGCTAGGGGGCTATATCACGCCACGGAGGGGGGAGGGGCTAGGGGGCTATATCACGCCACGGAGGGCGGAGGGGCTAGGGGCTATATCACGCCACGGAGGGGGAGGGGCTAGGGGGCTATATCACGCCACGGAGGGGAGGGGCTAGGGGGCTATATCACGCCACGGAGGGGGGAGGGGCTAGGGGGCTATATCACGCCACGGAGAGAGGAGGGGCTAGGGGGCTATATCACGCCACGGAGGGGGAGGGGCTAGGGGCTATATCACGCCACGGAGGGGGGAGGGGCTAGGGGGCTATATCACGCCACGGAGGGGGGAGGGGCTAGGGGGCTATATCACGCCACGGAGGGGGGAGGGGCTAGGGGGCTATATCACGCCACGGAGGGGGGAGGGGCTAGGGGGCTATATCACGCCACGGAGGGGGGAGGGGCTAGGGGGCTATATCACGCCACGGAGGGGGGAGGGGCTAGGGGGCTATATCACGCCACGGAGGGGGGAGGGGCTAGGGGGCTATATCACGCCACGGAGGGGGGAGGGGCTAGGGGGCTATATCACGCCACGGAGGGGGGAGGGGCTAGGGGGCTATGTCACGCCACGGAGGGCGGAGGGGCTGGGGGCTATGTCACGCCACGGAGGGGGAGGGGCTAGGGGGCTATGTCACGCCACGGAGGGGGAGGGGCTAGGGGGCTATGTCACGCCACGGAGGGGGCGGGGCTAGGGGGCTATATCACGCCACGGAGGGGGAGGGGCTAGGGGCTATATCACGCCACGGAGGGGGCGGGGCTAGGGGGCTATATCACGCCACGGAGGGGGGAGGGGCTAGGGGGCTATATCACGCCACGGAGGGGGAGGGGCTAGGGGGCTATGTCACGCCACGGAGGGGGGAGGGGCTAGGGGGCTATGTCACGCCACGGAGGGCGGAGGGGCTAGGGGGCTATGTCACGCCACGGAGGGCGGAGGGGCTAGGGGGCTATGTCACGCCACGGAGGGCGGAGGGGCTAGGGGGCTATGTCACGCCACGGAGGGCGGAGGGGCTAGGGGGCTATGTCACGCCACGGAGGGCGGAGGGGCTAGGGGGCTATGTCACGCCACGGAGGGCGGAGGGGCTAGGGGGCTATGTCACGCCACGGAGGGGGGAGGGGCTAGGGGGCTATATCACGCCACGGAGGGGGGAGGGGCTAGGGGGCTATATCACGCCACGGAGGGGGGAGGGGCTAGGGGGCTATATCACGCCACGGAGGGGGGAGGGGCTAGGGGGCTATATCACGCCACGGAGGGGGGAGGGGCTAGGGGGCTATATCACGCCACGGAGGGCGGAGGGGCTAGGGGGCTATATCACGCCACGGAGGGCGGAGGGGCTAGGGGGCTATATCACGCCACGGAGGGGGGAGGGGCTAGGGGGCTATATCACGCCACGGAGGGCGGAGGGGCTAGGGGGCTATATCACGCCACGGAGGGCGGAGGGGCTAGGGGGCTATATCACGCCACGGAGGGGGGAGGGCTAGGGGCTATATCACGCCACGGAGGGAGGAGGCTGGGGGCTATATCACGCCACGGAGGGGAGGGGCTAGGGGGCTATATCACGCCACGGAGGGAGGGGCTAGGGGGCTATATCACGCCACGGAGGAGGGGCTGGGGGCTATATCACGCCACAGGAGGGGGGAGGGGCGGGGCTAGGGGGCTATATCACGCCACGGAGGGTGGAGGGCTAGGGGGCTATATCACGCCACGGAGGGCGGAGGGGCTAGGGGGCTATATCACGCCACGGAGGGGGGAGGGGCTAGGAGGCAATATCACGCCACGGAGGGCGTAGGGGCTAGGGGGCTATATCACGCCACGGAGGTCGGAGGGGCTAGGGGGCGGTATCACGCCACGGAGGGGGAGGGGCTAGGGGCTATATCACGCCACGGAGGGGGAGGGGCTAGGGGGCTATATCACGCCACGGAGGGGGAGGGGCTAGGGGGCTATATCACGCCACGGAGGGGGAGGGGCTAGGGGGCTATATCACGCCACGGAGGGGGGAGGGGCTAGGGGGCTAAATCACGCCACCCAGCGGGACGGCACTCACGGCCTAAATAACGCCACGGCGGGGGGAGGGGCTAGGGGGCTATATCACGCCACGGAGGGGGGAGGGGCTAGGGGCTATATCACGCCACGGAGGGGGAGGGGCTAGGGCTTCACGCCACGGAGGGGAGGGGGCGGCTATGTCACGCCACGGAGGGGGAGGGGCTAGGGGGCTATATCACGCCACGGAGGGGGGAGGGGCTAGGGGGCTATGTCACGCCACGGAGGGGGGAGGGGCTAGGGGGCTATATCACGCCACGGAGGGCGGAGGGTCTAGGGGGCTATGTCACGCCACGGAGGGCGGAGGGGCTAGGGGGCTATGTCACGCCACGGAGGGGGGAGGGGCTAGGGGGCTATGTCACGCCACGGAGGGGGGAGGGGCTAGGGGGCTATATCACGCCACGGAGGGGGGAGGGGCTAGGGGGCTATATCACGCCACGGAGGGGGGAGGGGCTAGGGGGCTATATCACGCCACGGAGGGGGAGGGGCTAGGGGGCTATATCACGCCACGGAGGGCGGAGGGGCTAGGGGGCTATATCACGCCACGGAGGGGGGAGGGGCTAGGGGGCTATGTCACGCCACGGAGGGCGGAGGGGCTAGTGCGCTATGTCACGCCACGGAGGGCGGAGGGGCTTCGGGGCTATGTCACGCCACGGAGGGCGGAGGGGCTAGGGGGCTATGTCACGCCACGGAGGGCGGAGGGGCTAGGGGGCTATGTCACGCCACGGAGGGCGGAGGGGCTAGGGGGCTATGTCACGCCACGGAGGGCGGAGGGGCTAGGGGGCTATGTCACGCCACGGAGGGCGGAGGGGCTAGGGGGCTATGTCACGCCACGGAGGGCGGAGGGGCTAGGGGGCTATGTCACGCCACGGAGGGCGGAGGGGCTAGGGGGCTATGTCACGCCACGGAGGGCGGAGGGGCTAGGGGGCTATGTCACGCCACGGAGGGCGGAGGGGCTAGGGGGCTATGTCACGCCACGGAGGGCGGAGGGGCTAGGGGGCTATGTCACGCCACGGAGGGCGGAGGGGCTAGGGGGCTATGTCACGCCACGGAGGGGGGAGGGGCGAGGGGGCTATGTCTCGCCACGGGGCGCTGAGTGCCTTGGGGGCTATGTCACGCCACGGTGGGCGGAGGGGCTGAGGGCTATGTCACGCCACGGTGGGCGGAGGGGCTTGGGGCTATGTCACGCCACGGAGGGGGGAGGGGCTAGGGGGCTATGTCACGCCACGGAGGGGGGAGGGGCTAGGGGGCTATGTCACGCCACGGAGGGGGGAGGGGCTAGGGGGCTATGTCACGCCACGGAGGGGGGAGGGGCTAGGGGGCTATGTCACGCCACGGAGGGCGGAGGGGCTAGGGGGCTCGGTCACGCCACGGAGGGAGGAGGGGAGAGGGGGATATGTCACGCCACGGAGGGGGGAGGGGCTAGGGGGCTATGTCACGCCACCGAGCGGGGAGGCGCAAGGCGGCTCTTTCACGCCACGGAGGGCGGAGGGGCTAGGGGGCTATGTCACGCCACGGAGGGCGGAGGGGCTAGGGGGCTATGTCACGCCACGGAGGGCGGAGGGGCTAGGGGGCTATGTCACGCCACGGAGGGCGGAGGGGCTAGGGGGCTATGTCACGCCACGGAGGGCGGAGGGGCTAGGGGGCTATGTCACGCCACGGAGGGCGGAGGGGCTAGGGGGCTATGTCACGCCACGGAGGGCGGAGGGGCAAGGGGGCTATAACACGCAACGGAGGCGGGAGGGGCAAGGGGGGCTATGTCACGCCACGGAGGGGGGAGGGGCTAGGGGGCTATGTCACGCCACGGAGGGGTTGGGGCTAGGGGGCTATTTCACGCCACGGTGGGGGGCGGGGCTAGGGGGCTATGTCACGCCACGGAGGGCGGAGGGGCTAGGGGGCTATGTCACGCCACGGAGGGGGAGGGGCGAAGGGGGCATGTCACGCCACGGAGGGCGGAGGGGCTAGGGGGCTATGTCACGCCACGGAGGGCGGAGGGGCTAGGGCGGCTATGTGACGCCACGGAGGGCGGAGGGGCTAGGGGCTATGTCACGCCACGGAGGGCGGAGGGGCTAGGGGGCTATGTCACGCCACGGAGGGCGGAGGGGCTAGGGGCTATGTCACGCCACGGAGGGCGGAGGGGCTAGGGGGCTATGTCACGCCACGGAGGGCGGAGGGGCTAGGGGGCTATGTCACGCCACGGAGGGCGGAGGGGAAATGGGGCTATGTCACGCCACGGAGGGCGGAGGGGCTAGGGGGCTATGTCACGCCACGGAGGGCGGAGGGGCTAGGGGGCTATATCACGCCACGGAGGGCGGAGGGGCTAGGGGGCTATATCACGCCACGGAGGGCGGAGGGGCTAGGGGGCTATATCACGCCACGGAGGGCGGAGGGGCTAGGGGGCTATATCACGCCACGGAGGGCGGAGGGGCTAGGGGGCTATATCACGCCACGGAGGGCGGAGGGGCTAGGGGGCTATATCACGCCACGGAGGGCGGAGGGGCTAGGGGGCTATATCACGCCACGGAGGGCGGAGGGGCTAGGGGGCTATATCACGCCACGGAGGGCGGAGGGGCTAGGGGGCTATATCACGCCACGGAGGGCGGAGGGGCTAGGGGCTATATCACGCCACGGAGGGCGGAGGGGCTAGGGGCTATATCACGCCACGGAGGGCGGAGGGGCTAGGGGGCTATATCACGCCACGGAGGGCGGAGGGGCTAGGGGGCTATATCACGCCACGGAGGGCGGAGGGGCTAGGGGGCTATATCACGCCACGGAGGGCGGAGGGGCTAGGGGGCTATATCACGCCACGGACGGACGAGGGGCTAGGGGGCTATATCACGCCACGGAGGGCGGAGGGGCTAGGGGGCTATATCACGCCACGGAGGGCGCAGGGGCTAGGGGGCTATATCACGCCACGGAGGGCGGAGGGGCTAGGGGGCTATATCACGCCACGGAGGGGGGAGGGGCTAGGGGGCTATATCACCCCACGGAGGGGGGAGGGGCTAGGGGGCTATATCACGCCACGGAGGGGGGAGGGGCTAGGGGGCTATATCACGCCACGGAGGGGGGAGGGGCTAGGGGGCTATATCACGCCACGGAGGGCGGAGGGGCTACGGGGATATATCACGCCACGGAGGGGGGAGGGGCTAGGGGGCTATATCACGCCACGGAGGGCGGAGGGGCTAGGGTTCTATATCACGCCACGGAGGGTGGAGGGGCTAGGGGGCTATATCACCCCACGGAGGGGGGAGGGGCTAGGGGGCTATATCACGCCACGGAGGGGGGAGGGGCTAGGGGGCTATATCACGCCACGGAGGGTGGAGGGGCTAGGGGGCTATATCACGCCACGGAGGGGGGAGGGGCTAGGGGGCTATATCACGCCACGGAGGGCGGAGGGGCTAGGGGGCTATATCACGCCACGGAGGGTGGAGGGGCTAGGGGGCTATATCACGCCACGGAGGGTGGAGGGGCTAGGGGGCTATATCACGCCACGGAGGGTGGAGGGGTTAGGGGGCTATATCACGCCACGGAGGGTGGAGGGGCTAGGGGGCTATATCACGCCACGGAGGGTGGAGGGGCTAGGGAGCTATATCACGCCACGGAGGGTGGGGGCTAGGGGGCTATCACGCCACGGAGGGTGGAGGGCTAGGGGGCTATCACGCCACGGAGGGTGAAGGCTAGGGGGCTATCACACCACAGAGGGCGAGGGCTAGGAGCTATCAACCACGAAGGGTCCATGGGAACCCTCCACTGCCACTATACATGCTATCAGATGCACACAAATTTAACATTAACACCTAACACATACGTGGGACATGGGTTATAACAGCAAAACACTACATACCATGAAAAGGAGGAGTTACCTGGGTGTGATAGACCCGGTGGTAATCCCAGCGATCCGGCCAGCATCATAGATAAAACTAATACCCTCCTGAGATGGCCTTGGCCTCATCACCTCTGACCCGCCACGTAATCGCCACCTTTACCCAGACTCGCAACTGCATCGGCAACTGTATCGTTTATTGTGGTCGACTCTGCTTAGACATCCAAGGAGTGGAGGTCATGTGTTCAAGTTTAGTATGGAAAATGAATCGCGATTGCACAGGAGTTACGGTTTCTAAACTCAAGAGGTCGTATATCGTACTGAAAGTAAACAGCTAATGAAGAGGTGCTAGGAACCTTTCTATGCTAGGTAGAATATGGTCCTTATTTTAAATAATACAGATAATACAGTATATAGCCTGTCATAAAATAACAGAAATCATCCAACTCAAAAATTAATAAAGAAAAAAATGTCTCACTGAAAGGGTTAATCGAGGGGAGACTAAGCTACACACACACACACACACACACACACACACACACACACACACACACACACACACACACACACATAAAACCATTGGTCTATCTTAAATGCTGTTGGAACCAGATTTCTAGAATATAATGTTGGTCATGAAGAGGTGCTATGGACAGGATGCAGAGCCGTAGCAACACAGCTTTGCATTTATTTTAGAAATACAGCAGGATTACTCTGACATTTTCTAAAATTCTGAGAGCATAGCCATCCCAGCTTATCAAGAACTGCAGTTTATGAAATGGCCATGAAATACGAGATGGGTATGGGGTAGAGGCGCGAGAAGGGAACAAGAGATTGGGACAAGATAGACATACGTCCCCATCCACCATGCGCCCCTCTTCCGCTCAACAGAATCGACTAGAGATACGTCGCCCTGCTGCATTACCCTCCACCTGGACCAGCACGCAACAGAATCAGGACAGGATCTGTGTGCCGGCAGACCCCCGAAGTAGGACCGCATCGACGCCCACCGTGCTCATCATGGAAGGGAAGCCCACCGTGCTCCCTTCACCTACAGTCCCCAGTAGGGCCGTGGCGACACCCACCGTGCTCCCTTCACCTACTGCCTTCAGTAGGACCGCGATGACGCCCAACATACTTGTTGGGGAATGGACGCCCACCGTGCCTCTTTCACCCACAGCCACCAGCAGGACCGCAATGACGCCCACCGAGCTCGTCAGGGAGGGAACATCCATCGTGCTGCCCCCCACCTGCAGCCCCCGCCCTGAGCGGGACCACAGCAACGCCCACCGTGCTTGCCAGTGAGAGGATGCCCACCATACTTCTCCCGCCTGCAGTCCCAGTGCATAGCAGAACCGCGGCTGTGCCTGTGCCAGTCAAGGAGGTGCCGTCCACCGCACAGACCTTGCCTGTGAGGCCTTGGACAGCACGGCAAAGTTTGTGGAAAGGGCGTGCCTTCGAGCACACCACCCTACAGGCAGAACCATGGCAGCGCCCACTGTGCCCACCAGGGAGGCACCGTCCTCCGTATGGGTCTCATCAGCTGAACCTTCGGCACATAGAGAGGGTCACACCCCTTGCTCGCCTCACTCCTCCAGAGGCCAAGCAGGACATCTCTCTCGCTCTCCCAGCACCACAGAGGGCAGAGCAGGCTCCCCAACGGAGTCAATACTGGAAGAGGTCTGGAGTGGCCCTATTGTGAGTCCTGGGGTACTCTCATTACAACCAGTGCCCCCAAGTCACCAGTCACTTTCGGACTCCCAAAGGAGGCGAGACCACAGACACCAGACGAAGAGGGATGCCCCCAGAACTCCCAGCCGAGACCTCCCTAGACATGCCAGCGAACTGTCCTCCACCAAGGGCAGGCGCAAGGAAGCACACCTACCAGACCTGTTTGGCCCCAGCCCCGAGGGCTGACACACCGACAGAGGCCCCTCCAGTGAAAGGCCTCCCTCAACACTGCCCAGCAGCCCTCACCAGACGATCAAGAGTAAAATAGTGGTCCCGCGCCCCTTCAGAGAGCGCACACCTGACGAGACACCTCTTACACCTTGGCACCACCAGCAGTTACCTTACCAGCCCACTAGTCCCAGACTCAGATCCTTATAATTCATATAGTGTGTGTAATCTGTCATATTGTACTGTGTCAAGTCACTGTATTATTTGTGGGTAATATATGTGTAAGACTGGTTAGCCTGAGTTTTTAAGTCCTGTTCCTCTGGTTGCATGCTCTGGACCTGGTCTTAGAAAGAACCCAATACCAGACCCATGTCCTCAGAGAGCAAGAAGTTGATCTCTGAGTATGTGGCATAACAGGTCATCCACAGAGGTTGTACTGTATACAATACTACAGATTATTGTTGCTGCTTCTGCTTTGCATATTAATACTGTATACAGGTACAGTATATACAGTGTTCTTGCCTAACTACGAAATCACCAGTATACTGTATACCTTGTTAAGCATCCTTGTTTTCATATCTATGGTTTCTCTTGGCAGATACTTCGTCAGTATTTCACATTAGTGCCATCATTTAACTGGAAGCAGCGAATTAGGGCAGGAAACATTATCAGAAAATCCCCCCTTGTTAAAAAAAAATGTTTGCATTGTTCATAAAATAAAAATTGTTTAGAACTCGTGACCGTTCATTTCGTGAGATTACGAATATTTACCCAGCTTGCCATGGTTGCTTACGTCAGACAGCTAAAGACTGAGCTCAGCATTTGATACAAAATATTTATAACAATTTTATTGCACTTTCTTCTGGCACAAGAAATCTTTAGTTCAAAATAAGTTTTCAAGACTTGTGATCCAGTCTGTTGCAACAGCAACCTCAACACCTTTTCTGCTTGGAGTCTCCATTTTAAAGTAATGAGTAGCTGCTTACTTGCTAAAGCACTGATAGCTGCCTCATGCCTCTGAACAAACGTTTAGTAATACAGTATCACCCAATATGCACGTCACCAATATTGGCTTAAAAATTTACACACTGTACATCACCCTCAGTTTTCTATATCATGGGGTATTTAGATAACGGTGTGCATTTCCTACACCCCTTTTGACACTGACAATCTTCATGGAGATAAAATAAGGGAATTGATGACGGATATCACACACATCATAATCTCACTTATGCCATGCACCGGGAACTGCAGAAATACCAAATACAAACCTGACCTCATCTATTTCTAAGCGGTGTTGTAACACTACAGTAACCTAGTACCTTAGGCTACTGTGCATCATGCGTATTCCTATATACTGCTAAACTGTTCCATTTAGTGGTTTCATATTCTTTATTTTCTTTATTTTTTGCCACCCTTTAGTTTTCCTTCTGTTATTATACAGCTGTATTGACTCTTTATTTGATTCAACAAACTCTTAGTTTCTTTGAATTTTGCCATACCATTACATGGTCTTTCCTGCCTGGCGCTACACACTTATTTAGTCACACACTAATGTCATACATATACATTATGCAGTGTATGAAGAATGAGATACTGACTTGAAGTGAGGGAGGTAGAGGGGAATATGGACACAGAGAATGAGATGGAGGGATGGGGCGGAGATGTGACTGATGAGCGTGCAAGCAGTCGCACAGAGGCCTGACGACCAGGGCAGGGTTTGCTTGAGGCCACCCTTTGTGGGATTAAGGAGTCTATCAGATAAAATGATATAGACAGACCAGTCGCTTACCCCTCAGTGGAAGTATATAGGCACTAAACTAAAACCATCCCTTGGACTTAACCCATATAAGCCACATCTGGTTCAAGCTCCTTTACTCACCACACCACCAGATGTCTAGGAACTGTAGTAGTAGTAGCAGCAGCACCAGGTTTATCTAAACTGTGACCCATTCCAAAGGAATGCAGGCTGAAGTTGTCTTCATCCTGCAGTCCATCCTCCTCCTTTTGAGAGATTAGGAGTTGTGGGACAGTTGTATAACCAATCAAGGGGGGATCCTGCATCCCCTTGTGGCAGACAGCTCCTCACCAGGGCCAGACCAGGGTCCTTCTCACAGTGAGGTGCAGGGAAGTGTTAGAAGGTTTGGTTCATGGGTGGATATTGCAGATGCTTCACACCACTCGTAGTACACAGCATCACCACATATAGGCTCCTTGTCAGTGCCAGACTAGAGGAGTTTAAATATGAAGTAGCAAAACAACAAATATGACTGAAAATGTACATATAATAGTCATGATTTATTTGGATAATGTACTTATAACTTGAAATCATAGTCTTACACACATATACCTATTAAACAACAGAAAATACAGGGTGGTCAATATATAAAGCATCACAGTTTTCACCTGTTGCTAGGATGGTTAGGTCTGCAGGTGTTCCTTCATAACATTAACCAACCATGCAACCAATGGACATAAAGTAGATTCTAAAAAAAAAAAAAAATGAAAGTTACAGGAAATAGAAAATGAAGCAGGACTGACACTGATAATACCAACTGAGCCGTCCCAGCAACACACGAGAACCGAGATGAGTGACATACGGAACACCCTGTATAGCTAATACCAGTTATATGCTAATCGTGACCAATACTAACTGTTCTGAAAAAGGTGAATGTAAAATTTCAGAAACAAATGACTGAATAATTAAAACTGAGTGCACAAAAGGGCAGTCAAGCCCTCAATGTCTGATACACACTTTTCACTTTAACTTGGCCTAAATCTGCTTTAACATTAGATTGACATAAACTCCAATTTTTGATATACTCTTTTTACTTCATTTTGGCAGAAACTTGCCATCTCTCCTCCTTCAAGGCTAAGCTGAAATGAGACTGACACCAGAATACAGTGAAAATCATGAAGAAGTGCTATTGAGGGGATGGAGAGGATTTCATCATCATCAGGACCTCCTTTCTCACCCTAGGGAAGGGTGAGGAGTAGCAATGTCCAGACAGTCTAAGTCTGCCCAGTTCAATGGGCCATGCTTCCACTCACTCATGATTCAAGCCTCTGATATCCTGACTCCATCTGATAGGCCAAAAAAATTTCACCACATTCTGTAACTTCACATACTGATTATCTATCTGACAGAGCCAATCTGAACGCTGTCATGTTAAAAAGGGCTACCAAATCCCTGGTCATGCACGTCTCCACACAAAATTCATCCAAACAGCTCAATCTCTTGTCGGTCCCTCAGCTTCAACAACTTCCATACTTCTCTTCCTCACACACACTCATCCACCATATCCCTCCACCATCTTGGCCTACCTCGCCTCCTCCCTCCTTCAAATTCGCTCAGATATTCCTTATCACCACTATGTTGTCATCCATTTTCTCCACATGACATTACCATCTCAGTACATTCTCTCCAATTTTGGTGTCCACAGACTTCCTCACTCTGCATCTTCATGCATCATATTATTCCATATCCTAACCACTCTCTGTACTCCACATACACTCCTCAGCAGTTCCATCTCCATTGCTCTCATCATCTCAATTGCTCTTACTCTTGACTTTTCATTTTCATGCCATATCACAGTTTCACATCCATATGTCAAAGTTGGCACTAACGCTTCTTCACTTCACGTCATCACCCCATCCAGATATAAACTGAACAACTATGGGGGCTCTAACATCGTCACAACCTGCCCTCAATTTCTGATATAATTTTTTTTTTTACTTGTAACTAGGCCAAAATTTGCCTTTGCACCATCTTTATGCTGAACTGTAATGTGAATTAACATTAGAATTTGGCCATGTGGAGAGGATGGAGGGTGAAAGACTGACGAAGAGAGTGTATGTGAGTGAGGTGGAGGGGGGAAGAGGGAGGGGGAGGCCGAGGATGAGATGGAGGGATGGGGTGGAGAGGTATATGAGAGAGGGGGGTGTGAGTTGGGAGCAGGGCAGTGAAATGGCGGGGGACAGGGCGACTTGGAGGCGATTTGTTTGTGGCCACCCCAAACGGGATTGAGGCGTCTGGCGATAGATAGATAGATATGGTGCTAATCATGAAAATGTTGTATGGGAAGTATTTTTACCTGTCGTATTGTCATAGTCCGCTACTGAGCTACAGGAGGTATGCTGCACAAGGATGAAAATCTCTGCCTCCTTAAACAAACTATATTCTTCTGTTGAATGTATGATGAGAGTAACATATATATTAAAACCTCTCTAACTTGCTGCTGAACATGCTGTAACGTGGTATGCAGACTGATCATACGGAACTCATCATCATCCAAATCTCCTTTCCCAGCTTAGGATGGGGTGAATCAGTGTTCACAGAGCAAGAAAAAGCTGATAAAATGAAGAAAAATAAGTCAACCCAAACTAAACCTAATCCTCAAAATCCAACTTATCAGAAATTGCAGGTCTGCCTACAATTTCATGCACTCAGTTTTCACAATACAGCCTGAAGACCTTATGGTGTCTGGGATGTTACAATACTGCAACAGATATAATAATGTCATTCCCATATTTCAGGACATCATTTAGACATAGGAGCATCTGAGGACAGGCTACTGCTGCTGCTGTTGAGGCCCCAAGTTCATCTGAAATGTTAACCCAGTGGCCTGCAGGCTTAAGCTGTCCTTCAGTTCACCATCCTTTTCTAAAGGGGTAAGGAAGCAGTTAAGGAACATTTGTATGTACTGTGAACACAGTGGACTGCAGACTTAAGGTGTCTTTCAGTCCACCCTCCTTCTTTTGAGGGACTGGGAAGTTGTTGAGGCATTTGTATAACCGAGTTACTCAGTTATATTAGTGCCACCACATGAAAGAACCTCTCTCCAGCACCTAGGATACCATAATCTACATCATTTAAGCCATATGAAACCATCCCATGTCCTAGCCAGTAATAACAGAAAAACCTCTAGCCATCTCTTAGATTTGAACCCTACCACATTAATGCAGTCTTCTCCTACCTGTGACTCCCACCATCAAACCTTACACCGTTACATTTGAGCACAAAGGACCACTCATGTTTAACTCTCTCATGATTTGGGTAATTCTCATACTCTATTCTACTTAATGCCAAATAGTTTTACTCAGACAAGTGAGTCACAGGAGTCTTAGTGTTAATACTGGTACCATTAACTCTCACAACTCTCATATTCTATTCCAAAGAATTTATTTTTCCAGTTGAGTCTGTATGGTGAGGCTTACATCATGTCTCAATTGGCATTTTATATGGATTTTAATGTTTGATGACTACTTCTGTTTTATTCATTATACTGCTATGTGTGTTTTTTATCCTTAGTCTGCTTTTACTCATTGTACAGCAGCAATGACCTCTACTGTTATGCTGCTAGGGTCTTTTTAACATAATCAATTCACTTTAAATGCAATGATACAGAGTGGAGTACAATCCTGTATTCTATTATAAACAATTTTATTCAGCTGAGTGAGCAACAGGTGCCATAGTGAGATCATCTCCTCATCCAACCTCTATGCAACGATATACAGTACAATATGCCACATAATCCATAGGGTCAATTTTCCCTCACCTATGCTGTACCCAGAATGGTGGCCAGGATCACAGTGGCTACCTCTATTATAAGACTGGCCACCCAGTGTTTTCAAGAGAATACCCCCAGACACCATTCAACAGTTCTCTTTGGAATATCTCATAATTACACTTCACCGCCCCTTATAATGTATTTTTTTTTTTTTTTACACCGTAGCTACGCCACTATCTCACAACCCTTCACCTGTACTATGAAATCTCTGTTTTACACATACCTTACACAACTTCATCTATCTATTTTGCCTGCACCTTATTTTCACCCCCCCTCCCCCAGGGATCCACACCTTCAAAGACCCAACATACATGATTAAAAAACTACCTATATAACTTTCCTCGCCCCATCCTAGGGTGGGAAAGGAGGTCCGGATGATGATGATGATGATGATGATGATGATGATGATATAACTTTCCCATCTTTAAATCCTGAAACAGCTGATGAACTATTTGAAAAAGTTCTTGTCACTTTTCATTATTGTACATGCTTGCTATTATCATCAGACCCTCGTAAAGTGAAAAGTTTACACAACATGTTAATTAAACACCACTCAGAGTCATTTACCTCATGATGAAAATGTGAAAAATGTTTTTTATCATGCATACACTGTCTGGCATAACTACAATCTAGTATTCTCATCTTGTATACTGTCTGCCACACCTACAGTCTATAATTCAGATCTCTCTACACCCTCATCCCACAGACATTCTCGGCCACTCCCGCAATCTATCATTCTCATCTTGTACAATGCTTATCCCACCTACAATCTATAATTATCATCCCACCACACCCCAGCTATCCCCCATCTAAGCTTTGTACAGCAACTAAATACTAAGACAGCCGATGTCCTTTACGATGATGACCTCCGAGTCATCGCTGGAGGTGGGATCGTCTTGGGTTTGACCGTTGTTCTGGCGTTTGCGATCCAGCGCTTGCTGCTTCCTCAGTTGCTTCTTGAGTTCCTTCCGTTTTGTGTTAGAGATGTGCTGCAGAGGAAAAGACACGAATTTATCATTATCATCATCTATACCTCTTTTCCTACCTAAGGATGATGTTAAAAAACACGGAGAAAGGGTCACTGTTAACAAAGTCCCCATGAGCGTTACTAAGCTTTTCCACGATAATCATCCAGACCTCTTTTTCCAACCCTAGGGTGGGGTGAGGCAGGGTTCAAAGAGAAAGAAAACACTACCAGTAATAGATGAATAAACTAACCCAAAAGTCTGCCCAAATAAATGTGAACCCTGACTTCACCCCACAGTCATAAACAGAGAAAGCCATAATGCCCTATAGATAGTCTGTTTTCATATGACCAAAAAGGGCTACTCGCTCTACTTAAATACAAGTTCTGGTTGCATAATATTTGATACACCTTAGTTATGAGGTAGGACTGAGTCTCCATGGTTACTACTAAAATCAACACACCAATCTGACTACACTTAGCTATCAAAATAAAACAATAAATTAATAAATAACGCATCAATCCTTAACCCGTTAACTGCTCATGGTGGTTTTTTGGAGGTGTCTGTGGTGCGCAGACATAGGGGTAAAAATGAAATTTCCCAAAAGGCCAAATTTTGTCTTAGGAATTGAGAGAACACATGCCAAAGTATATAGTAATGAAATATTAGCTCAATATTTACCTTGGTAAAGCCATGGATGAACATCAAAGTGTCTGATTCCCTACTGGAATGTATAGTTTTCGTTTTCTTTTTCGGTTTCGGTTTTGAAGGCTCAAACATGCTTGCATGAGTCGGCCTTGGACACCAAGGCACTATATTTGAAAGTCACCCGTGCAGCCAGGGCTGTATTGAGCAGTCGCACTCGGAACAGCCCAGGCTGTATAGAGCAGTTAATGGGTTAGATGCACTTGAATTCACCACCAACTGAGCTGCAAGGGGTTAGCAATCTTTGTCAAGTTAAAAGAAACAGAGTATAGTGGCTTACTTGCTGTACTTTGAGACGCTGCTGTATCTTCTCCTGTTGGGTCTTCCTCTGGTAGCTGGGGTGTATAGCAGCCTGTGGGTGTGGGTGCGGGTGTGAGGGAGCAGCTGCATTATCACCAAAGAGCCGTGTCCCAGTTCCGTTAGGGCTCCACAGACCCCCACTGCTGCCTGCTGTTGTCTGCTGGTGCTCCCCTAGAAACCATCACATTTGTCACTGACACAAGTTAGCTTAGCCTACATTCGGTTACAGTAGATTCAATTTGGTTAACACATTTTAAGTACTCATCATTTTCATTTTTATCACCTTCAGTCTTCCCATAATTAGTAGCAGATGTAGCCCCAGGTTAATCTGAATGTAAATCCAGTGCAGGTTGAAGATGCCCTTTTCCTGCAGATCATCATTCTTCTTTTGGGGGGATAGGAAGGAGCTGAAAGATGTTTGCATAACCAGCAGATGGATGTGAAGACATTCATCTCAAATACCACTGGTAAGCAAAGGATACTACCCACTATCCTTGTTTCTTTTCCTCCTACCCCCCTCAACCTTCTCTCTCCATCTCCAACATCAGTCCACAGCCAAACTTAAACTACTGTATTTCCTTTCCTTCTCTAACCTTACCCACCACCTGTCCACAACGGTCAACTTACTAATTTCCTCCACTTCAGATGTCTATCAAGCCATCTATGGTCAGACACCTTAATCCCAAAAGAAGTAGCCACAAATGAATTGTCTCCATGTCACCCTGTCCTCCACCATCAGGCTGTCCTCTCCCCAACTCAAACCCCCTCTCTCATAGTGCTAGTCTGTAATGCTTCTGTTTTTGTCTCCAACTTTCATTTACCAATCAACTTTTTTTCCATCACCACTTGCCATCTACCAATCAATTATTTCTTTTTTGCATCCCTCTTCCGTATACCAAGCAACTCCTTGTATTTCTAAGTCTACTTGCCCATTTATCAATCAACTCTTTTTGTATCCTCCCTCCAACTATCCATTAACTTGCCCACCTCTGCACTGATGGATGATAAAATTGATGATTCCCTCAGTGGCCTCTTGGACATCAAAGTCATGTGCCTGGAGGTATTTGCGTACAAGGTGAAGGTCTCGGCACCCAGTCTGCTCCATCACTATCTGTTCCGCCTTCGTGGGACTCTCTTTCACAGGCTCCCGGCAGTCATCTGAACCTGTTATGTCCTCTCAATCCCAGTATATTTCTTGACATTCACTTTCTGTATCTATTCTTAATAAATACTCCCAATTCTCATTTCTGTAACGCCATGTCATTACCACCTTCTTCATCATCATTCTGACCTGTATTGCCACTTAGAACATAAAACATGCATCACTGGACTGAATGAGTCAACTAAGAGCTCAGTGTACCCACCTCTGTGCTGAAGTATGATAAAATTAATGATGGCTTCGGTGGCCTGCTGTACATCAAAATCATGAGCCTCGAGGTGCTTGCGGATCAGGTGGAGGTCTCGGCACCCTGTCTGCTCCATCACCATATGTTCAGCCTTAGATGGGGCCTCGTACACTGGCTCAGAGCTGTCACCGACCAGCTGATAATAACATAAACCTTCAAAGTCAAAATGCTTGGCTCCAAAGGCTTTACAGAAAATAGAAGGTTTTGGAATATACAGGTGGTCCCCTACTTACAAATGAGTTACACTCTGAGAAACTGCTTGGAAGTCAATTTTTCTGGTTAAGTAAAAAATGTATTTAACCCATGGATCACGAGCCACAGCTCAAGCTGTGCTGGCCGCGCATCACCGTAAACAACTAGACCCCTACACAAACTACACATGGCGCTATGTAACGATGGAGAGAGAGAGTTTTTTTTTTCTTTTTGCCACATGATGCCCTAGATGTTTATCTTCAAGTTTATAATACAGTAAACAAATTTTTTTTTTCCATTTTTTCACTACGCCCGTACATAAACTTACACATGGCCCTATGCAAAGATGGAGAGAGATTTTTTCTTTTCACCAGATGATGTCCTGGATGTCTATCTTCAAGTTTACAAAAAAAAAAAAAAAAAAAAAAATCCTTCGTTTTTTGCACACCACAAGGTGGGATAAAAAAGGGTAATTGCGCAATCCACAGGTTAACACACCTAACCAACTGAACATCATAACCCAGCCATGCCTACCTTTAAAGTGCTTAGAACACTTACATTACCCTACAGCTGGGCCAAATCATTAACACAAAGCCTGTCTGATGATAAAGTTTTAAATATCTCATGTTATTTATTGAATACTGTACTGAGATTCTCGACGGCGAAAGTCCAAATTCACGTGCAATGGCCATTATGAACCTGACGCCTTCATGCTCGGCAGTTATATTGAGTTTCATCTAAAGAGAAATTACATTCCACTTCTTTTTCATACCAGCAGCAGGAGAGACAGATGGATGCACAGAACACAAAACAGATACAGGGGGTTATCCAAAAAAAAAACTATGGCAACACTGAACACTGCAGAGCATTGAAGCATCGACTGCTTACAATAACGACTGTTCAGGCAGACTGGGACTGGGCTTGCTGCCGCTGCATCATACCACATATTGCTAGCCCGGGAAAAGATCAAAATTCAAATTTTGAAGTACAGTTTCTACATTTGTAAAGCTGAAAAATCGTAGGCTGATTGTTCATAAGTGGGGGACCACCTATACAGTCATACTGACAACTAATGAGAAATTCATGTAATAAATAGCCTATTGTAGCATTACCAGTGAATATACTTTGGTACCATGTTTTAGTAATTTATTATCTGTTCAAATGTAGATACACACAGACAAACACACAAAAAACTAAGCTTTCATACATGCATTGTTTGCGTGTGGCCAAGTGGCATAAGCACCCCGACTGCATGACAAACTATTAGGAAATGGTGGTTTTCATATATTGCATGTCTGGATTTGAGTTTTTACTGTATTAATGTTTAACCTTTTGATTCTTAAAAGCCTCAGTTCTTCTTCTAAAAAAAACTCACTAGGATAGTGGTGAAAACCTCAAAAATAATGCAGAATTATCAATTCATAACTAGCACTGGTTCAAGACAGTGGCAAAAACTCAACCCTATAATCCTGCATCATTTTCAGGAAAACAGTTGAGCTGTTTCTTAAATGGCTCCACAGAGAAACAATGCATTATGGATATACATAACTTACTAAACCCTTCAGTCTGATGCTACCTCTAGACAAGTTCAGTTAGCTTTGGGATGAACATGTGCTTTGAAAAGGTTAATGAGGACTGTATATAACCTCTCCAGTTTGATAAGTCTCACCAAAGCAAAATAAAACTGTCTGCAGGTGAAGGAATAAATGAAAAAAAATATGCCACAGGCCTGAAGGCATTACATAATCTAGGTGCTGCATAAATAATGGATAGTAAAGCAATAGAATGCTCCCTTACCGCTCTAGGCTCCTCATCATCGTCCCAGTAGTCCCCAGTGCAGTCCCCATCAGCTGCCCACGATCCGTATTCCTCATCCCCATCCCAGCACCCGTCCTCCGCCCCAGCCCCCATGTTCTTCTTCTTGTTCTTCTTTTTCTCCTTGACGGCAGTGGAGGAGCCAGGGAGAGACTCTTGTACTGTTAACTTAATGCTTGCTGGGGATGCTGTGGAGTCACCGATTCTCCTGACGCTGTTGTAGTGGTCCCCATTGTGGTAGGATATGTGTAGTTCAGGCATACCACTCTTTTTTGTTTCACTGCCACTGATCTGAAAAGTTTGGGAAACAGAAGGTGTAACTCTAGGATATGTACAGTTCAAGAATCCCACTCTTCTTTGTTTTACTATACATGGTTTTTCAAATGACAAAGACCCATAACCCCTTTTCAGTTTAGCTGATGGCCGTGTTGTCAAACTGGAGGATAAATTTGACTAGTAACTAAGAAGACTCATTCCTACCTCATAATTTAGGCTTATCAGATTTCAAGTACCCACAACTTACTGCATGTATTCATTATCAGTTCCATAAGGCGAAAATTGGCTATAGTTTGCCAACACAGAATGCATAAATAACATACAGTATATGAGAATATCAACATGCTATAGCTATACAAAAACAAACTGGTCAGAAGAACATGCCTCAATCCCATATTTTCTTTTCTATTTTATTTTTCCCATCTCCAGATGGTTTTATTATTATTAGGAGAGCTTTTAAACTGGGTTGGCTATAACTTTAATTAAAACCTTCAGTATTAAAGCTCTTTCCTAAGATGAATAAAACTGTTTGCAGACAGAAAAAAAATACGAAAATACAGGTTTGGGTACAATGGAACTAACCTGCCACAGAGGAGCGTTGAGCTGGTGTATAACGACGACCACTTGGTGTAGCCGAGCAAATGCCACGATGCAGTCATTGCCGGCATATGTCCCAAGTTCGGCAAGGTTGCTCACTGCCAAAGAAATGTTTGTGATATATTATGGATCATGGTATAAAATTTCTAATAGTACAGTATAACCAAGTAAATGAATAGGAGAAAGTGAAGTGTAGAAGCTGATGAAGCTATGGAAATGACCAGGGATCAAATTAGTTGGCTGGGCTGACTGTGATTTTTGGCAGGTGTGAAAACCTGTGAAAAGAAGCCATGATTCCAATCCATCATCATCCAATCCTATGTTACCCCATGAGGAACGTAGCAGCCCAGGGCTAGGCAAGTTGGTCCTGACATTTAAGATGAGAGTGACCAGTCTCACTCATCCCTGAGTGGCATTACATGAGCAATAAACCCCAACCATCCCTTGGATATAAACCTTCACCAGCTCAATCTGACTGGAGCGCAATAATTACCCACTAAACCACCAGGCGCCAAAATTTGGCTATATGGTTACCACCAAGCGTAGTAAATGGTTTCCTGGTGTACAAAAAATCATATGGCAGATGTGTGAATTATTGTAAGGCTCATTTCACTGAGTATAATGCTGATAAGCCTACACTAGCTCCCCACTTCTGTACTTTCTCTTTCCTCGTCCTTGGATCCTATCTCACCCTATCCTTTGATGGGAAAAGAAAGTCAGAATGATGGTGACAATGATGATGATGACATCCAACACCACTGCACAACTGTTAAGCTACAGAAAGGTCATAACATACAGGAACTCCTGGGAGTCTCACAAAATAAATATGGTATATCACATGACAACTGGTTAAGCAAACTCACGGTGCCTCTCGAAGGGTACATCATCTTCTACAAATGGCTCAAAGTCGTTGCGGTGCTGCCTCATGTATGCCACCACATCCTGACGGTGCTTCTGGTGGGTGTTGGGGGTACCATCCAATTGGTCTCCCAGTGCACGGAATAAACAGTTCCTGTAGGGGAATTGACGTAGTGGTTATTATGATCTAAGTACAGATATAACTACCAGTACTGAAAATTGAATTGTGCATATGTTACACAAGGGAATACTTTATCAGTGTGCAATTTGTATGTAATAGGTACTGAAGAGGGACACCAAAAGCTCCACAAACTGGGTAGAGTCCTTCAACAATGATAACCCTATCCCTCGAAGGAGGATTGTGGACTGCTGGAGAACAACTTCAGCCTGTGGTCCACAGGGTTCACATTCAAGATAAACCTGGGACTACAACTATTACTACTACTAGCTACTTCATACCCATCTCCTGGAATGAGCCTAAGTGTCAGCCCCATGGCCACCAACTGCTGCTTGAGGGACACGAAGTTCGGATCCTGTGCACCCTGGCCAGCGTTGGCAGCCTTCCTCGCTGCACGCTGAGCATTGCGGATAGCACGCTCTTCCCTTTTTCGCGCCATCTATGGAAGTAATGCAAGAAAATCAAGTTATCCTCCCTGTCACATTAACTTGGCCCAGTTCTCTGTCCTTTTGTGGCTTATTTCAAGTAGCTCAGTAACAAAATAAGACACTATAACAGCTCTACATACCTTACATGACAACTTTTCAATACTAACATTTTCTGTCTATCTAGCCTATGTATCTATTGTCAGAAGCATTGATCACGTAAGTGGTGACCACAAACAAACTTCCTCTACACTGTTCTATCCACTGCCATTTGGCTGCCCTCCCTCCCAATTTACATACCCCTCTCTCACATAGCCGTATCTCTCCACTCCATCCCTCCTTCTCATCCTTGGTCTCTTCCACCTCCTGTCTCCCTGTGCCTTACTCACATACATTCTTCTTGAGTGTCTCATTCTTCATCCTCTCCACATGGCCAAACTGAGATGTGGGCACCATCCAGCCCTCTTAAGTTACCAGAAGAGGCTGGATGACTCCATCACTGATGCCTGTCCAGAATGCAACACAGAACCCCATACTATTAGGAACATTTCGGAAGACTGCATTGTACACAATCACCTACGCCAACAACACAACATTCACTCCTTGAGAGCTCTGTGGAAAAGCCTGGTCTCAGCCGTGGACATCCGTAAGGACTTGGGGCTGTTTGGCCAGACTGCCTAGGGAACAACAGCTACTACTACTACTACTACCATCCTGAAGTATTTCTCCTAAAACTCTCAATCACATCTACATCAACAAAACAATGCTTCTTTACCTCTTCATTTGTCTGTTTGTCTCTCCACACAAGAGTTTAGGTGTTCAAACAATATTCTAAACACTTACCGGTGCCATTAACTGTATTGAAAACATTATTATGAATCTTAACAGTCATCAATACAAGTACAATACTGTACTTTTTCATGGGGTTACCATACAACATATCACTTGTTTATGACAAAACACAGTCAGTATTCTTTTCAAATGCACATTATGACCCTCGCACATACCAGGTATTCTTGGGTCATCTGAGTTATACAGTTCATTTCAGATACCGATATCACCAAAAACCTGAACTTTCCACAATACAGTATCTTTCATGCAATACGAGGTGTCTGATATCATCTGTCCTTACACAGTGAATGCATATTTCAAGACAAAGTTTATTTGTTGACAATGTTTTTCTCAAAGTTGTTATGAATCAACTTTCCAAAATACTTCATTTTCCAAAAACCCTTTTGCACCAAGCATTTTGAATTTGAGAGTTTTTACTGTAAACCTGCATGTACAGTACCGGGTGGAGTATTTTTTAATCGCATGTACACAATGTTTCTTAACTCCGAAACTATGGTACTGTATTTTAATTTCTCACCTTTCTAATGGTCCACAAAAAACACCAGTTTATCAAATTTATCTTAAGCCTGCTTTACTCCTTTGATAAGATTGGGAACATGATAAAGTATAATTGTGCCTAAAGTATGTCAAATATCTTTCATAGTTTAACTTACACAGGTAGTACTATAACCCTTGCCATGCTGCAGATCTTAGCCTATATGAGGCACAATGAAGGTGAGCATTGGCGAAGCTGCAAGCCTCATATGAGATGCATTTTAACATTGGTTATACAAAAAAAAGAAAAAACAGAAAAAAAAATACACAGGAGATGAAAACTACACCACATCATAATGAACCAGCCCAGCAGGGGTTAAATTATGTTCCAGGTTTTGTACCATGATGTAAAAATATCAGTATGCAATTTCATTTTCATCTGACAACCAAGTTTTTCTCCTACATTTAGGTTCATCTGAGAATACATCTATGTTCATTTGAATGTTTTCTCCTTAATTTGGGCATTTACTGAGGTTCATATGGTTCAAAGGTAATTATACAGGTTTGTTTGGGTTTTATTATTTTTAATCCTTTGTCTGGATATTTATTTAGGTACATTTGGGCTCTTCTTCATCTGACAATCTATTAAGGCTCATCTACATGTTTCCTCCATTTGGAAATTTATTGAGAATCATCTGGGTGCTTTCTCCTTCAGTTGGGTTCTCATTTAGGATTGTTTGTTTATTCTTCTTCATTAGGGTTCTTCTCAGTCATAAATAAAAGTCTATCTATCTATTGCTATACACCTTAATCCCGTAAGGGGTGTCTACAAACAAATCGCTTTCATGTCGCCCTGTCCCCTGCCACTTCACCACCACCCTCCCCCCAGCTCACACCCCCCTCTCTCATAAACGTAAACAAAAGTACCAGGTTGTGTTAAAAGAACATATTCCTCTCCCTTTCAAGAAAGTATAAAGCAGTTGCCAAAAAAAAAAAACTTTCTGGAGAGTAAGTTGCAGTTTACAGATTAACTAAAAACATATATACTGTTGATTTTTGGAAAAAGTAATACTTGTCATGCATTAAGTGTGAAGACAGTAGACATTGATGCTGTGGGAAATAATGCTTACTGGTGTCTTTGTTCATGCACTTGTTAGTTTTGTTGAGTACATATTCACAAAACAATTATTAAATTACACTTTCCCCGCCTTATGTCTTTATTAAATACAAATATCATTTAGCAACCTGGAAATGTTACCTCACTGAAACTTACCCATACCACAGTTCATCTCAATTTTTGGGAATACTTGTACAATTGTTCTCTATTTCCACACAATGAACTGAACTAAAACCGTAAAACTTCCCATCCACAGCCATTAGAAAAAGATTTCTCGGTTTTCCTCGAGTTATTTTTACTCCATCATCAATGACCTTTACAACGTCTCCATGGTCTCAAAACTGCAGGAATCTCATTTACTCACCTATTTCAGGATAATTACGGCGTCTAGTTGATAGCCTGACGGAATTAGAGGGCCACACACTCCTGCAGGCAAGGCAGTGGTGGAGTTTCCTCTTATTCACCCACGAAGAACCACGGACATCAGCTGACGGAGGCCCAGTGGGTTCGTATACCAATTTAATGGCCACTCCTCTACTCCACCCCTTATTTCCAGTCTTCTTCGTTCATGACACACTTGATGAACACTTTATGGTACTCTAGCTCGAAGAAGGAAGGGGTAAAATTGGTAAACTTTCACTCGAGGGCCAGACAATTGCACCAGGGTCGAACTTGCACAATGTGAGGTTCATAAACAGGAAGTGACGTAATGCATGTAAACATAATCCCCATGTCCGCCCCAATATTTGGCAAAAAATATATACTTGTATATATATACGGACGTCAAGTTTCCAATATCAAATAATAACAGGAATATCTCAAAGCTATACATTTGATTATATAAATGCTACATTTGAGCTAATCTTCATGTCCGTTCTGGTATTTTCCCAGAGAGAATAATAGTGGCTTCTCCAAGGCATGTTACATACAGTGTCTTCTTAGAATAATCTGTAACTTGTATTATGCAATTGATTTACAGGTATACAGGATAATCTTCATGTCCGTCCCAGTGTTTTGCTGAAAAACATATTTTTAGTACCTAAGTTCACCACAGTGTGAGTGTGATATACAAAAGCCACGATCGGCTGGGGTTGGTGGCGCTACCCTGCCCTGAAGTCAGCTACTTGGCGGCTTGGGGTGAGGATAGCTGCTGGCCAAAGAACTACACTGCTTCTTATGTTCACTCTACTTGATTATTCGAAATGTTTCCCTCCCTCATTTTCATAATAATAAATACACCATCTCGCTAATGATGGGTGGGAGACAGACACAGGTTAGAGCTTGAATTATCTTCCTTAACGTTTCGGACGACACAGAATCCGTCTTAGAGAAAATAGAGAGAAAATAAGGACCGGAAGCTGCGACCTGTGCTTTCTCACTCAACATTTCCACTTGTTGCAATTGACTAACTGCCTACTTCTGATGACCATTACTTATTTATTCCTGCTACCTCCATACGTCCTTATTAAATTCTAGGGAGGATCTAATTTAGTCTTACAGGTCAAATTAAGTCAATATTTGACCTACCCAGTGCGATAAACTCTCCTGAGGCGAATAAACTCGTCTGGAGGTAACAAAAATAAAAAGGAAAATCACCGAAACGAAGGCAATATAGCCGAACTTCCTGTAATAACATTTAGAAATCAAGATCACAAAAAAATCAAAGGACCAACAAGCACAGCGAAACTTCCAGCAAGAACACTAAGAAATCAAGAAAACAGAGAAATCAAGAGTACAAACAGGGACCACAGAGACTACCGAATTTCATGTAAGAACACAAATTAAGGCATGGATAAGCAAGAAAATGTTGGACCCGGAAAACTCTGGAAAACGATAGGGAGGTTGCATGAGTTTGGCGTGCATTATTCCAAGGTACATAAAAACAATATAGTTTTGTTCAGAGTAAATTGCATTGCAGTGAGTGAACGCTGTCACGTTATTTTTGTTGCACTCAGCTGAATAATATTGTCTGCTATGTACAAAATCCCTCTCTCTCTCTCTCTCTCTCTCTCTCTCTCTCTCTCTCTCTCTCTCATGTAGCCTACAGTACAGTGGCGTAGCTCTCGACACATGGGAGGACAAGGTAGGGCCAAGTCCCTCCCCCTCCTGCCTTTTTTTGTATGGGGGGGAGGCACAATGCAGCACATTGTTTACAGGGCAAGAAATGGCTCTGCAGTGTTATCAACCAAAATTGGTGGACCATACTTAAACCCCATAATACATGAGTTATACTTCAGCCCCGTAATACTTGAGTTATACTTAGCCCCATAACACTTGCGTTATATATTTCACAGCCTCATAATACTTGAGTTATACTTCAACCCATAATACTTGAGTTATACTTACAACAGCCAGTATCATGAAACAATGGTTATACGAATTTCATATGCCTAACTCTTGCTAGTTGTTAAATTTAGGAGCTCTCACAATGAACATATAAACAAATGAAAATGATGGGAAACGGAAGGGATGAATAGTGGTACATATGGCAAGAGTGTAACTGGAGAAGTGGCACCAATGGGACTGTTGTCGTCAGTCAGCTGACGAAGGTCGAAAGGGAAAGAACATTGCGATATTGGCCGACTAAAAAACTTGAACATTTTGGGTGTGATAAGGTGTGAAAGTGTACGGTAACAGTGATTTTGAAGGAGAACAGTTTATATAATCCCTGCATATTGGAAGAGACGACACAATAGTGAGTTGCAATGGGTGTGACTGTGGAGGTGCCGTGACTTGCGAGTCGGCCTAGTAACTACCAGAGCTGGGGCTTCAGGTGTACTTGGTTGCCCCCCGAGCCCGTCTGTGGGCGGCGGCGCGGGCGGAGGCGGAGGAAATGTGGAGTCTGAGGGCGGTGGTAGAGAGCGCGGTGCAGCACGGGCGGCGAGCACTGCAGCAGGTGCAGCAGCGGCAGGCGTCACTAGCACAGCAGACACACACACGCCCCCAGCACCACGCCAATCACAAGCTGAGCAAGGTAAAGTAATAAATTAGCCTCTCTGTGCATCATTACAACTTCCTGAGATAGGTACGATTACAAGAAAATAAGGATGAAACTACCACACTGGTGCATCAGTACCACCAGTCTAACATTCTCATATTCTTAAGGAAAGTCACTCTAGTACGATATGCAACACATAACTGCTTGTTGATTTTTGGCAACAAAATGTATATTGTGTAAAACAAACTAATTTCCCTGTTTTTTTGGTATGTAAGGAAGCTGCCTGTACCCGTTTGGCAACTTGTTTACTGACGATCCTGCCAACCCAACTTAACTGGAGGTTTTCCCCCCAGACCATACATGATTTTAAGTGCCTGGGATTGCCACTACACCTGATGTTTGAAGACCCAGTTCCTAATAAACCAAAACTTTTACCCTAATCAACCCATGAAAGACCTATTTGAATAGGAAATTTGGAAGACCTGTGCCTGTGTGGTAAAACAAATCTATCTATCTATCTATATACCTAGGCTGCTTCCCCCAAGGAAAGGGAGGTAGCCGAGACAGGACGACTCACTCTCCATTTACTCATCCATTCAAACACATTCATTCGCATCTTAGCCCCAAAGGGGAGAACGGACAGATCCTCACCGCATCACACCGCACAAGGGTCAACTGAGCATAAATACCGGTAAAATAAGGTGTAACACACACATGGTGACAAGCTTAGCAAGTATTCATTTGGTATAGGTGAACAGGTCTATATAGTGATTACACAAACAAAGTATAAGTAGTGAAAAGGCACAAACTGCTTTTCTTTTTGTATTGCATTTTGTCAACCATGAAAGAAGACAGCCTTACTTTGCCCTTTTTTAGGCTAGGTTATTTGGTTTCATCTTGCAAACCCACTCTTGGAATATACTGGTAATTTTTTGCTTCCAGTAAACAGTATTCATCAATATAAATTAATTCTTTATGGCATTTCCTCTGCAAAGTGGTTTGAGATTACAATAGGTACATGTATTGATAAACATGGGGAGGAAAGCCCCTCCTGTTAACTGTCACTTCCAATAGAAAAGAATGTAAAAATTGAACGAATACAGAACATGAGTTTTAGGCCAAGTAACAGTTAAAAGGATGAAAAGCAGATTAAACAAATAGAGCTTTCCTCTCCTCATTGTAAAGGACACATGGCTGTATCATTGACCAGTGGTGAAACTACAGGCAGTTACCTTAGTTTTCACCACAGTGTAGGTGCTGAGGCCTTTGTTACTGCTGTCCTGGCACTCTGATCACTTCATTTACCTACTAACATGGGTTATGGTTGTGCATTTTTAACCTTTTTCTAATAATATAAAAGTTTCCAAAAGAGAAGTGTCATATCTTGACAGCTAACAAAACATTACCAGAGCCACTAGAAATAACAATGATATTTGGAAACAGTACCGGGTATCAGTTATTTGAATTACCCAGTGCAGTATTTGACTTAGCAGAGGTCAGGGTGACTCGGAGGTGATATGTCTATGGCCTCCCCTTGTGGGATTAAGGTGTCAGGCAATAGATAGGTAGATAGATACTGTGTAATGATCTGAGCCTCACTGTAATTCACCAGATTTATGTATTGATTTATTTGTGTATTGACAGTGTGGAAGTGAGAAGCCAGGCGGGGGGGTGCGGCAAAGGACTGGTGGTGGTGCCGGGCCAAGTGTTAGTTCCAGTGTTGTTCCAGGTATGATTTAACAACCACTTTTGGTTTTGTCATTGGACAGAAAAAACGGAAATATTTTTAAAACTGGGTTAACAAAACTCAGGAGAAGCACTAATATTTTTCAGTAATTTCTGAAGCATATGATGGTGATAGAGCAGGTCTGATATTTTTGTAGTATTGCTGATTGCACTCTTTAATGTGGGATGCAGGCTTATCACATCAAAGAATTACAGTTGTTCCATAAATTGCTGTTAGAAATAAGAGGAATGCTTACAGCTATGCACTCCCAGTTTATAGAATGTGTTTCAAAGTTTTTTTCTGATAATTTTCTGGAACTATGTTATTCTTACAGTTTTTAGATTTGCTGCAGCCGCAAACCTCATCCATAGCCCTTTTGTGACTAGTAGCATATTTTTGTATTGTTTCAGTTCAGTAGTGAAGATGGAAAGATGGCAATTTTATGCCAGGTTAGAGTAAAAAGAGTATAGCTCCAAAAAGTATTGCACAGGAAGACTCCAGTGATGTCTAAGTTAATCGGTACAGCACATAATGTCTCAAAAAGATTAAAACTTTATCAACAGAATTATTTTTTTATAGTAACTATTGAGAAATGTCACAAGCACAGAAGACAGTGCATCCTCATAAAAGCAGGCTTACCATCATGGGGCAGAATCATCAGGCATGTTGCAGTGGCAGCCACTTTTTCCATTAGAATTTCTTGCATAAAGGATACAGTGGTATTTTTTGGAGCAAGAGTGCAGGTCAGTCTTACTATATGAATGGATTATGTTCATGAAAAAAAATCAGATAACGATGCACTGTAGCTGTCACTTATTGAAGATAGGTTATGTTCATGAAAAAGCACTCAGCTAATGACGTATCATGTGTAGAAGGTAAGGTATTGGGGGTGAATCAGCCAGGAATATTGCTGGGAGGGATTGTTGCCATAGCCTAAGTTGTTTTGGCTGGGTAGGATAGGTGGATATGGGGGTGTGGGTGTGTTGGTTTGGGGAGAAAGGGTTGGAAGATGTCATGAATGTCACTGGTATGAGAGTACTTTAAGTGATGGGATTATAGTTGTGAAAATTTTGTTTGGTGGGGGTATCAGCATATGCTCCACAGGCAGGCTTGGATGAGATAGAGAAGGATAGATTTTGGGATGGTTTAATACATGTAGTAAGTGGTATTGGGGATGATGAGATTGTAGTATTAGGGGGGGATTTAATTGGTCATGTAGATGAAGCAGCCCAAGGATATGAAGGAGTATATGGGGGATGTGCATATGGTACAAGAATGAGGAAGGTGAAAGGATACTTGAGTTTGGGGAGGCAGTGAACATGATTGCAACACACATTTTAGGAAAAGAGAGAGTAGGTTGATTACATATGAGTCTGGGGGAAATAGCATCCAGATAGACTACTTCCTGGTCAGGAGGGCCAACAGGAGGTTAGTAAGGGATGTTAAAGCTATAGGGAGTGAGGAGTGTGTGCAGCAACACAAGTTATTGGTATGTGACATGGTGCTTAAGGTGAGGGTGATGAAAAAGAGGACCTGTGTACCTAGGATGAAAATATGGAAGTTGAAAAAACAAGCAGTAAGGGATGCCTTCTATAGCGAGATGAGGAAAGTGGTGACCGAACAGGGAGAAGTGGATGGAAGTGTTAATGCACAGCACAGAGCCCTCAAGACCAACCTCTTGAGAGTTACTGATTCAGTATGTGGATGGACAAGAGTCCCACCAAGACATAAAATGACTTGGTGTTGGGATGAGGGTGTAGAAGCTGCAATTAAGGAGAAAAAGAAGGCTTTTCCAGGGATGGAAGAAGGGTGGTAATAAAGAGGAATACTTGGCTGCCAAGCATAGGGCTAGAAAAGAGGTTTACAGGGTGAAGTCTTAGTCTACGAGACTTTCATTTGATAACCTAAATCATGTGGAAGGGAAGAGTATGATCTGACAAATCAGATGAAAAGGGAGAATAGGGATATCATAGGTGAGCAGTGTGTGTAGAATGATGAAGAAAGGGTTGTGGTGAACAGTGGGGATATTAAAGATGCATGGAGAGAGCATTACAGCTGGTTGTTGAATGAGGAGTTTGACTGGGACAGGGAGGGTTTGGAGCCAGCAGATCCAGTGTTTGGACCTTGGCCTTTGATTGACATGGCTACTGTGAATGGCAGGATGCAGGTGGGGAAAGCAGCAGGTGTTTCTGGGTTGACTGCTAAAATGTTGAAAGCCTCAGGAGATATAGGAGTGAGGTTAGTCACTGACGTGATAAATACGATACGAGTGTGTTTTCCCAGATGATTGGCTGAGGAGTGTAATTGTAAATGTGTACAAGGGGAGGGGTGATGCTCTAGAAAGAGGAAATTATAGAGGCGTAAAGCTTTTACACCTGATATTGAAGGTAATAGAGAGAGTACTAGAAAGTATGATTAGAGATGGAGTGAATATTGATGAGATGCAGTTTGAGTTTATGCCAGGCAAAGGGACCACTGATGCCATATTCATTGTTTGACAGCTTCAGGAAAAAATACAGGAAAGAAAAGAGAACACTACTTTGTTTTTGATGATTTGGAGAAGGCCTTTGACAGAGTCCCTAGAGAGGTGGTGAGGTGGGCAATGAGAAAGCTTGGGATTGAGGGGTGGCTGGTTAGGGTCGTTATGGCCATGTATGTGGGTGCTCACACCCGGGTAAGGGTGAATGGAGATTTGAGTGATGAGTTTTCTGTGAATGTTGGTGTGCATCAGGAGTCAGTCTTGTGCCCCTTGTTGTTTATGATGGTACTTGAAGCCCACTCACATGACTTCAGAAATGGACTCCCGTGGGAGATGTTGTATGCTGATGATTTGATGTTGGTTTCAGGAAATGAAAGGGAAGCAGAGGAAAGATTTAGGAAGTGGAGAGATGGTATGGGGCACAAGGGCTTAAAAGTATATGCAGATAAAACAAAAGTGATGGTATCTAGGGCTGGGAGCAATACTGTCAAAGAAGAGGGAGAGTGGTCATGTGTGATTTGTCACAGGCATGGGAAGTAATTCCATCTTGTGCAGTGTTTGTGATAAGTAGGTGCATAAGAGATGTAGTGGTATTAGAGGTAGACTGCAAGATAATGCTGATTTTATGTGTGTGGTGTGTTGGGGAGAGCATGTGGATATTAGCAGGCGTGAAAGGATTGAACTTGCTGGTGAGTCTCTTGAGTGTGTGTGTGGAAGAGCTTTGTTATTTGGGAGACATGTTATATGCTGGAGGTGTGGCAGGAGCTAACTCTGTAGCCAGAGTGAGAAGTGGTTGGAAAAAGTTTAGGGAGTTGTTGCCTCTCTTGACATTGAGAGGGCTCTCTCTTCATGCAAAGGGATCTTTGTATGCAGCATGTTTGGTAGTGAGACCTAGGCAGTAAAGGAAGAGGATATTCACAGGCTCAGACATACAGAAATGGCAATGATTAGGTGGATGTGCAGTGTGTCCTCGAGTGCAAGGCCTTGGGGGGAGGGGGCTAGGTTTATGATGGAAGAGTTTAGAGGTAGGATGGGACTGGAGTGTATTGGTGTTGTGATTAGGAGAGGTAGATTGAGATGGTCTGGGCCTGTGGAGAGGATGGGGGATGATATTTGGGTACAGAAAATGAGAAGTGTTAATGTTGGAGGTAGGGTAGTGAGAGGTAGACCGAAAAAGACATGGGACGAGGCCATTGAGTGTGACCTCAGGATTAAGGGACTAAACAGGGAAGCTGCCAGAGATCGAGCAGCATGGAAAGCTGTCATTAGGTGACCAAGGCCGACACATGTAAGCATGTTGGGGCCTTCAAAAACGAAAATGAAAAACGAATGAACGGTAAGGATTTTAGTGATCACATAACCAAAATTGGCAATGGTATATTGAAAAAATAGGGCTTTATAGCGGATCAAAACAATTGTTTAAGATAAAGTGGAGATTGTGTATAGGAAAAAAAAAAAAGGTGCTAAAATGTTAAGATCATAACGGTCAATCAGATAGCAAGACTGACTTGTACATAATGAAATAGTCATTGAACATACCAAAACTGAGTGCCCATGAAAAAAAAAAAAAAATTGTTTTCAGCCGTCCAGAGTAATGTGGTAACGCGCCTGGTCCAGGGGTTTGTCCGCAAAGTATCCGCACCCCTCTGGACTGAAGCCAGACGCCGTGCCACCAAACGGCTGGTGTTTGGGGAGAGTGCACCATTTTTTGCCCTGGTTGGTGTGACACTGGTGTCAGAATCACAGCAGGGACTGGTTACCAAAGAAGATGAACTGGAGGCACTTTGCTGCAACATAAGGGTGAGTACTGGGTAGTTATTGTCAGTTTGTTTGTTTGTTTTGTATTTAAAGGCTCCAACGTGTTGGTATGCGTTGGTATTGATCACCTAATGGTGGCTCTCCACACTGCCCAGTCTCCTGCAGCTTTTCTGTTCAGGTCCTTTTCCCTGAGGTCACACTCAGTGACCTCATCCCCAAGTCTTTCTAGGTCAGCCTGTTTTCAGCATTTACATCTCTGACCCTCCACACCCAGTTGCCATCCTCCATCCTCTCACAGTTAAATGATGCCATACTTGCTGTTAAGGAATTCCTCATCTGGAGGATGGCCACGGTGCATGATGAAGTTTTATCTGGGCTGGAAGCTTTACCAAGTGCCAAAAGCTGCATATGACTTTCCAACAGTTGCTGGAAAATGTCAGGAAAATCGTATCTCTAATGTGTACAGTACTATGCTGTAATAAGGTTTGTCACAGTATAAGAGTCTCAGCTTGCACTTTAGCATTTTGTACTTACGGCTGAATGTTTCCTGCTTGTGAGTGATGATTATTCAAAAAAAAAGAAAAACTGCAGGAGAGGTAGAATTATATCCTGAATAATCAATACAGCTTGTGATGTCCCCGAATGATTAATCTCCTGTATTATTATCCGAATGTGAATATGGTTGCTAATACTGAGTTGGATATGTCACAAGCAAGCAGTATATGACAACCCAAAGAATGCAGTCTATTAATGTGGGGTTGGGTCAGTGGGCATTTTGCAGTTATTGTTGTCCATGGTGTCATAGTGTTTTGTGTGTAATTCACTTATATACGTACACATTGAGGTTGTTTGGCCGTGTGGAGAGGATGGAGAGTGAGAGACTGATGAGGAGAGTGTATGTGAGTGAGGTGGAGGAGGGGGGGAGATGGAGGGGGAAGCCAAGGATGAGACAGAGAGGGATGGAGTGGAGAGGTATATGAGAGAGGGGTTGTGAGCTGGGAGCAGGGGAGCGAAATAGCGTTGGACAGGGTGACATAGAGGGGATCTGTTTGTGGCCACCCCTTATGGGATTAAAGTGTCTGGCAATATATCTATCTATCTATCCATATACCTAGGCTGCTTTACCCTTTGTCTTTTTCTGTTTTTTCTTGCTCATTGGACCCTCCCTCAACCCATCCTTATAAAAGATTGGGAAAAGGGGTCTGGATGATGATGATGGATCTCCATTATTTGTGTTGTGAGACTACCATGCAAAATAACCAGAGAGAGAGAAAAAAATTATTCTGCCTTTTCTTTTCCATTCTCATTCCTCCTGTATATCTGTGACTTGATCAGATAATCAATGTTTCCCCCTGTATTGCAAAGAAACTGTGCAGTAAGCAGTGTGTGTCTTGCCCCCCCCACCCCACCCCCGTCCACACACAGTCATTGTTTTTGCCTTCCTGCTACCGCGTACTGTACATCCTTCCTCCATGGAATCCTCTCCTTTCCTCCTTCCCTCCCTCCACTCTTCCTTCTCACCCTCCCTCCACTCTTCCCTCCCACCCTCCCTTCACTCTTCCCTCCCTCCCACCATCCATCCATCCACCCAGCCCCTCCCCTCCCCACCCCCCTCAGTCCATCCATCTACTCATCTGTTCCTCCTTCCTACTGTCCCTCCTTGTCATGTGCATTTTTTTTTTTTTTTACCTCCTTTAGGGTTTAAAATTAGACTGAAGCATCCCTCTTCTGACTTTGTCCCAAGATTGTTTACATCTGAAGGTACGTAACAAGAGAGAGAGAAAGAGAAATGGGAGGGATGAACAAAGAAGACTTATTTCACTGGCTGTGCATAAAACATCTTTCTGCCTTGTCATCTCTTTTGTCCCTCCCTTGACCTTCATCTCTCTCTCTCTCTCTCTCTCTCTCTCTCTCTCTCTCTCTCTCTCTCTCACACACACACACACACACACACACACACACACACACACACACACACACACACACAGTAAATCATACAGCACATTTGAGAGAGAGAGAGAATAGCAGGAAAAGGAACCCAGATATGATATAACAGTCACCATTTTCTGGGAAGAGTAATAAATAAGATAGCTCTCTCTCTCTCTCTCTCTCTCTCTCTCTCTCTCTCTCTCTCTCTCTTTCTTTCTCTCTCTCTCTCTCTCTCTCTCTCTCTGTTCCCTCTAAGCCTACAGGGATACCTGCCAGTGCTTACGGTAAACTGGATTGATCTTGCCAAAACCCGTACACACACACACACACACACACGCACGCACACACACACACACACACACACACACACACACACACACACACACACACACACACACACACACACACACACACACACACACACACACACACACACACACACACACACACACACACACACACAGCAGGAAAACTTTACATAAACACAGTAACTATTTTTGTAAACAAATGATATGCTTATCTCTCTCTCTCTCTCTCTCTCTCTCTCTCTCTCTCTCTCTCTCTCTCTCTCTCTCTCTCTCTCACTCACACACACACACACACACACACACACACACACACACACACACACACACACACGTTGTCAGTGCACTCTTGGCAGTGTTTTTGTGCAGCAGTGTGTGAGGTTTTAATATAATCAAGCCCATGAAGAACAAAACTAGTGAGTGTGAGAAAGAGAGAGAGAGAGAGAGTTTCCATGACACTGCAAAGGTAGGTGACGTCCCCAAGAATACATTGACATAATCAGAGAGAGAGAGAGAGGAAATATGCATCTGTTATCTGTTAAAGAGTTCGAGGGTGGTGGCATTATCTTTGCCTAGCGAGATCAAGAAATCTTATCAGCTGTCGTCCTATCGTTATCAGTCACTCTCTCCTTTTTATCTATTAGTCTGTCTGTCTCTCTGTTTATTTGTTGATCTGGCTACTTATTTACCTGTCTATCTATATCTTTTATGTTTATCTGTTGCTTTATCACGTTTGCTATTAATCTAATTTATTTGTACCTGTTTCTGTTTATCTGTCCGCCTACCTGCCTATCTATTTGTCTGTCTAAATATGTATCTCTCCGTCTGTCTTTATCTGTATCTCTCTCTATATATGTATCACTTTCTCTGTCCATTTATCTATTGCTAAACACTACGAGGTGTAAAGGGTGTATTTCAACCCTTTACAATATAAGGATCGGATAGCATATAGGTACATAGACTAGGGTGATGAACAAAGTGATATTTTGAGATCAATTAAATAATGAATAGATAGACCTACAGCACCAGTGGATAGATAAACCATAGATACAGTGTAGATATAGAGGGAGTATGTTAAGGAAAATTAAAGTACAGTAGCAGATAGAAATATGTTGGGATTATAGGTTTAGTAGATAGATTGGTAGATAGATATACTGTAGATATAAGAAATGGTATAGTTTAATGGCATCAGGTAGAGACAAGTTGGCTAGTGAGAACAGGGCTAAAAATATCTGTAGTCACACAGGTGGCAACACACACACACACACACACACACACACACACACACACACACACACTCCACTGGTTAAGGTAATTACAGATGACTCACGTACAAGCTTTCTAGCGAGAGTGAACAGCAAGTAACAAAAATGATATTCCAGGAAATATCTGAAAATGTTACTAGGACAGGATGAAGGGTAACGAGTGTGTGTGTGTGTGTGTGTGTGTGTGTGTGTGTGTGTGTGTGTGTGTGTGTGAGAGAGAGAGTGTGTGTGTGTGTGTGGTTTTGTCTTTGTATGTGTTTTTACCTCACTCTCTCTCTCTCTCTCTCTCTCTCTCTCTCTCTCTCTCACACACACACACACACACACACACACACACACACACACACACACACACACACACACACACACACACACAATCCTAAGACAGTTTTACACAGCTTTCAAGAGACTGGACTCAGTCACCTTGTCTAAATCTCTCATCGTGTCAGAGGTATGCGCTCTAGTGAACATTGTCTCTAGTTTAGGTATTTTCAAGCAGTTTGTGGTGTGGCAGACTTGTGGATGGCAACCTTAGTGTGTATGTTTGTTGACTTGTGGAGAATGAGAGACTGACCTGAAGTGTATGTGTGAGGTGAAGGAAGGGATAAGGAGAGACCAAGGATGAGATAGAGGGATGGAGTGGAGATATGTATGAGTGAGGTGAAGGAAGCGATGGGGAGGAGCCCAAGGATGAGATAGAGGGATGGAGTGGAGATATGTAAGGGAGGGGTGTGTGTGAGATGGAAGCAGGGCAGCCAAATGGCAATAGATAGATAGATAGATAGATAAAATTGGGGAGAGTCAATTGGGTAGTTTCTTTATCATTGACTTTTAGAGATTTTTTTTTTCTGTCCACCTCTGCATTGCCAGATGTCTTAATCCAGTAATGGTTGATCTCAAACAAATTCACTCCACGCTGCCATTTCCTCTGCCATTTAGGCTGCCCTTTGTCCAACTCACACCATCCTCTCCCATATATCTCTCCACTCCATCCCTCCATCTCATCCTTGGTTTCCCCTTCCTCTTCTCCCCCTCCTCTCCTAGTCAGTAATACTGTGATTCTACATCCTTTCCATAGCACTTCTTCATGACTAGCTTCCTTTCCTAGAGTTCATCTGTTACAGCTCAGAATTCAAGATGGACAGATGACAATTTAGTTAGAGGAAAAAAAGGGTATAGTGAAGCCAGACGTTCATATTACAGTCTAAATGTTTACTTTTTGGTGGCCAGCGTTCAGGGTCGCAGGAATCACCGCACTCTTAAGTTATTCTTAGAGTTACTGATCCATTCTGTGTGGTGGTGGGGGTTATGATGATGATGGTGGTGGTAGCATGTGATGATGTAGGTACCGTATGTATGTAGGTACATATGGCAACTATTGCATCGCTAATATGTATGGTACGTATATATGTAGTAACTAACGTGTCACCACGTATGGTGATGTAATTAAATGCATATCGCAAGTTTCACCCGTTGAGATATGCTTGTAGAAAAATTAATGTTAATAAAAGACTGAAAGAGTTCATGGGAGAGAGAAAGAGAGAGAGAGAGAGGGGGGGTGAAAATAATTATCCCCCACCAGCATTGTAACCTTGATGATGATGATGATGATGTTACTGTGAGTTATGATAAGCGTCAGTGTTGTGTAAAATGACACACTAGGCACTGACAGGGTGTTTTTATCAGGATGTCATGCATGCTTGTCAACAGGAGTAACTTACATTATTGTACCATGATCTGATTTTGACAAGGAGTATACAGTCAGTAATAATAATAATAATAATGAGAAGAGAAGAATGATGGTGATGAAACAAATCAGTTATAATTTTTCTTGTTCTACACCTAATGAAGAATACATATAAAGTGTGTATAGTCTAGGAAGCAGGGTAATAACTTCAGCCTGTAGCCCACCAAGTTCACATCCAACAACAACAAGAGGCAAGTTAGAAAATATTTTTCATTTCAGGAAGCAATTTCCCGGGCTGGCTGGCTACACAACCCAGAGTATTGGAAAGAGAAGAGAGTGAGTGAACAGCAACAGGCAACATCACTTGACTTACAGGAAAATGAAGAGGACAACACCCTGTCTCTGTCTCAATTCAAGCTGGGTCCAGTCATTGGCAAGGGTTGTAATGCCGCTGTGTATGCTGCTAGATGGGCATCAGGTGGGTTGCTCTGTATGAGGAGAGAATAAGTATTAAGTGTCATTGTTACTACACATATTATTGGAATCTTATTATTGGACCCAAGTGGCTAATGAGCTTTTTGTTTCTCTATTAAGATTCAGGAGATGGGCTACACTCACCCCCCCTGAAGCGACAGAGGTCCAAGTCCCCTGATGAGCAAGAGGCATCAGTAGCTGAGGAACTTGAGGAAGACGACGAACTCTTTGTCCTAGCTTCTGAGGAACCAGGGGACTTAACATCTGCTGATGACAACCAGCCTGGGGTCTCCAGTGGCCTCGCTGCAGCACAGAGCCTAGAGGCAATTGCACAGACATCAGAGGGGCTAGAAGACATATCCCAGACATTACACACAGCAGCACACAGCCTGGAGGACATCACAAGGCGACTGGGTAACCTCAGGGACTCGGACACTTCAAGCACATCTCCTGAATCAAAAGAGGAACAGAGGAGAGTGACATTCAGGGTGTCGGATAGGAGACGAAAAGATCACTCCACGAACGACTCGACTCAGGACGAAGTTTCAAGAACGCTGTCCCATACCAAACACGAAAATGGTGGGTTGGAATGTCTTTTTCATTTTACTCTTGTCATCTTCAGAGATCTGTATATATTTTAAGGGAGACTTTTCAGACTGGGGGGATTAGATATAGTCATCACCATTGTTGATGTCTGTCCTGCATCATTTGTTCATTTCCTACTCCAACTGCCATATCCACACTCTCACTATCATTCTGAGTCATCCCCATAGCTCATAAGATGGCACCAGATGAGTTTCTGGTGGAGTGCTGTTTACAGTCCATCCTGTATATTTCACCTACAGACAGTGGCAGTGACAGGAGCCTGCAGGAATACCCTCTGGCGATTAAGATGATGTTCAACTATGAGGCGGAGTCCAATGCCCCAGCTATACTGAGGGCCATGTACAAGGAACTTACACCAGCCAGATGTGTACAGATGGATGACGAGCAACTTGCATGGCAGGAGAGGTATTCATAAGGCAGTAATTTGTATTCATAGGGTGGTCCATATATAACACTTCCTTTCCACTTCAAACGATTTCTCAAGTGTTGTGGGAACTGCTCGGCCATCGATATTGGTGTCTGTCAGGTATCATTTTATTAATTTATTCATGTACTCTATTTCCACACCCTTTCCCACACCAGCAGACTGACTGGTCCCACAGCACCATAGGTAATGCCAAGGGAGTAACTAATGGTACAGGCTACCTGGTATTTATTTTTTATTGCAGGATTGATTTTATGCTTCCTCCTCCATGGATTCTAATGAATGTGTCTGCATTACTTCCAGCACAAAATATAACACAAACAGTTCATTAGGCACTCACTGCAATGAAACCCCCACATCACAGTTCACCTCCCATCACCCCATGTATTGCATTATCATCCCAAAGAAATTAAAGTTTCATGCTAATTTTGGTTTGTATAGACAGTTTTACATTGAAGAAGTTAAGTAATTTCACCATCATCTCCAGTGCCTTGCTTATTCCTGGTAACACCTGAACAGGAGATGGCTGTAACAGAAATGCCTCCACGCTATATTATCTTCTCACTCTCTCAGACACTCTTCTTCTTCTTTCATTTCTTTCACCAATATAGAATTTCATACCAATTGTTATTAGTCCTCTACTGATCAAACAGGCCAAGGACTATTGGTTTATTTGGTTACATCAGTACGTCTGTCGGTCCATCCACAGTTTCGTGTCTGCTCTGTAACTTTCACATGTGTGGACAGATTTTGGTATAACTTCACACAGTTGTTCCCCATACCATGACAGAGTCTCTTGCGCAACAACCAGCCATCTACTCCCAAGGTCAAGATCACACAAGGTCAGGTGCTGTCGTACTTAACAACCATACCTACATTTGTGTCTGCTTTGTAACTTCCACGTGCATGGACATATTCTGATATAACTTCACACAGTTGTTCCCCATAACATGACGGTGTGTTGTGCGTAACAGCCAGCCGTCTACTCCTAAGTTCCCGGTCTTTACATACTCATTGTGTAAACAGTATGTGCATATTTATATCATAGCCACATTGCATACACAGTACATATATATGGTTATCATCTAGTGGGGGACTTTATATTATTGGGCAATACTTCATTCACTTGCTTTTACAGGATATGTGGGGAGCTGACACGCCTGCCTCCCCATCCGAACATTGTGGAGATGCCGTTTGTGTTTGTGGATCGAGTACCCCTGCTTGAAGACTCAATGAACCTCTACCCGAATGCTTTACCCTCCAGACTTAACCCCTATGGATATGGCCGTAACATGAGTCTGTTCTGTGTTATGACCAGGTGGGTGAGTGATGGGATAGGTGGAGGGAGGATAGGGCAGGAAGGAGAGAGAGGAGGAGGGAGGGAAAGAAGGGAAGTAGGGAGGAGGAGGGAAGAGAGGAGAAGACAATTTAGTAATGTGCAGTATAAGAAATGAATAATTTAATGATGTTAGTACATTAGTTACTGACTGTAGCAGAGGTAATTATTTCTTCCATTGATAAAGAAAAATTGCAAATTCATATTGCACTGTGTTGTAGGTACGACATGAGTCTGCGAGAGTATCTAAACCAGCACCGTCCATCCGAGCACACATCGCTGCTGCTACTCACTCAGCTACTGGAGGCTCTGCTACACATTAATAGTCATAATGTGGCTCACAGGTATGATGTGATACTTGTTTGTTGGTCACTGTTGTAGTTCTGCATCTTTAGATTACTGTATACAGTATTTCTCATATTTTCACAGTGAACAGCATTACCATATCTGTTTAATTACTCCTTTTGAACAACTCACATCACTGAAACCCAGACAATTTGAAATTATTGTTAAATGCTTCAAAACCTTAACTTACAGTATTTGTACAGCCCGTCTAGTAAAATATTGCTGCATAATAGAGCATTTGTTTTAACCTGAGGAAGATCAATAACCCTTTTCAGTTCAGTTGATGGTCAGTTGTAGTCAGATGGGAGGGTTGAGTTGACTAGTACAATAGCCGAGGAGACTCATTCCTACCTCACAACCGTGACAGTATTTATTTAAGTTGTGGGAGTGGTGTAGTTCCATCAGGTGAAAACAAGTCCACTATACAGTCTTGTTACTGCTTTCAGGGATCTCAAGTCGGACAACATCCTACTGTCTCTGAGTGAGGGTTGGGAGTATCCCCTGCTGGTGGTGACAGACTTTGGGTGTAGTGTTGCTTCAGACTCTGCCACCATCACTGTGCCATTCCCTTCACGTGAAGCCGACCCCAGGCAGGGCAACCCAGCGCTAATGGCTCCAGAGGTTAGTGGATGTGAAGGGAAGAAGATTTAAACATATACAGTTCACCCTCATTACTGTATATGATTGCTCAGTATACCATAATTACTTACATTATATGATCAGTAAAAGTTTTGGATATTTTTCGTTTTACTTTTTTCAGTACGATTGCTGTGATGTCCATATCCCGTGTTATGCAATCTTTTTTCGCACTTTTATGATTGTTACGGTGTTAAATCCATAATATAACTGGTTTTCAAAAACAGGTTCCAGTTGTATAATGAAAACATGCTGTACAAAGATTGCAGTACATTGGGTGCCCAGGGAAGCTTGTGAAAGTGAGACAAGGTTAGAGTAAAAAGAGTATAACTGGTAACATACTTATCTTGGCAGGTAATAACAGCAGTACCAGGCCTGCTACGGTCTGTAAACTTCACACACTCAGACCTTTGGGCAGCAGGCACACTGGCCTTTGAAATTTATGGTCAAGAGAACCCTTTCTGTAGCACCCAACAGGAAGCACTGAGAAAGAAACCAAGGACTCTGGATTCAGCCACATACAAAGAGTCTCAGCTGCCTCGTTTACCCAAGACATTACCTCCAGCCGTCAGACGTCTCATACACGATCTTCTGCGCCGAAACCCAAGAAATGTAGGTTATTTTAGGTATTGAAGGAGGGTGGAAGGGGAGGGGGGAGGTATATGAAAAAGGGTGGTGTGAGTTTGAGGGAGGGCAGCCAGCTGGTGGAGAACAGGGGGACATGGAGATTTGCTTGTAAGTTTGTTTTAATAATTTAAAGAATGTGGTGCATATTTCATGGTAAACACTGTTTAAGGTTGTGAAGATGTGATGAAAGGTATTGGGTAGGTGAGTAAGATATTCCTAAAGACATTGGTAGGGAATGTAACATCATAAACATCATTTATATCTTCATAACATTATTTCTTCATTCATTTGGGATAAGGAGGTGCAGAGTATTATGGTAAATTTATAATTTTTAAAAGTGAATTGTACAGCACAACTAATTTTTGTTTCTGCAGCGGCCAAGTATGACTGTGGCAGCCACACTGTGCCAACTGATATTGTGGGCACCCAGCAAGTGGCTCAGTCGACATGCTCTGACCCTACCCACACACACTGAGGTAAGCCCACCAGTACCATACCCAACTCCTTGAATTATATGGGCCAAATCTTGTTGAAACCCCTTAACTCACTAGATCACCTGGCAACTTTAAAATTGTATGAGGGCAGTGGGACTTGTACAGTACATCACCACACAGCACAAAGACCTGCCTTTGATCTCCATACAAGCACTAAAGAACTCTGCCATGTAGGAGAAAGTACTCAGATGCAGCAGGGGTGGAGATAAAATTATGAGGAAAAAATGGTATCATGAGGTATAAATTAAGTTTCCTCCTACTGCTGAATATGGGTGACTACACTGAGTGACAAGCCAAATGATTTCCTTTACACCAGGAAACCATTTACTATGCTAGGTGGCAACCACATAACCAAATTATGGCACCTGGTGGTTTAGCGGGTAATCAGGGTGGCCCAGTCAGATTGAGCCTGTGTAGGTTTATATCCAAGGGGTGGTTGGGGTTATTGGTCATGTAATGCTGCTCAGGGATAAGTGAGGCTGGTCACTCTCATCTTAAATGTCAGGACCAACTTGCCTAGCCCCTGGCTTCTATGCTTCTCTTGGAGCAACACAGGATTAGATGATGTATGTATGTATACATAAATTGAATGGTTTTACCATGCTCACATCCATGCCATTGGCAGAGAAGCCTCCATAGTTTATCATCATTATCATCCAGACCTCTTTTCCCACCCAAGGATGGGGTGAGGTAAGGTCCAGAGTTCTCCCAGTTTATTATAAAATCTGTCTGTTTTTATCTGATAGGACCAAGCCACTCCCCCTAAATGAATACTAAGTCATGGTTATATAAAATTCATTGAGCCATAGTTTTAAGGAAGGAATTAGTCTCCTTGGTTACTGTATAGTCAAATCATCCCTCCAATCTTGACTACATGTGGCCACCAACTGGGTTGAAAAGGGTTACAGACCTGTGTCAGACTAAATATGCTGTATATGCATGTGACGTTTGCAGATTATGCAGTGGCTCCTGTGTCTTACCACGAAAGTCCTGTGCGAGGCAAGGCTCTCAGGCACAAAGGATGGACACAGTAGAGCAAGTGGGGGCAAGACCAAGAGGCCAGAGGCGAGAGATGCGGGAGTCGGGAGTGGAAACAGAGACCGTCGAGGTGGACAGCTGGAGTATGAGCTGGTCTCTACTTTCCTGAGCAGAATTCACTATTCAGATATTATTCAGGCCATCAGGTGGAATAGAGCTTTTTAAGGAATAACTCATCCATCCTTATACTCTGTCAATTTCATCTTGGCCTAATATTGCCATCTCTGTTTCTTGAATGTTGAGCTAGAATACAAAATTAACACTAGAATATGGTACTAGCCATCTGCTATGGAGAGAACATAGAGCTGTAGTATTGTCTTCTGCCATTGAGCTCTAACAAATGATGAACACTAGAATATATTGCACATCACAGAGAAGTACTGTGGATGGTTGTAGAACTGCAGCAATGCCATATTCTGCCATTGGGCCACATGAAATAAGCTGTGAAATTATGGAAACCTCTGCCAAGTTAAGGTAGACAAACTATAGAAAGAACAAGCTTCTCGTAACTTGTGATGCCTCAGTAAATGATAAGTTGAATTACATAAATTTCAAGGACGCAAACCTGTAATAGTCGTCAGCAGTATTGGTTAGAATGTTATGTTACCGAGGTATTTTTCCCCTCAGTCTAATGATGTATTTTGTCTAGTGGCAAGGTATAGAATGTCATTGGTGTGAGTAGGAGGGAAGACAACCTGATGGGAGGACAGGGTGGCATGGAGGCACTTTTATGGCCAGTCCCTGTAGGGTTAAAGTGTTTGGCTATAAATACATAGATAAATACATTCTTGCTACATACAATTTTGTGACTTGAGTAAGGACCTATTCTGAAAGGGTTAATGAAGGCTGTACCTAATCTCTCCAGTTCAAAATCTCTCCTAAGCTGAATAAAATCATTTAAAGGTAACAAGAATAGAATTGCTTGGACCTGTGGTGAGGCACTTTTACTAAAGTTGTCACTAGATGGTGCCACCTTAAGTGTCAGTTGATGGCAGATATGGATTTTCCATGTCAAATTACCTTCTATGGAACCACTTTTATGTCTTCAAAGGCATCCTTTTAACAAATCCACCAGAAGAAGAAGAACGCTGGCCACTTATTGACCTGTTGGCTATCGCTGCAGATAAAAATATATTATTAGAGTGAAGGGGTTATTGTAGAAGTTCATTATCGTGCTACTGTAGTGGAGCTGTATTAGTCTTAGGAATATGTTTGTTTGCTTTATTTTTGTTACTGCATGAAGCACAAACATGAAATAGCTTGGCATGTACAAGGTGGTCAGTAATGAGCTTTCCACCAGACACTCTTCTGGTAATATCTAGTCTGTTGTGGGGACTGCTCAGGCTGCTGGTGTGGGGGTGGCAGTGGGGCCTAGGCAACGTAGAAATGATGCAGGAGAGACATTGATAATGAGCCGTCCCTGCAACTCACAAGAAATCACCCAGCAGAATGGAAGAGGAGTGTTATAAATGAACCACACTGGATTAGTTTTGGTAAATGAAAACCTTAAACTTGAAGGGCATATATTTCTTAAGATAGAAGTAATGATGTTTGTGTTGTCCTAATACAGTACTCATATTAATATTACAATAGTACTGACAATGTTAAGTATTATTTCAGGATACAGTACCTCAGAATATATTGTGAAAGTATATGAAGTTAAATATTTCAAACCCTCTTTTCAGGATATTTTGTCATTCACATAATCCAAGCACTACCAATGCCAATGAAATGTACTGGTTGCTTCCCTTGGACCAAAATTAAGATTTTTATCATATGAGAAAATACTTAAAATACTGTATTACTGTATAGTTTATCATTGTCAGATAGGATGTATATGTGTAGAAGACCTATTTTTGTAAAGCAGTAATGACAACACATTAATATACCATACAAAGTAGCTGATTTGTGAGATGTTTCCGTCTCTTGATTTGCAGGTTCTGTTAAGACCTTTTATGTTTCTGCCTGTGTTATATACAGATGTGTATTTCATGATATTCCTCAGGTGGATTCAGTACCCTTCACACTGGTAGTTATTTTCATTTTAATCACCTTACTACAGTAACAGACTCATTTAGTCACCATAGGGTGGACCTGTTATTCTCTTTTCATTCTAACTTGGCACAAAATTGCCTTCTCTCCATTTTGAGTGCTGAGTTGTAATGTTTGATTAACACTGGAAAATGATGCTAGTTATGAAGAATTGCTATGGAAAAGATGCACAGCTATAGTAATGTCTTTTCTGCCTCTGAGCTACAAGAAGTAAGCTGCAGAAAGATGAAAATCTTGGCCAGGTTAAGTTAAAAAGACTAGTAAGTGGATTAATGTTGGCTGTATCAAACCCCAAAATTAAAAGCCATCTGAGCTGAATAAAATCATCCTGAGATAGCAGGTATCACACAGGATGTGTCATAAGTCTGAAGTCGTAGGGAGGAACAAGAGACTGAGGAAAGTGAAAAGAAAGACAGGGAGGGGAGTAGGGGTGGATGCAACAGGAAGGAAACAGAGAAGCCGGAGGATATGAGGGACATGAAGGATACACTAAACAATTCTTTGAAGACAAAATTTGAACCAAAATCCCTGTGGTTTTAGACATCAGATAGCCTGCATAACGCTAATGTGGATGAAGGGGTTACGAAAGCTATTCACCTCATTAAAATATTGTCCTTTGATGATGGTGAATTGGAAGCCATGATATGTAGGGTCTGACCTGTACAGTATCATACATACCCAACTTTTTTGTTACTGTGAGGCTAAGTGGTAATATTCTGGAACGGCCTTATTTTGTGATCCTGTGTAGATTATATTAGAGTTATGCATATCTATATATTCATCAGAGAATAAATTTAGGCAATACTTTATTTCCTTTTTAACACCCATAGTATCCTTCGTCATCCAGTCCAGTGTTACCCCATCAGGAGCACAGGACTCCTGAGGCTAGGTTGTGGGCAATCCTCGCATGAGAATTGTTCCAGGCATGATGTAGTGCCAACAGTTTTTACCCTGAATTTTAAAAAATTGGAAGAAGGTTGAGGGGCAGTGACCTTGACCCTAAACCTGTTCCAAAGAAATTTTATAGGAGAGAATCTACTGCCTTTCATACAAATACCAAAAACAAACTAAGAATCTTTATTCACTTCATACATAACATTCCTGGACTTGGTGCTAGTCCTTATTACTTACTTCATACATAACACTGTATAGTACAGTACTGGCTGATCCCCCCCCCCCCCTCCCCAAAAATGAAGGTACAGCCTTAAGCAAAAGTTTACCAATCCTTCCATGCAAGGTATGGCAATGGTAAATGTCACAGGATGGCAATGGTAAGTGTTACAGGAAACATATTTAGGTGACAGCAGCACCCCTTACGGGATTATGGCATCTGGCAATAGATCGATAGTATGATGCACACAACAAGAAAGTATAAGAAGGAAGGATGCTCTCTGATGTTCAAGGAGGAATGAGAAATATGGAAGATCACAATGCTGGCAGGAAATTTGGTAAACTTCCTCATGGGCTGTACTCCACTAATGCATCCCTTGTTTATGCAGTTTCTCAGTTCTCACTACCCTACACCATACACAGTCAAGGTTGAAGAATTTGCCAACTATTCCACTGCATCTACCACACACTTAGGACACACCTACCATTTTCCTCCCTGAAGAATCATATAAAAAACATCACTTATAGGCAGCAAAACATAATGAACCTCTCTCTGTCTAGGAATAGCAGCCATCGGAGAGGTGACTAAATACAGGAGGTGAAATATTAAGTGGAAGCATCATATCAACAAGAATCATCTATGGGTAAAACATTACCAAACTTCTCTCAGCTTAGGACTGTTAGGCAGCAAGGAAAAGTGAGAAGTAGATGAGATGAAACAGTAGGCAAAGGCATAAGGGAATCACATATGGGCACAGCACACCAAACCCCCCACACCTTAACATTTGCCAGCAAAGGAAAGTGAAAATCAAAGTGACTAGAAATCGATCACATCATACAACTGTGTCTCACTAAAACCCTTACTCAGTAATACTGCACCATTCTCTCGTAGCTACCTCTACATGATATTTATCACCTCTAGGACAACTCACAGCTCTCACTGGTAAACTGCACTGGTTTTTAAACAAACAGGAATGAAACTGCATACATTTCCTGATTTAGCAAAACCTAGGGATTAAATACCATAGCTTTCTTAATCCAAGTCTTGTACTCAAGCATCAGTTGCACTAGAAGTTCAATGACGTATTTCCCTTACATAAGTCAGAACATAACTTATGTATACTACAGCTATTTAACATATCTGATTATACTCATGCAAGATACAGTATCAGTTGTACCATATCCTTTAGAAACATTGCAAATTACTTAATAATCTGATGCAATAAACAGTTCTAAATATTTGTCTGTGAGCATATGTCTTAGGTAAAAATTACTTTTTCTACCTCCCTGGTTCCCACAGAATTGAAAAGGTACTGTGATGAAAGACCAAAAAGAAAGAAAGAAAAAAAAAAAGTGATGGCTGTATTCCAGGTGGTCTAGACTTTGTAGCACCTCTTCCCTAGTTAATTAATATGCATATTATACCTTAGCACAGTCTTGTATGATCTTTATATCAATACAGGGATTGAACAAAAAGGCTGCTAGAGATAAAGCAGCATGGACAGCTGCCATTAAGTGACCTGGGCTGACACATGCACACATGCTGGAGCCTTTATAACTGAAACGTGCAGAATACATCACTAAGGAAGAGGTGTTATGAAATCTTCACACCCATTTGGAATACAGGCCTAAGCATGTCCATTAATACCGATATTTGTCAATCAATGTGTGTCTGTCAGCTGGCTTGGCGGTGAAGTAGTCACACTGCTCCTGCGAGTATCGCTCCTTGACAGGGATAATGTTCCGGAATGACCAGTCCTCCCAGTGGTCATTGTAGCGCTTCAGTAACTCTGCAATCGCTGCCTCACCCTCCACCATCTCACTGCAATTGTACATCGTCATCACTCAGTGGTACCATACAAAAAGATTAAAAGGACATCACAATACTGAACGGATTTATCCTACCAATGTTACTCAGCTTTGAAGAAACTTTATGAATTAGACATGTCAACTATAGCCTTCAATAACCTTTCCATTGCAAGACATCTTCTGTAAGTTGAATTTATTTACTAACGATATCCATCCATCCATCATCCTATTTTTTTTTTTTTTTCTTTTAAATCAAGCACTTACAAGCCCAAAACAAGTCTAATTAGCCTTGAAAATTAAGACTGAAGAGAGCAGGTATAAAATTAATTGACATCATCAGATTGAATTATATAAGAATATCCAACCAGTGATGCCGTCAGTGGGGTGGACACCCCAAGTTTCCAGAAGAACACCTTCAAACCCTTCTGAAGAGTAGAGCCCACCCTAAAGGTGGATTTGGCCACCCCATTTTAAAAACCTATCCTATGCCATGCATTTTACCTCACCTTGGTAATTTTCTAGGCAGATGAGGGCAAGTCAGTGTGGTAAAAATAGCAACTCCCCTCAATGCAAACCATCCACCATACTCTGGGTGGATGCAGACGCCATACACCTTCTTCTCAGGTGGCCAGTGTCCCTCCCCTACATCCTTATGCTGGTAGTATCGTACTGCCCCAGACACATGCCCTGCCGTCTGCATGGGAATAGTTATGGTCAGTTGGTCACCTTAACCATACTTGTTGAGTTTTGCATCCCTCTTTGGTCAAAAGCCTGAACCAGGCTGCAAAAAGATGAAAAATTAGGCCAAGTTTAAATGAAAGAACTGCCATAACAAAGAAGACTCATTCCTATCCCATAACTACGGCTCACTAACTTCATGCAACCACAACTTCGTATTCGAGGTGTGGGAGTGGTTCAATTCCATCATGTGAAATGAAAACTGACTATACCTGTACAAGGATGCGTGGCCGCTTGTTGGGGGTCAGCTCAAAGTCGTGTATTATTTCAATGTCAGTGTCTGGGAACTCCTTCTTCATGTGGGACAAACTCTGTACCATGCACTGATCTAGAGGGTCCAGGCTAGTTCTGCCACAGTCCATGGTCCTCACATATGGAATAAACGTCTTCTCGAACATACTAGGTGTGCTGATAATGACGAAGGCCACTGTGTCAGGATGATGTGGCAGGAGGAAGTGCTTGGAAACCTGTTCATTGTACCATCCTAACTTGAAAGGGTGGCACTCAAAACCCAAAGATGTGAGAAGTGAACTGAGACGCTGGTGCATCTTTTGTACCTCCTCCACACTGATGACACTCATGGTGAGATTGGTCCTATTAATAATAATAAAAAAAAAGTTATTAACCCAAATGAAGAATACACATATGTACCCAAGTAATGAAGAAAAACACAGGTACTCAAATGCAGAAAACCCTCTTATGTACCCAAATGAAGGGGGAAAAAAAAAGTATATACCAATACATTCCCAAGAAGAGGAGAAATACACAAATTAGGGGGAAAGAACCCATATGATCCTACTAAAAGGCACAATTAACCTATCTGAATGTTGTTAAGTGTCAAAACTGTTGCACTGAGGTGTATCCAGATCCAAAACAGGTCACATCACATACGATATTAGCCAATATCACCCTGATATGTTGCCTGGCAACTTAGTTTTGGCATGGCCTCTGTGAAAGTAACAAGTGCTCTCCCATCCCTCTGGTTTCTCCAGGAATACAGGACCAGTAACTGTGGTCTATCTATCTATCTATCTATTGCCAGATGCCATAATCCCGTAAAGGGTGGCCATTCAACTCCGAGTTATTTGTTTTACAGGGAGGGGCACTAACCCTCCACCAACCCACTTGTTGACAGGTAGGGAGCACGTATGGATTGGTTTTATGGTTACCACCCAACGTTGTAAATGGTTTTTTGGCTTACAGGAAACCATTTGGCTTACACTCAATGTAAAGCCACCTGTAACAGAAAGAAAAGCAATAAGAAATGACAGGAAAGATGGGAAAAATAGGATGAGAGGTAAAGGTTGGATATGTTTGGTTACAACTGAACTGCTTGGGATGGTTAAGCTGTAGCAGCTTATGATACCTAAAATGGCTTGTAATTCATCTATTTCTGGGGAGGAGGCCATATCTCAAAACTTGATATCTGACGGGAATGAGGGTAAAATCAAACAAATCCTATCAAAAAAAGGGACAAAAATGGCTGATTCATCTCTGTCAACTTTGGTCTGAAAGGAAATTACGAAGTAACAACAGAGGCAGTCATAACAATCATGTTTTTTAAAATGTGCTTTCACTGATTTCCCCCCTAAATGTAGCCTAACTATTGGCACTATAAGGTGGTGAAGTGGCAAACAGATTAAGCAACAATGGAACTAACAGGGATTTTCTCTGTAATATCCTAGTTATATGCAAACAGATTGGGAAAAAAAAAAAATCGCTACTCATGATGAATACTGTACTTCTATAGATTGTTCTCGTTGTTAATGTAGGGATGGCAGGTCCACGTTGGTGAATGGTCTCCCGGCATATTACTACATCATTCACAGCTGTTCTTCCTACCAGTGATGCCAGATGCAGTAGTCTTTGGAGACGAAAAGTGGAAATACATGACTGGTATCTTCATTGTTGTAAAAGTGTACTGAATACACATACAACAAAAGGAGGTGGTGGGTAGTAGCAAATATTGTTTCATACAGTCAGCAGTTTGGTTACTACTTTGCTTGACCCAAAACTGCCATCTATCTTGAATGAATATGTGCTATTCACCAAGTGCTATGGAACGGATAACGTAAAGCCATAGTATTGTCCCTCTACCATCTAGCTACATGAATTAAGGTGCAAAAATTCAATGAAAGATATCAAGTATATTCGCACAGCAGACGACCGTAGCCCTACCACGACCTTTGACTCATCACATGGCCCACTAACTTCATAACGCCTCTTCCATAGAGATTTATTCTGTATATTACACCTTAATATCGTCCCGTATGTTGCTGATGCAAATTATGTTCATATTAAAGCCACATGAGCCGCCAGTAACCTCCGAACGACAGCCCAGCCATTGTTACCAATGCCTACACTTCAAGAACCTGTAAATTCTTGTATGTTAATTATATATTTTTAAATCACATATAATTTGCATAAGTAGCATCTTTGAGGAAAGCAAGGAGTAATTAACAAAACTACGAGGTACGAAGCCAAGCTAATGAAACATGTCAGCAGAGTTGCCATATTGGTCTTCTGTTCGACTGTAGGTCTTGATAATTATATGATTAACATTATTGACTACTGGACCAGCTATTGAATATTAAATAGTTACATCTTTATACGTTCCCATGTAATATATTAAGAGGCTTAAGTCAAATAAATGCTTAAGACAACAGGGTAATGTGGCCGCGGGGGTTACCGAGGGATAACCACTGAGCTCTGCAGGAACAACGTAAACAAACAGACAGCCAGACGAGTAGAGTTTGTGATGGTGTGATCAGTTACCGATTATGAAGGGACACTGGCTAGCAGTTGCATTAGTTTACATAGTTGCCGGATTTTTTCATTAATTGTAAACTGCTGTCTTGAGTTCAGTGACAACTGTTGTCATTCAGTGTGTATATATATTACTTGTCGTAGATCTAGTGTCATCACCACGGCCAGTCTGGAGACCCACCGCTTCCACAGCTCTAACCAACCCTCGGGTATTGGAGCTGGTCAGTGATTGAATTTGATGTAACTCCTGTGGGTTGGGCCGTGTGGAACTGGAGGCTCAACTGGTATGGTTACCAGGAATCTGTCCAGCCTCCTATTGAAAGCTTCTGTGCTGCACCCTGTTAGGTCTCTTGATATCTTGGGAGGCAGTTGAAGAACTTGGGTCCTTGATTATTGAAGTTATTTGCTTGGATTGTCTTTATCTGTTGAGAGACAGCATTTATTGTTTTCTTCTTGTAGGTCTTGCCCATTTTGGGGTGGTATTGGCTCATGATATGATCCCTTCCTCTTGATGATGGGTTTGGCACTGTGCCTTCAAGGATTTTCCAAATGTAGCTATATTATGATATATTGTTCCCTCCCTTCTCTCTTGGGGTATTCTCCGTCTGGTGTCATATTTCTTTTTCTGTGGTTTTGTTTCACACACACGTCTTCATATACTGTCATAAGGAGGTTTAGCATTTACTCAGCTGTTCCGAGGTCATTCAGTATAGTCTAGTTTATCTTTAACGTATCTTCATTCAGTGCTTCCCAGTCTGCCCTGTCACTGTAAAAGTTTAATGTTTTAAGATGCTTTTCTGGTGGTATTTGGGTGATGGAAGATTGAGGTGGTGACCTTGTTTTATTTAACTTAACTTCCACCAGATTTTGGTTAGACATACTTGCTTTAGTTACTAGAACACAATGCAAGGAGTCACTGTTGTTCAGGAAAATTAGATCTAATACATTGTTAAGTCAAGTTAAGCTTGATATACATAATGACATAATTACTGCTTTTCAGACTGGAGTTACTCTTCAAGACTACAGTAGTGACGATAATGTCCCCAAGGATCATGGAAAAGAACAAGTACTGTAGTAACATATGGGATACATTGTATAATACTGCACCTTACTGTGACAACATAGCAATCCTTCACTAAAACCTTAACCAGAGGTGTCTGGGAGCACCTAGCTAAAATGACCAGTTTTCTACAGTCCACCAGGCTCATGTCCGGACAAACCTAGAACCAAGACATCAGCAATAATAACTGTGCTGATATTTCTGTCTTTATATATAAGATCTTATCAACATAAGCTGTATTACTTTAGTGTGTATTGGTAGCTATATGAAAGTGTTAACTTATCCAAAATGTCAAGTCCTACTCATATACATGGCATTGAGCAGGAGATGGACAAAGACTTATTAAGCCAGGATCTCGTAGGGAGAGATATGATATTTGAGAACGAGAATGTTAAAGAAATTGATGCATTGATAAAACATGAACCGGGAGACAGTGATTTAGAGGTAGAAAATGAAAAAAGAGATGATTGCAGCCTAGATGAAGAAGAACATGGCTCCACACAGCATAAAATGGTTCCTAATTGTGAAGACAAAGATGAGGAAGACATGTCATTTAAGGATGAACATATAAATGATTTTGAAGCCACTGATCCTTCTTTTGTATGTGAAGGAGGACGTGGTTCTAGGCAACGCAAAATTGTCCTGAAATGTGAAGACAAAGATGACACAGGTATGGTGTGTAAAGACGAAGCCATATGTGCATCAAAAGACACTGATATCCAGTCATTGTATGAAGAAAAACAGGATTACATACAAAAGGAAAAGGTTACAGAAGCTGAAGACAAACATGAAAATATAGAGACTGGTATGGTGTTTAAAGAAGAGCAAATTTGTGAACATGAAGAAAGAGATACCGCAGAATATGAAGAAAAACGTGATTCCATACAATATAAAATTGTTTCTAACTGTGAAGACAAAGATAGTTGTGTAAAGACAAATTTGATATTGAAGAAAAAGGATATATGTGAACATGAAGAGAGAGATACAGCTCAAGAAGGTGAGGAAAAACTCAAGTCTGTGGATAGGGAGACGGTGGTACAATGTGAAGACAGAACTGAATTATCAGAGTGTGTTACATATAATAGTGTGCAGATAGAGTGTGAAAATAAACTTAACTTTGTAAAAAGGGGAAAATCTGTACGGTGCAAGAATAGAAGATATAAAGGGAGCAGTAAAGAGAGAGACAAACAGAGGTCCAAAGGGAGAGATAAACAACCGGCAATTGAAGACAGGCAAAAGTCTGAAGGGAGAAATAAATCATTGAAAAATGAAGACAAGCAGAAATCTAAAGGGAGAGGTAAACAACTGAAGAGTAAAGACAAGCAATATTCTAAAGGGAGGGTCAAACCACAGCTGAGTGAAGACATACAGAACACTGAAGAGAGAGATGAACCTTTACAGGGTATAGAAAAAAAAAATCCTAAAGGGGGTGGTAAGGTATCACAGTGTGAAGGCAAATGGAAATCTGGAAAGTGTAACAAGCGATCGCAGCGTAAAGGCAAACGTAAATATGTGAGGAAAGGCAAATCTCAGTGTGAGGACAAACAGAAATCTGATGGGAAAACCAAACTCATGCAATGTGAGGAAAAACAGAAATATAAAGGGTGTAAAAACAATAAGAAATCTGTAAAGACCAACATACTTTTGCATAGTGAAGGCAGAAGAATGTGTCTAAGGAGTGATAAATTACTATCATTTAAAGACAAAAAATCTGTAGAGAGTGAAAATCTTTTACTAAGTGAAGAAAAACAATCTACAAGGAGTGATGAAGACAAAGAAATGATAAGGAGTGATGAAAAAATTAAATTGATAGGAAATGATGACAAAAAAACTGTTGGGAGTGATAAAGCCAAAAAATCAATAGGGAGTGATAAAACATTGAAGTGTGAAGACGAGGTATCCATTGAGATCGATGAAGGAGGAGGTGAAGACAAAGCATCTCCTGGTATAGGGAATGAAGACAAGAAAACAGTAGGAAGTGAAGGGAAAAATTCTGTAGGGAATAATGAAGATAGTAATTCAGTAGGGAATGAAGACAAAACACCATTGGGGATTGATGTAGAAAAAAAATCAATGGGAAATGATGAAGACAAAATATCAGTGGGAATTGTTGAAGACAAAATTCCTGTTGGGGGTGCTCAACCAATTCCGTTTGAAAGCAGACTTGAAACTCTAGAAACTGGTAATACAGTGTACAAAGACAGTGCTATGCCTAAGGAATTAAACTATGATCGTAACTCATTCCCTTGCAAGTTGCCAAAGACTAATTCTAGTGACATTATGGGAGGGAACCTTGGATGCCTTGTTAGAGCTCGGAGGGTAGTTTCAGATTCAGTCCAAAATCGTGGTACAAGAGACAGACATCCTCCCACAAGAGAGGCTTTTCACGGTCTTGCTCGCTTGAAAAGAACTCGTGTAACTGCTCCAGTGAAGAAGAAGAAAAGGCTGAGCATAGAGGATGATGGTAGCGCAAACCATGAATGCAGCAGTGAAGTGAATGTAATGCAGAAGAATGTTGAAGAGCCTGAAGCACACAAAAACATTGAATTGAGTGATGTACTTAAGAGCACTGAAGCGAGTGAAGCACAGCAAAGCAACACAGACCAGAACCCCTGCATGGTGGAAGATGGTACTTGTAGTGCTGAATCAGGAAAACAGGTGGGTTGGCCATGTAAGGTTCACGTATGATTTCACTGTGCCAGCTTCAGACTTGGGACATGCTCATCACTTTTCTCCTGGATGCATCATATCAAACAGAGTCATCAGTGGGTGGTGCTGGAGAGGGATGCGTTGGTTTGGTGGCACTGATATTGCTAACCACGCAGCCCCAGTGCCCAGTTATACAAACACCCTTCAGCTCCCTTCCTATCCCCCAGAAGGAGCATGATAGACTGCAAAAGGACAACATGAGCTTACAGTCTACTAGGATCATGTTCAGATTAGCCTGGAGCCACAACAACAAAAACACCAAGACAGATACAATAGGCCTGTGAAGTTTATCACCTTGGACTGACTTCCTATTGTCTTACTGTGAACTTACTCTCAGTATGATCTTATTTTGGTGTTTGCTTATTATAGGTTTCATTCACACTACATACTTGCTGGTGCAGGCTGGAGTTCAGCACCTCTATAACCCATAGCATAGACCTTTGTGCCTGCATCCAGTGGGGCCACTTGTATGAGTGGCAAAACTCCCACTTGCACCAGCAAGTGGTTGGTGTGGATACAGCCTTAGAGTAAATGGATCTTTCAGTTGCCCATGGCTTTGTCTGATTTTGGGAGGGGCATCTCATTAGCTTTTGAGTGTACAGTCAGGCACAAAAGTTTGCCTATAGTTCCACTGCATCTACTTCACACATAGGGCATGTCCATCACTCTTCTCCTTGATGCATCATATCAATAAGAATCATCTATGGACAGAGAAACCTACCAAGCCTTTCTCACTTTAGGTAGCCTATACAGTTTTATTTGACAAAAGAAAGTGAGAGGTAGAGAAAAATAAATAAATAAATAAAAAAACTTGATTACCAGGTAGTTGGGAACCTTAGTTTCCGCTTACCTTCTGTCCTTATCACTGATGGATAGGAAGTTGTAACCAGGGCTTGCACTGAACAAATGTCTGTTACCCATACTGTAGATTTAAAGATAAAGGAAATTATAGTCCTAAGTATGAACTGACTGATAGTTATCTGTGAAGTTGTAAGCATTAACTAATAGATGGATGGATAAAACTGAACTCCTAAAATGAAACTTACGTTTAGTTCCCACAGAACTGCCAGAAGCCAGTCTCCCAGTGGCATCAAGAGAGTCCCAGCCGTAGTCCCCCTAGCCAGCACACCCCTTCACATCCCAACCGCTCATCTCACTGCAGTCACTCGCTTCAGCTTCACAGAACTTCCCCTTTACAAGATGACCCTCCTCAGCACAGCCATTGCCCTTCATTTGGCAGACTTTCCTTACACTGCAGCACCAACAGCTCAGATCACCACATACCCCACAGCCATGGTTCTTCATTTCAGAGCACCTCATATTGTTATACTAGAAGCAGGAGTAGGAGTCCAGGTGGGAATTGTAGCTTTACCCGGAGCAGAAGCAGAAGCGGATCAACCCTCAGAAGCTGTAGCCCAGCCAGGGGGAACAGTCAGAGTATAAGTCCAACTCATTCAGTGAGTCAAAGTCCCACCTACTGTTTACTTCAGGGCAGAAACACCTGGAGTCAAACGTACAATGAAGGCAGGAATAACAGTGAAGGAAGCAGTAGGAGAGACTATTCTCACAGCAATAGCAGGAGTGCTACCATTTCAGGGATTATAAATAGGCATAGCTCCTCCCTCTCAAGTAGTGGAAGTCCTCCTTACAGCAACAATGCAAGCAGAAGCCCTCAGCATATTGGAAAGGCTAGACTGAGTCCCACTTTTACCAAAGAACTCAGTACTGGTATGGGCTCTGTACATACCAGCAACATCAATGCTAGCGTTCAGGACATTAATCTTACTCATGGTACAAATGTAGAGAGTACAGAAGACATGTATGCAGATATTGAAAATGACCTGGACTACTTGCTTGCTGATCTTGACCATGATTTAGATGAGCTGTATGCAGATACTGATAATGACAAGACAGTGCCATCAACTACCACAGCAGAGAAACCTGACCAAGACATATCTACCTCTCGAATCCAAACTCAGCAGTCAAACACCATCTGTACCCAAGAAATGCTTAGGCTAATTAAGGAAGCATTGAAATCACATGAACAAAGTAACAAGGAGAAGGAGAAGCAAGATGAAGCATTGAAGGTACACACAGGAAGTTACAAAGTTCAGGAGGAATCAAAATGTGAAGCACTGAAATCAATCAAAGAAAGTTACAGAGATCATGAAGACTCAGAGGAGGGTGGACCACTGAAGTCATACAAAGAATGGTACAGAGATCATGAAGAATCAAAGAAAAATGATGCATTGAGATCGCACAAACAAAGTTACAGATCAAAGAAAGCTCAACGGATGTTTGAACTTAAGGAGATTGGAAGTGAAGCAGATGACATTTTTGCAAAGTTATATAGCCAGAAGGAAAAGAAATCATTGGAGAATACACCTGTGGAGAGTTTCCTGAGCAAGAAACGGCAAGAAAATAAAGCTGAGACACTCCTTTCTACTCATAATGATCAGCTATTAAAGGAATCCATGACTGCCACATTGTCACCTAATAATCCACTGCCCATCAAGATCTGTGATATCCCCTTACCCATCAATGTCTGTGATATCCCCCTGCCTACTAAAGTCTGTGATATCCCCTTGCCACCAGTGGGGCCAGAAAATCACAAAGAAGATGAAAGCACATCATATAGTGGCAGGTGAGATTATCTTCATCATCATCATCATCTAATCCTGTACTGCCCCATGTGGAGCATAGGAGCCTGGGGCTAGGCAAGTTTGTCCTGACATTTAAGATGAGAGTGACCAGCCTCACTCGTCCCTGAGTGGCATTACGTGAGCAGTAAGCCACAACCATCCATTGGATATAAACCCGCACAGGCTGAATCCGATTGGAGCGCCTTAATTACCCACCAAACCATCAGGCACTGTAATTTGGTCATATGGTTACCACCCAGCATAGTACTGTAAATGGTTTCCTGGTGTACAGGAAACCATTTGGCCTGTCACCCAGTCTAGAGTCACCCGTAGGCATAAGGAAGAGGCAGGTGAGATTATTACTGTTATTATTATTGTTATTATTATTATAGGTAGGTGGGGGACACACCAACCACTCACTCGATGTAGTGCTCATCTTGGGTGACTGCCCTTTCCTCTCATCCTTCCTTCTTTCCCCTTCTGTCTTTCTTTCTTTCGTTCTTTCTTCTTCCCTCTGTCTGTGGGTGACTCTACACTGAGTGACAAACCCAATTGTTTCCTCTACACCAGGAAAGCATTTACTACGCTGGATGGTAACCATATTACCAAATTAGGGGACTTGGTGGTTTAGTGGGTAACTAAGGTGCTCTAACCAGATTGAGCCTGTGTAGGTTTATATCCAAGGGATGGTTGGAGTTCATTGCTCACATAATGCCACTCAGGGATGTGTGAGGCTGGTCACTCTCATCTTAAATGTCAGGACCAAGTTGCCTAGCCCAGGGCTCCTATGCTCCTCAAGGGGAAACACAGGATGAGATGATGATGATGATGATTATTGTTATTACTGTTATTATTAGCTCTCTGAGATGTGTATTTTCCCTTCAGTTAAAAAAAAATAAGGTATAGAGTACTGTACTATAGGAGATACTGTCGTAGCTACAGAATAAATACCATAATTCATCTATATTACAGGCTTATCCATTTATCTTCTTTTGTCCAGTGTTTAGTTTTTATTTTTGCCATACAATTTTATTCAGTTTTGGAGTTTAAGTAACACATAAAACTGTAGGAGGTAGATACAGCCTTCATTAACCCGTTCTTTACAAGACCGTTCTCATAATGAATCAGGTCTTGTGGCTGCATCAAGAACAAAATTAAAATTATATCATGTGGTTGATGGCGTTGATATGCAGGATTACCTTTGATCTGGTACTGATGAGGAGCCTACAGGGGGTGGTGCTGTGTACCCTGGGTGGAACTAAGCAGCTGCAGCCTCCAATTGAGAGCCAGACCTCCTAACATTTACCTGTGCCTCACTTTGGGGAAGGATCCATCTTTGACCCTGGTGAGGTGCTGTCTGCATGTGGAGGCGCTGCATCCCTATACAGTACTTTGTATTTACTGTACTGTATATACAGGATGGCCCCACAGAAGCAGTTGCTTACCTGTGGTTGAAGGGTCTGGCCGGCCAGACAGACCACGGTTGAACAACAACATAACCTCTTCATCCTTCATATCCTTGTGATATCACTACAGTATAGTATGTATGTTTATATTTAGACACCATTGACCATGCTAGTTTGTGTGGAACTTTTAATTATATGGCAGGTCTCCATTTTTTGTTATCTTGAGCCATTTCCCTATTCAGTCCTCTTTCCTGGTGTCCTCTATACAGGACCTCATCCCCAGTCTTCCTTGAACTTCCTGTGTGTTCTTCCCTCCACATTCATGCCTGTGACCCCCCTTCAACCACTCATCCTCTCCATGCCTTTCAACATGTCAAAACCATCTTAACCAAATTTAATAAATTTTCCAGGCGAGAGAGTAGTCATTCATTGGGAGAAGTCAGCAACAGAGAGGGAGGTGTGGCTTGTCCTCTCTTACCAAGTACATCAGCTGCCTGTGAAACTTCATATAAGGTGGGTGAGAAGAGAAAGTTGCTGGCGAAGGGCACACATCATAGTGAACTAATGGAAAAATTCAGGAGAGAGATCTCAGATTCAGACTCCAATTATAGCGATTTTGGTAAAGGAATGGAAGAAGAGAGAGAAGACGTAGAATGTTTAAACAGAAACATTGAGGAGCTCTTGAAGAAGAAAGAGTCTCTCATGAAGGTTATGAATTTGTTGCTGGAACAGAAAAACATAGTGCTAGATCAACAGCACGATTTACTTAAGAATTTTGATGGTAGCCAAGGAAACCTCAAAAACATCCTTGAGCAGAACTCATTTGTTGTTAATGAAGTTGGGAATCAGATTGGAAAAATAAACAGGAAAGTTGAAAAAATTAATAAGAGAATTAAGAACACGCAAAAAATGTCAGGGCAGAAGAGGAAGGATATGTCCGACGTTTCTCATCATGTTGGAGAAGATCGGATGAGTGAGCCTTCACCTGAGAGCGACAAGTATAGAAAACCTTCTCGATACAACCATGCAAGCATGTCATCAGAGAGAGAGAGCTGGTCAAGGTCGCCAAGGAGGAGGAAAAAAGGTAGCTGGCCAAGGTCACCCTGGAGGAGGACAAGAGACAGTTGGTCAAGGTCACCCCATAGGGAAAGAGATAGTTGGTCAAAGTCGCCCAGGAGGAGGAAGAGAGATGGCTGGTCAAGGTCTCCTCGGAGGATGGAAAGAGATAGCTGGTCAAAGTCGCCCTGGAGGAGGGAAAGAGATAGCTGGTCAAGGTCACCCCGACGAAGGGAAAGAGATGGTTGGCCAAGGTCGCCCTGGAGGAGAGAAAGAGATCGTTGGTCAAGGTCACCCCAGAGGAGAGAAAGAGATAGATGGTCAAGGTCGCCAAGGAAAAGGAAAAGAGCCAGTTGGTCAGTGTCACCAAGGAGAAAGGAAAGAGACAGCTGGTCAATGTCTCCAAGAAGGAGGGATAGCGAGAGCTCATCAAGGTCGCCCAGGAGGAGGGGGAGAAATAGTTGGTCAAGGTCACCCAGGAGGAAGGAAAAAGACAACCGGTCAAGGTCTCCCAAGAGGAAGGAAAGAGATAAATGGCCAAGGTCGCTCTGGAGGAAGGAGAGAGACAGCTGGTCAAGGTCTCCCAAGAGGGAATCATTTCATTCTCTGTATAACAAGACATACATGAGAGAGGACCTGTCCACAGAATACACTGAACCACAACAGCTCAGTAGTACAAATTCTTCAAGAGTGTCTGGAAGTACAAAGAAGTCAAGATCTCCAGACCTATATGTTCCCCAAAACAGTACCTTAAAGTATGTGAAGCTTGAGGACATTTCGGAGGAGGAGGAAGAGGAGGAGATCAATTATGTTGAAATGTTAGACTTGCCACTGAGGATTGAGGCTATTGTTAAGGAACAGAATTCCGATCCATCTCTGTCAGCTATGAGAGAGCATGCGGAAAACCAACGTCACTTTCCGTGTGCGAAGAAGGTGTTCAAGTACATCATCATGAATTCAGCGTTGTATCGTCGTGTCACATTCTCCCGTGGGGAAGTACGGGACCAGTTCGTTGTGCCAAGTAAATACCGTTGGCCAGTGTTCAAACTGGCACATGAATCACCCCTAGGGGGACATTTTGACCAGAAGAAATCACTTAATAGAATCCAGGGTTACTTTTACTGGCCGATGATGTCAGAGGATGTCATGAAGATGTATGAGTCATGTGAAATATGCAGAAGAAAACCACCATCAGTTTCCACGTCCCCACTTTCACAGACAGGTGCTGCTGATTTGTTTGCCAGTGTTGGTATGGAGATCTTGGGGCCATTTCACCCCAAGTCAAGTGATGGTTATGCTTACATCTTGGTCCTTTTGGATTTTGAGACTCGCTGGGCAGAGGCAGTCCCACTCAAGAGCATCAAAAGTAGAACAGTGGCAGAAGCTGTAATGGGAATATTTCTGCGCTTGGGAATACCAAGAGAGTTGTTCAGTGATTACACAACTATCATCGCTTTGTCCATGATAGATGAAATACAGAACCTTCTGTCAGGTAGAGGGCTCAGAACAACTGTATACCGGTACCTTCCTTTGTGTGAAGGTTTAGTTGCAAAGTGTATCAATACACTAAAAAAGATGCTGATTAAAATGACGCAGGAAAAGCCTGAGGAGTGGCCACGTTTCATTGCCCCTGTCTTGTATGCATACCAGCAAGCACCTCAGACCAGCTCAGGATTAGCACCAGCAGATACTGTCTTTGAGAATTCAGCTGTGGGGTCCCTTGCAGTCTTGTATGAGCTCTGGGGAGGCAGAGATATTCCCTCCAGTATAAAACACAATTATTCCTTCTTGCTGAATCTGGACCACCACTTGCCAGATACTTGTCTGATTGCTCAAGGACAGCTACCCAGTGCCCCACTAGTTGATAAGAAGTATTCACATGAGCCCAGAACTCTTCAGAGGGGCGATCAGTGTCTTATATTACAGCATGTGAAAGGAAACAAGCTGCAGGTTCAGTGGGAGGGTCCATACTTTGTCGTTGGTGGAGGTAAGGACAGGTTACATTGGCAAGTGGGGAATAATAAGCAGTTTAAGGTGTGCCATATTAACATGCTGCAGAAGTACCACAAACAAGTCACTGATACAGATGTCCTGCATTCTGGCTTGTCTGAGGAGCAGCGTGACTGTTTGTGCACTGTCATAGGGCATTATGTTATCTGCAGAAAACCTGTCAGTTCCTCAGGTTTAGATGGTACTTCTCCAGGTTCAAATCCGTCTTCTTCAGGTTCAGATGCTACCACTTCCATTTCATCTGCTACCTTTGACAGCAAGAGATCTAAACACACATCCAGAGATCCTGTTAATTCCCCAAGTTCTGTTGTTACCTCAGGAGATTCATCTGTTGCCTCTGAGAGCAAGAAGTTGAAACACATCGATAAGGTGAAAAAACCTGGAGAAAAGGAGATTAAGGTAAGAAAATCTGGTAAAAGAGAGCTTACGGTGAAAAAATCAGGGGAAAAAGAGCTGATGGTGAAAAAATCTGAGAATACTGAGATTGAGAAGAAAGGAAATGTAACAAATGATGAGGTGCAGAAATTTGGTAACAGGAAAGTAAATGAGAAAGTCAGTTTAATAATCAGTCAGGTAGTGAGGGAGTTGGAGGAGGGTGAGTCAAAGGAGGGTGAGTTGAAGGAAGGAGAGTTGGAAGAGGGAGAATTGGAGGAAGGAGAGTTGGAGGAAAGAGAGGAGGGAGAGCTGGACGATGAGGTTGAAGAGGGAGAAAGTGCTGAAGAAGGGGAGAAAGAGGAAGAAGGGGGCCTTGGAAAATGAAGAGGAAGAAATTGTTGGAAAAAGGGAAAAGAAATATAAGAGTAGAAAAAGGAAGAAATTGCTAAAGAGGGAAAGGAAGAGAAAGAAAGAGCATGAGAAACAGAAAAGTAGAATAGGTAATGGTAAATGAGTAAGAAAAGGCAAGAAAAAATACAAGTGCTCATGTAAAAGAGGATGAAAAAGGAAGAGAAGCAGAAAAGAAGAAAGGGTGATGTTAACTTTATGAAGAAGAAATAGTATGAGAAACAGGTAGAAAAGATAATGCAAAGGAGGAGGAAAAAGAGAGTGAAGCAGGAAACTAGAAAGAATAATGTTGAAGAGGAAGAAAAAGCAAGAGATACACAAATGTGGAAGAAAAATGCTCAGGAGGAGGAAAAAGGGAAAAGAAACAAAATCTAACAAATGGTACTGTTAATTTGAAAGCAAAGAAATGGACGTACTGTTAACAATTAGTCCAATATTATCCCTTTTGAGGTGTAGGGGTCCAAGGCAAGGTTGCTGTAGTTCAAATCATTTAACCCCTTCACTCAGATGGCTTTTATTCAGGGCTGGATTTAGGCAGGTGCTAAAGATGCTACAGCTTTGGGCCTCACAGCCTGAAAGGACCTCTCAGAATTTGATTTGTTTCATTTGTTTGTTTTTTAAAATTTATGATTACAGTTCGATATGATTTAAGTAATGATTTACCCTAATTTGCCCATTCTGGACGAATTTGTTATCCGTTGTTACAGAGCCTTATATTTTGTTATTAATTGCTAAATAGGGCCTCTACAACTTCCCATAACTTAGGGCCTCACCATGTCTAAATCCACCCCTGATCATATTTTAGTCTTGCCAGAGAGGGACACCTTCCCACAGTGGCAGTCATATAACTGACCTGCTTTTCTGCCTGGTTATACAAGCTTCTGTCACTTACCTGTCACCCCGAAAAGTAGTGAGGTGGACTGCAGGAAATGGGAAATTTCATCCTACAATCCACAGGGTTCACATTCAGATGAACCTGAGGCTGTAGTTCCTGCTACTGGTGCCAATCTTCCCATTTGCAGATGATTTTATTCAGCTTACGAAGGATCCTTAGTAGTGAAGGGATTAATTAATGCTATGTATAACGCTCCAGTTTGAAAAGTCACACCAAAGCTGAATAAGATAGTTTGGAGGCAGCAAGAATAATATATATAAATTTTTTATACACTGTATCTCATTAGATTAATATGGTTCAGGTTAGGTGTTTTGGCCATACACCTGGTGGCCTGATTCGATTGGAAAGCCTCCACCTACCTCTTAGGGATTTAAACCCGTGCATCAGCTGTAGTATGCTTGTTTTTATCTGATGGAACTGGGCCACTCCTGCTTCTTAAATACTGAGCTCAGATTGCATGAAATCTGATGAGCCATACTTATGAGGTAGGAATGAATCTCCATGGTTACTGATCAGACTGACCTTCCAGTTCAGTCTAACTACACTTGCCCATCAACTAAATAGGAAAGGGTTATGGATCTTCATCAGGTTAGAACAAACTCACTATAGCAACCATAATGAATACTAGACCAATAGATAGGTATTACTGTATGTGTAACTGTAATTTCTTTACTTTAATTTGGCCTAAAAGTGCCATCTCTCCATCCTGAATGCTACCTGTAAGTTGTAACAATAGATTAGCACTAATAGATGAAGCTAGTCAGGCAGAAATGCCATGGAAAGGATGTAGAGCTGTAGCATTGTCTTTTTCTGCTATCTTCCAACTTGAAATAATCTGCAAAAAAAGACAAAAATCTGGGCCAAGGTAAAGTGAAAAGAGTATAGGTAACTGCAGCCATAACTACTACAGTATTCTGATTTATACTGTATATTGTGCAAATTTTTCTACGGAGTATTATTTAGTACATGCACTTGGTACTTTCAGTACAACTATAAATATAATACAATACAGATTTGTTTCTTTTACCAGAATTATTATTTTTTTTAATATTGCCTTTTTTTTTTTTTTCATCCTTGGATGAACTGTACACTCAGATACTATTGCATATGTTGCAGTACAGAAACTCTTGACTCACTGTACATGAAGGTAAGGTTATTAAACACACACACACACACACACACACACACACACACACACATGGCAGTAGCTTATTAATGTATGTAGTTAGGTAGCTAAAAGGTCTCTAAGCAGAATTAGCCTCAGACCCGGGTACTCTAGTCTATACCTCCAATGACTTTATAGGGAGGTGTGTTGGTATGTTGGATCTTTCCTGACCCCTCCCAAAGGATTTGCTGTTACCTATCTATCTATCTATCTACTGCCAGACGCCATAATCCCGTACGAGGTGGCCATTTGACTCTGAGTTATTTGTTTTACAGGGAGGGGCACTAACCCTCCACCAACCCACTTGACACGTAGGGAGCACGTATGGTTTGGTTATATGGTTACCACCCAGCGTTGTAAATCGAGAAAACATAGATACAATCTATAGGGTTGTGGAATAAATTACATTCTTGAAGTTGCGAGATAAATGAGGACATAAAGGAGTGTTGTGGTGTTTAAGTGGATGTGATTGAAAGTGTTAAGAGAAATACAGTAGTCTGAGATAGTTTGGCCATGTTGAGAGGATAGAGAATGAGCCACTAGTAGAGTGTATGAGTGAGGTGTACAGTAGACCAAGGATGAGATGGAGGGATGGAGTGTAGAGATATAGTGTATGAGAATGGAGCGGGTGAGTTGGAGGGATGGCACCCATATGGCAGAAGACAAGGCAATTTGGAGGTGACATAATTGTAGGCATCCCATGAGATCACGGCATCTGACAATAAATAGTTAGAAAAAGTCCATGTAGGTTATGACCTGCTGCAGGCAAAATTTTTCAGTGGTTCCCCCAAAATAATCCCCTTAGCTGCCCTCTGCACCTACAACTCTCTTTGGTCCCCAGTGACTATTTTCTCCTGAGAGTTGGTTTGAATACCGTGACTGCATCTTTCAAAATACCCTCCAAGAATAGAGATGGGTAGGGGGTGGGGGAGAAATGGGTATAGGCGAAAAAAATGTATGAGAACATGCAACCGAGTGGTTCAGATGTGAAGTTCGTGAACCCAAAGAACTGCAGGCTGAAGTAGCCGTTTTCCTGCAGTCCACTAGCATTCCTTCGGCGTATAGGGAGTTAGTTAATACAGTTTAGCTGTCCGGTCATCTAGCTGCCACCACATGAAGGCGTCCCTGTCCTTAACCAGAGTGAGTCATGGGACTGCAATATGACGCGTGCCGTTGCTCACCCATCAGTGCCGGGGGCGCCATCTACGCAGGTAAACAATGCTCGCAGCTCGTCTGCTACCACTACGCTTAACCTTGCCTGTGATCAGCTCAATGACCCTTTTTGACGTCACTCACAGGCAATGAAACAATTGTGAGTGCCCATTCCACCCTGTACTATCACACTAAGATATGTAATAAGACATGATGACCCTAGACTTGGCAAACAGGCCGTGTAAACATTAGGAATTTATGGGTGCTTGGAAGTTTGTGAGCAGTTGCGTGTGCATGCAGACCTGAGGTAATGGAAGAATGTGATAACATACTGACACAGGTTACGCAGGAATTTGATAAAACTACATGATAAGGGCCTCTAAATAATTGACTTGGAAGCTTAATTTTGTCAAACGTAAAATAGTTCAGTTAGGGATAGACTAAGGAGTTCATGGGTTGCATCAGCTCTGACTGGCTTGGAGGACCTATTCTGGTGGCTGCTAGATACAGTAGTAACACTCATGGTCAAGACAACACTGCTTTTCTATTCCAGCCAATACCAGATGATTTCATTTAGCTGAGAGTCATGGGAGGTTTAGGGAGGTACTGCAACCAATAAGCTAGTGGTAGCTAACTATTAACAATATAAGTATCCCCTAGTTAGGCTGAATAAATAGTTTGGCATTAACTAGAATAGAATCTTAGTTGTCTCAACCATGAGCAGGTTAATGACACTTATCTTTTCCTGGTGTGGTCACCTAATATTCTCCAGCTAAGTATAGACAGTTGTAGTTGGCTGAGGATGAGTCATAGGATCCTGAGTTTTAGAATATGAGTATATTCTAGCATACAGATTGTTAATGGAGAAATTTAGATCTGTAGTTGAGTTCTTGAGGGAACTTAAAGATTTTCCATTAAACATTTGGACAAACTGGAGGAGTTTCCATTAACAAAAACTGAAAGTTTTATGACAAGGATTGTCTTTCATAATTGCATAATTCATTGAGTGTCAAGTGGGGTTGGTGGAGGATTAGTGCCCCTCCCTGTAAAACAATTAACTCTAAGTCCTTGGCCACCCCGTTTGGGATACATGGCGTCTGGCAATGAATGAAAAAAAATAAAATTGATATCATCCAGTTCTGAAGGAATAACATTTAGCTGTGTTACTAAGAGCACCAAATTAGGTTTGTTAATGCTGCCAGTGACATCCTACAGAGGGCAATAGGTTGATTCAGATACAAAACTCACTGATTCCCAAATAGTTCTGGCCAGTTAGGTTGGTTGTGTTTGGCTAGGTTGTCATGTTAGGTTAGATTAACTCTAGAATATGATGCTGGTCATAAAGAAGTGCTATGGAAAGTATGTAGAGCCAGGGAGATTCACAATGGTTGTGAAGGGGTTAATAATGGCTGTATTCAACACCTCCAGTTCAAAAAACCTGTTGTAAGTTGAATGAAATATAACATTTCAAAACAAGCAAAAATTATACCAGTAATAAAAAGGAAACTTATAGGAAGTATAAAACAAAAATTAGCAAGAATTAAATAAAAATTTTAACAATAAAACAAAAATTATAGCAAGAATAAGAAAAAAAAAAAAAGAGGTTGCTTATTATGATTAATGTATAGTACTGTAAAACACCCTAACTTCGGACATTTTTTAATGTGTTTTAATGAATAACTCTGTGTAAAATGGTACAATTTTTATCCCTGTTGGTGTCATGTGGTAGCCAGGGACAGTAGCTACTGAATCTATATAATAAAAAAAATTAACCACGCTAAACTCGTGTTTTTTATTTTTTTTTTCAAGTGTCCGAAGTTAGGAACAAATTTCCTTACTTCGGACACCTCTTCTAAACTTCGGACATCCAAGTATTTGCCCTTTAAACATGAGAATGGTTAATAGCACCTGTCTGGACACACTGGCCAAACTTTGGACACTTTAAAGTTTTTTTAAAAATGTCAAAAAAAATACTGGGCACTCATGGCCCAAGGTATACATATATAAAGAGAAATATCCAAACATATCTTCTTTTTTGAGCACATTATTTGAGATCACATTAAGATGCATCATATCACATTGTAGTCAGGTAATCTGGCCATAAATATAACTAAGAACTCTTCAGAAACTTTTTCAGATGAAAAAATTATATAAAAAGGCATTGCATATTTTCCAAACTGTAAGGGGAACTGATCTCTTTTTCCTGAACAAAACTTCACTTAATTATCAAGTAGCTACCTCACTGACTCAACAAATGCATACTGAAATAACATAATATAATGTTAAACACTTCTTACTGGTTCCAATGACACCCACACACCCACTAACACGCGCACAAATCAGTAGACACACGCACACTCAGGCACATGTTATGAAGGCACCATGGAATGTATTAACGAGCTACACACTTTAGTCTTATACACACACACACACATACATACACACACACACACACACACACACACACACACACACACACACACACACACACAGAAACAAACATCCCAAATAGGCCTGTGGTTGTAAACACACACACACACACACACACACACACACACACACACACACACACACACACACACACCCCCCTCACTGGCTCAGTGGTAGCGTTTTCGCTTGCCATCTGGTAGACTAGAGTTCGCGCCTCACTCAGGGTGCAAAAAGTTTCACTGACGAAGTGGATGGTTACTGTCCCCATTGAGCAAGGGGACGGGTGTGTGCGTGTGTGAAGGTCACAGCCTTGCCCTTAGATCGGACTATATGAGCTCTCAGCTCCCTTCCGGGAGGGTAAAAGCTGACAATCACGACCATCAAGCGATCCTGACCCACCCGGTGAATTACACACACACACACACACACACACACACACACACACACACACACACACACACACCTATTGTCTGTATTTTTCCAGTAATTTGGCTGTCCGAATTTAGGATTTTTTTTTTTTTAAATACAGAGTTATTCGTTAAAACAGTCATAGCAAGGTGATGCATGTATATATTTTTTTAAATAGTTTACTGCCCAATACTTACAACACTTTTCCACATATAATCCTACTAATTATGTTCTTACAATTGAAACTGTTTGTTCTGTGTGAACAAAGTTTTGCAGGGTTAAAAAATGTCAATTTTTTTACCATTTGATTCATAAATTTTTTTCACCCACACATATTCAAGCTAGTGTAATAAGACTTATACATAATAATCTTTAAAGATTACCCTACCTACCCATATCAATATTTTTTGCAAATATCGCACTCTCTTCCAATAAACTTCAATTATTACATTTTTTTGCAAAACGTCCGAAGTTTGGGCGCTGTCCGAAGTTACGTTGTTTTATGGTACTTAAGTATGGCTCTTAGTTTGTCTCTCTATCTGTTTTCCTTTAGGTCTGTCCCTCTGTCTGTCTGGCACACTTTAGGGTGCCCTCTCTCCAGTTCAACTCACACTTCCTTCATGTATCCCTCTACTCCATCCCTCTGTTTCATCCTTAGTCTCCACCTCTCCATCTTCCTGTCCACCTCACTCACATGTACTCTCCTAGTCAGTTTTTCAATCTTCATCCTCTCACATGCACTTGCCTAGTCAGTTTTTCATTCTGCTTCCTCTCACATGGCATTGATAGATTTAATTAGGTCAGAGAAAGATACAGTATCGTCACTTCCTCTGCTGCTAAATCCCCTGTGCATCACATTGCAAGCCCCATACAGTAGGTTGTCATAGTACCATAAGTAATTTGCACTGATTCTTTTTGGCTAGTAACCTCTCCATTCTAATGATGGCTAGTATTTTCATGTTTTATTCTTGCTAGATGGAGAGAGTGAAGAATAGAAGACTGACTAGCAAAGTTTATGTGAGTGAGTTGGAGGGGGTAGGGGGAGGGGGAGATTGAATGAGGTGGAGGGCATACTGTATTGGTGAAAGAAAAAGAGTAAGAGAGTGAAAGAAGTGCATGAGGATAAGGTAATCTGGAGGAGTTTCTGTTGCAGCCATCCCCTGTTTAAGATTCCTGGGAGAGAGCAGAGCATCGGAGATGGTGATGATGATAGCTAATGAAAGTAATACAGTTATGTGTTTCAGGTTTTTACGGCAGTGAGATGGCGGAGGAGGGTGAAGGGGGTGGTGGGGGTGGGGGTGGGGGTGCGCTGCCTGATATGGTAGCACAGGTCTACTACCGCTATGGTCTCATGGTGGCAAAGCACCCTCGGAAAGTTATACTCCTTGCTGTCGCATCCTTCTTCATTGTATGGTGAGTCAGTGCTTGCACTCTTACTTTTTCTGTCTGTATTTTCTGTGTGTGTGTGTGTGTGTGTGTGTGTGTGTGTGTGTGTGTGTGTGTGTGTGTGTGTGTGTGTGTGTGTGTGTGCACATGCCTTGTAATGCTTTTGTTTATTTATTTGTCCTTGTACAGAATCTTGTAGTAGGTGTTTATACTTTTCAGGGGTATACATAACAGGGGTTGCAACTTTTTTTCATATGAAGGTCAACAGAATGGTTTCAGTTGCCATTGACATTACAGTAGTAAATAAAATGTATAAAGCAGATTTTTATATATGAATTGTAACTTGCAAGATGGAAAGGTGTTGAAGGTTTGAATATGTGGTTTGTTTCAGCAGACACGGCAGATAGTGCTCATCTTTTGTGTTGTAATTTTTCTGTTTGTGTATCGTATTGATGGTTAAGGTATACAAGACCTTATTACTGTACTTTAGTATGGTATAGGTGAGAAAAAAGGTACGGTAATGACAGTGATAGTGATAATGGTGCTGGTAAAGACGATTATTTCATTATTTTCAGCACCCCACTGTGGCATCTGCCCCTGCCTGGATATCTGCCACAGGACTACGTGACATCACTGTCCAACCACAGTGTGCCACCGCCAGCACCAGAGGGCGGCATCAGAATTGACCCATCGCCCACACCAACACCCCTGTGGTATCAGGGGCCTCCTCGTGCATACATACAGCAGGTCAGTTGGTGGTGACAAGTGGCGATGAAGAGGAGGAGAAGGAGACCAAGAATGAGATGGAGGAATGGCATGGAGAGGCATAAAAAGGAGGGGGGGGGTGAGTTGGAAAGAGGGCAGCCAAATGGCAGAGGACAGTGACATGGGGGCAATTTGTTTGTGACCCCCTTTAGTGGTATTAGAGCATCTGACAGTAGATTGATAGATGGATTCACAGGGCGGGGATGATGATGATGATGATTGACAGGGCACACTGATCTCTAGTTCGACATGTGTACTTTGATTTTAGTTGTTTCTGAGGGTGTGAATGGTGAGTGAGAGTATGGCTCATTTAACTGGGCAAACGTTTGATGAGTTTCTTTTTCTATCAGGACATCTCTTTCTCTCTGGACCCTGCCTCATCAAATTGTTGGGTAGGAAAAGAGGTCTGGCTGATGATGTGAACGATGATGTTATTGTTTCTGGATTCTGCTTCACCCTTTCTTTTTGGTAGAATCTTTATCAAGGAAAACATATGTAGCATTTTTTTTTTTTCCAGGTAGGCTTTTTATTAAGGCAAACATTTAAACTTTTTTTTTTTTCTAGATTGTGGTTAAGAGTGGAGTGGTGCCATGGAAAGAAGGGTTAACAGTGAGCGACAGTTACCGAGGCCCACTGTCGTCTGTGTTCCATCTTGCTGAGACTATAAGCAACTACCAGCTTAGCCACAAGTAAGTATTGGGTCTCTCTCTTTGTTTGGGGTGATTTTGGCTACTGTTAACCCTGGGAGGTACTGCCATGAGAGTGAAACTTGGCTCTAAGCTTGGTAACTAAAATTTGGCCCGGTTTTGTGGCCTATTACAGCTTATTTTACGTAACTCGGTGACAAAAAAAGATGATACTATAACTTTACAGCATTTCTATATCAGTTCTTGGTGACTAGCATCATATACTAGTGTTCTCCAATTGATACAACTCAGCTTTCAAGGTGGAGCATATTATGGCTCTCCCAGCAGCTGCAGTGTAATCCTGGATATCGAGAGTCTGTTAATCAAGGGTGTTCATGAGACAGTTGAGGTGTTGGCTGGATGTGATGTATGGATGTATGAGTGGGCCATTATATTGTATCTTATTTATCACATCTCTCTCTCACAGCCATAGTGTAACATTGGGTACTGAGTGTCTGCTGATTGAGGGTGTTGTTAAGAAGGTTGGAGGTGCAGGCCAGGTGCTGCCTCACTACAACTGCCTGATGCTGTCCCCAGCAGACCTCTGGGCACGCAATCAGTATTCCTTCCTCCAGGATCCCCACGTCCTCCTTACCGTTAATTCACTGATGGTACGTACATAACCAAGTCCAGAGTGACACTCACCCTTTGTTACAAATCTTATTGCACATCGTTGATTCCTTTTTTTCTCATCCGTTCCTGGCAACTGTTGGGAAGTAATTAGCTAGTTTGGGTACTTCGATTAGCCTCCAGTCCATAGAAAACATCCATGGCTAACTTCATGCTGAGGATTACTTAAGAGAAACATGGTGTCATTTCATTGAGTGATTATTTTAATGAATTACATTTGATTAATATATGGCTTATGATATCCAGACACTCTCTACCCTTTTCACGTTAACATTACCCAGATTCTCGTCCCTTTGTAGCATATCTTATGTAGATCAGTGCCAGAAAAAGACAGCACTGTGGCTCTGCGTTCTTTTCATAGAGCTTCTTCATGACTGGCACCATATTGCAGTGTTAATGTGTTGTTACAGCTAAGTAATAAAGATGAAGAGATGGTAGCTTTAGGCCAAGTTGAGTAAAAAGGGTATGATTATACAGGTCCACCCTGCTATACGATTCATTGCTATATGACACCCTGCCTGAGCGATATGAAAAAATTAACACCCTTCCCCTTCCATTGATGGCCAGTCTCTGGTTGTCCGATGGGTTTTGTTTTATTGAGTCAATTTTGATGATACACCTCTCCCCCACTATTCAACAGGGATGCATTCCATAAAAAGTGGTTGAATAACGAATTGATTAAATAACAAACCTATTTTTGCCTTAAGATTATTAAGAAATAGGGGGGTTAGATTCCTGACCACCTTCATCATTCAAAGAATATTTAAAAAAGATGGAAAAAAATACCGGTAAATATGAACAAAAGTGATACAGGAATTTGAGCTGTTTTCTTATAGACCTATGTTCTCAAGGAAAACTATTTTAGTGCTACATATATCTCAGATGATTGACATTTGATTTTCAGTCAAAAAAATATTGGAGAACAAACAAAATATACCTACATAGCGATAATAAAAAAAGCCACCTGAACACCTTCGATAGCATGTTTATTGCCTATCCCGCTGACTGGATGTGACGTCACCACACCAAATAAACTCTAATGTATTCAGTTTAAAACCATAAATACCAGTGGAAGCCTAACTGGAAGTGCTTAACCCTAACTGCGGGGCTTTGCCTTCCGGACCCCCCAATGATTATAACCTACCTAATGTAGTGCAAACTAAGATGTGCATTAAGTAAAACTGGTGTCAAAACAGCATCGTGCGTTAAGAGTATTCTTTAATCATTGGTGCAATCATCACCTGACCATGCGATGACGAAACATTCACTCAGGTCGGTGAACACGTGACTGCGCTTGACAGGGGTGATAGTAGGGGTCGTGGATGGAGCCATGGTGGTGCTGTAGTATTCCACGAGGCTAAATACAAATGCAAATGAATGAAAAGGCAACCAATCAGCAGGGCAGAACGTAAGAGAGGCAGCTTAGCCGGTCTGTCTGGCGGCATACGGTTTGAATTGTCGAAAATGGCGAGGATAACCTTTTTAAACAACGAGAAAGGGTATAGATTTATATATGTCAAAACACTGTCTAAAAACGATCAGTCAACAAACAAGGGCTTGGTGTATTTTAGACTCAAAGTTTGTGTTTAGGTTGATTTATAAACTTTTTAGACTTAGATTAATGTGTTTTAGTCATAGATGGGGTGAACACTGTCATTTTTGTTACAGTTTGCTAAGTTTGAGTTTTTCCAGACTTAGTTTTGATGATTTTCAGCTTTTTATTTTTGGGTTTTGGTGGGATAAACTGCTGTTAGGCTTACTCTAGCTTGTTTTAAAGCTATTTGGGGGTTTAGGTGAGCTAGAAACTTGTTTTTAGACTCACTTAGGTGGATTTTGGACTTGGTTGGGGGGGGAGGATAACCATGGCTCCCAAACACATCCCTATACTTGCTATGTTATGGTGTCCCTGTTTAACGATACCCAGGCTCAACAATGGATTTTCCCCAACGCATCTCATTGTTAAAACGGGGACAGCCTGTACTGTATTCCACTTTTCTGTTAACTTTTCAGGCCAGCTATGAAGGTGAAACCAACGTAGCGGACATCCTGTTTGGTGTGCCGTCCAGGGAGATTGGGTTCAGACGCAGCCGCAACCCAGAACGAGTCATTACTTACGCTGTCACACTGGCACTGAAGGAGTATAATGAGGAGTGAGTACTGCAGAGTTTCCTTGACCCTGGTTCCTGCAGCCTGCCATCCTTCTTTTGGGGAATAAGGGAGTTGAATGATATATAACCTGGCAGTGAGGATATGCAGTTGTATTGGTGTCACCACATGAAGGTATACTTCACTATCATTCCTCATAGTATTAGCCTGTAGCACTTTTCTTTCCCTAACTTTACATATCGAATTGTGTGGTAAAAATACCTGATAGTGTGGAACATATTACCAACATACAAGAAGAAACAACTGAATTACAGTAAAGACTGCAGTCCACCTTAATTTTCTGTGCTTTGGTGCTGGAGAAGAACACCTTCATGTGATTGCACCAATGTACCCAGATGGTTTCACTGCCTGGCAATGCAAGCATCCCCCAACTCTCATCCCATACCCTCAAATGAAGGATGGTGGACTGGAGGAGGGCAGCTTTAGCCTGCAATCTGCCAGGTTCACATTTCTGGTGAACATGGGGCTACAATTGCTACGTGTGTGTGTGTGTGTGTGTGTGTGTGTGTGTGTGTGTGTGTGTGTGTGTGTGTGTGTATACCATATATAGATTTGACATATGGAAATCTGAAACAATTTTTGTCATTGCAGGTTTGTAAATGGGTTGGAGAAGGAGCTGGCATCACGTTATCCAGTGCACCAACCAGTCCATCCAGGGAGGGAGGAGATCACACACATCTACTTCCCGTCCCGCCTGTCCTTGTGGGAATTCCTTCTCATCATCTTCTACTGCATCCTCTTTGTCTGCATCTACTTCTCTTTCCTTAGGTTGAAGAACTTTAAGAGTAAATTTGGCATGGCTGTCAGTGTGCAGGCCACATTCATCGCCTCGCTGTGTATGTCTGTCGGTCTGTGTGCGTATTTTGGCCTTCGACCTCTGCACAGTAAGGGGAAGTTTGTATACCCTGTACTAGCTGGCCTTCTGGGGTTTGAAAATAGCATGGCACTTATTCGTTCGGTCTTATCCACACCCCCAGATCTGGACATCAAGATCCGCATGGCCCAGGGACTTGCCAGGGAAGGCTGGACTATTACCAAATACTTCCTGACCATGATAACCATAGTGACAGTATCCTTCTTTCTGTTCATTCCGCTGGTCCAGGAGTTTTGCATTTATGGGAGTGTGGTGCTGCTGTGTGATCTTTATATGCAGCTTATTTTCCTGACCTCAGTTCTTGCCATCGACCTGCATCGCTATGAAGATTCAAAGGACCAGAAAAAGCAGACTGTAGCCAGCATTGGACCTTTTTCCAATTTGTTCAGATACCACAGCCAGAACCTGAATAACGGAATTAGACTCCATGTGAGTAACACTGAACGTGGTGGATCTCTGGTGCCCAATTTGCACCGAAGAAATGCTCCCTCTGAATCCTCTGTTAAGTGTAATGGGCGGGACAGAGTTGCCCACCCTCAGAGTGCACCCCAGAGTGCTGAAAGAATGCCCAAGAGACTGCGTGTGGCCTACTTCTTTGCCCAGAGGAGGATGTTTCAGCGTATGTTTATCTGTGTGTTTGTGGGTTGGATCGCCTTTATGGTGTACAGTTCAGGGCTCATTGACCACTTCTCCGAGTCTGTGAATGATTTACAGAAACCAAGGGACTTGCCGTCAGTCATATTCTCACTCACAAATCGATCCAATTACATGTACGAGTCAGGGATGCCGCCACCAACATCGAGCATTAACCATACACAGGTGTCCAAGTCTGTTTCATCGATGGTCCCACCTCCCTTGGCTGCAGCAAATGCATCAAAGGAATATGATGGACTGAAACAACTGAAACACCGTACACGCTCCATCCTACGCAAACTTCCCCACTCCCACTGGCCTACACTCTTCAGCTACTACAACATCAGCCTCACTGGACACTACCTCAGCATTCTCCCGCCTATTTTGCTGTCCCTGCCCGTCACCCCAGAAGATGCACTCAGTGTCCACAACCCCAGTGATCCCAATGGTAGTCCCTGGTTGCCCGACATATCCCAGTCAGGTAGGGTTCTGCAGATGTTACATTATCTCTACCCTTTGAATAGAGCGATGCATATTTATTTATTTGTCCTCCCTCCAAACAGCTTATTAAGATTACCAGAGTGCTTCTGTATTGGGTGAGTTGGAGGGAGGGCAGCCTGATGGTAGAGGACAGAGTGACATGGATGTGATTTATTTGTGGCCACTCCTTCCAGGATGAAGGCATTCTGGCTATAGACAGATAGATAGACACATAAACGAGTCATCAGAATCTCTGAGGTTGGATTTGAAATGACTGTAAAACATGTCATTGGAATCTCAAAAGGTTAACTATTGCTGTTTTTACTCATATAATTATATTACCTCTCCAGATTCCAAAAGCATGGACGATGAGGCAGTGGGAGAGTCGGCATTTGTGCCATCATCGTCGGGTGAGCTACTGTTGACGGCGGTGCTGGTGATTCCTGCAGTACTGTTTTTAGTGTATGCCACAGTGACACTGTACCACTGTGTGTGCTCCAGGAACTATGCTGAATGGAGGGCCTCATGGTGGGGTGGCAGCCATGACCCTTCACGTGATGAGACTTCACAGGTGAGGAAGATAACTGTATGGGAATGTACAGTAGATACTTGTGTGTGTGTGTGTGTGTGTGTGTGTGTGTGTGTGTGTGTGTGTCAGAGAGAGAAAGAGAGTCCCACTGTACTGTTCCTGGTGTTGGCACTGTATCATTGTGTTTGCTCCAGAAAGTGTGTTGAGTGGAGGGCATTGTGATAGGGTGTGGGACACCACCCTTCAGCAACGAGACTTCACAGGTTAGGAGGAATATTGTTTGGGATTGTTGGGGCACTCACCACCCACTCACTCAGTGTAGCGCTGCTCTTGGGTGAGGAAGACAGGAAAAAAGGGAGGAGAGGGTAACTACCTGAGAGCAGTGAGTGGATGGTGAGTGCCCCCACCTACCATCATGTCAGAATATGGTAATCCTTCAATTATCTGATGTAATAGAGCCAGAGGCATGCACGGATAGTGGATCTGTCTGGATAATGGACTTCTCCCATGAAATCCACCGTAAAAGGCCACTACAGTACATCGTACAACACTTAGTTCTGGTGTTTTACACTATCTGGTGAAGTATACCTATTAACCACAGCCAAGCAATTACCATGGTCAAGTAGACCCATCAACAATAGACAGGCAATCACCACTGCAGGGCCATACCCTGCAGTGACAAAAACCTTGAAAAAATATCCCAGCCGGGTGAAAATTTTCACACGTCCATAATTTCCACCTGGACACAAGCAGTTTGTCTGGATAAAATGGAAAAATGTACAAAAAATGGTTTTGAACAGCCAGATCATAGCGTCCAGATAATGGATTGTTCAGATAATTAACGTCCAGATAATTGAGGGATTGCTGTAATAATGTCCTTCTCTGCCCCAGCCTGGGATCAAACTGATGGCTTTTTGGACAGCAGGTATTTATATATGTATGCAGATATGTGTGTGCATGTGTGCATATGTATGTTCTTTTATTTATTTTGATATGATGTCAAGTGTACATTTGGTTAATAACATGATTATTCTCTGACACATGTCTAGATCATTGGTGACGCACTTCCACTGGTGTTGACGGGGCACCAGCATGATGTTGAGTGCATGTGTACTGATGGGGTGCTGCTGGTGTCATCATGCTTGGCAGGGGTCATACGAGTGTGGGACCCGACCACAGGAGAGTGTGTGGCAAACATTGACAGGCGCAGGTCAGTCCATGTGTGGCTATTTTTGCAGGTGATGTACTTTGTGAGTGTGCAGTCCTTCCTATATGTCATCTTTTTTTTTTTTTTTTCCATGAATTTGTTTTAAATGGCAGACCTTTAACCTCTTGAATCTGATTGATGTAATGTTTATTTACTTATTTATTTATTTTTTGTCGCTAATTGATTTTATTCAACTTGAGAAAGGTATCTTGTACTAAGGGGTTTTGTAATGCTTTATTTAACCTCTCCAGTTTGAGAAAAATGTGCAAAGATGAGTATGGCAGAAATTATTTGAAAAAGGCATTCCAGGGCTCAGTGAGTTAGAAGCAATATCTCATTACCTTAATCTGGACATAATGACAAAGAAAATATAAGAAAAGATTAGTTGCAATGAGAACTTTGTGCATACAGTGCATCTTGGCATACTTCCAACAGCCCCACAAAACCCGATGTTCGCACTGGGTCACCGGACAACGGGGAGGAGCCCCACTCCGATTATGAGTCTGGTTCTCCACGATCGCAGCCTGGCGATTATGCTTACTTTAGGAAGATGGGAGTGGAGGTGGATAGAAGGTAAGGCATGCCAGTGTTGTCGTAAAAGTGCAGATCAACCTTGTTATACAACCAGGTTACATTCATGGAGAACTGATTGGATACTGGGTCAGGGTTTAAAAAACAAATTGCCTGGTGGCAGGTATATCAACACTGCAGACAGTGCTTCAGTGTGGGGGTCTTTGTGATCCTTAATTTGAACCATTGTGTATTTTAAAGCATTTCTAAATCAGTTGTATTATTTATGCATCACATACACAAAGTAAACCTACATACAACAGTACCGTATTATATTGAATAATCCAGTTACTTTGCATTTCCTTTATCATTCACTGGTGCTGTTTATAGTACGGTGTGGTATTAATATGCACAGCCACGGCCTGTATGAGTACGAGAGGGACGACAGTGACTGCGAGAATACCGAGCCATCGATAGAAACCTGCAACAGAAGTAGTCAGCACCGAGGCAGCACCTCCAGCACTAACCTCTTCCACTCCTTCCCTGACCTCAGCCCTGCCATTGACCTCCACTTCCGCAGCCATTCGGCAGAGTCGTACCAGGGAGGCGGGCACTTTACGCACTTTGAGAGGCTATATGAGGAGCACCGGAGGCTCCTGCAGGATGAAGAGCAATATCGGCAGCAGTGCGTTAGGAAGACATCAGATGCCACAGACCAATATCGGCAACAGTGCGTTCGGAAGACATCCGATAGCTTAGAACACAGTGCTAAGATGATGGCACGTTCCCCCTCCTATAGTTCAGAACACAGTGCTAAAGGAATGACCCATTCTCCCTCCTATAGCCAAGAACAGAATGCCAAGATTATGACACGTTCACCCTCATACACAGAGAGCACAGGACTCCCCCAAAGACACACACAGCATATAAGGAACCTTAGTGCTGGTAATATTCCTGTGGGGGCCCTGCAGGGACACAGTGTGGGTGGTGAAGGGGGTGAGGGTGTGGTGGTGAAGGATGATGGTGAGGAAGAGGTGTCGCCCATATGGTGTTTGGAGTGTCAGGATACATTGGTCATCGTTGGGTGCGGATCTGGAAGGGTGGAGGTCTGGGATGTCTATAAAAGTTTGCTCAAGGTGAGTGCATTATTATTATTATTATTATTAATATTATTACTGGTATTAATAATAATGTTTTGTGGCAGGTGTGGGCACTCACCATCCACTCACTGGATGTAGTGCTGCTTTAGGTGTCTGCCCTCTCCTTTCTTCTCTCCTTCCTCTTCTGTCTTTCTTTCCTTCATTCTTTCCTCTTCCTTCTGCCTTTGGTGACTTTACACTCCCTCTTCTGTCTTCCTTTCCTTCATTCTTTCTTTTTCCTTCTGCCTGTGGGTGACTCTACACTGAGTGACAAGCCAAATGGTTTCCTGTACACTAGGAAACCATTTACTATGCTGGGTGGTAACCATATAAACAAATTATGGCACCTGGTGGTTTAGTGAGTAATTACAGCACTCCAATCGGATTGAGTTGGTTTAGGTTTATATCCAAGGGATGGTTGGGGTTTATTGCTCACATAATGCCACTCAGGGATAAGTGAGGCTGGTCACTTTCATCTTAAATGTCAGGACCAACTTGCTTAGCCCCAGGCTCTTACACTCCTCTTGGGGCCACATAGGATTGGATGGTGAATAAAAATGTTATGATTATTTTTATGGAAGAGGAACAAAGGAAGGAAAGGCAAATTTAATATAGAAAAAATATCCAAATATCAGACTACAATTGTCTTCCATTCATTGTTATTTTATTCAATTGTGGTAGGTGGAGGTATTTACCATTTACTCACTTGATGTAGGATAGCCTCAGATGGGAGAGAGGTCAGGATGAAGATTATAGAATATACCATAATCGCTTGTATTTACCTGACAGAACTGGGTCTCTCTCACAACTTAGATACTTTATATTATATTGTGGTTGCTGGAACTTTGACGAGTCATTTTTATGAAGTAGGAGTAATGGGCTCCTACACTCCTTCGTGGGGCAACACTGGATTAGATGACAAATGAAAAAAAGGAATAAGTGTCTTTGGTTACATGTTAAATTGCCCTTCTGCACTGGACCATCAACTGAGCTGAAAAGGGTTAGGGAACATTGTCGAGTTAAATGCACTGTATTAAGTAGAAATTAATCTGGTTATTAGTGAAACTGACTTCTCACTGAGCTGAAAGGGGTGAGGGATCCTCATCAGGTTAATACAAACACAGTGTGACATATGCTATGGCTGGCAGTGTGTTTACGAAGAGGGCGTGAAGTCTGGGGTTACCTCGCTGCGAATGTCTGGGAGTCGGCTGATGGTGGCACGGCTGAATGGTGGTGTTGATATGCTGAGGCTGGAGGCTGCTGATGTTACGTCATACCCCTATCATGAACCATCCCACCACTGCAAGCAAGGTAACTAGTGTATGTGTTATGCAGTAGGTACAAGATACAGTACCGGTATGTTTTATACATGGTTGTAGTTAGTCCCCTACTTTGGTCCATCTGCCTGAGCAGACTCATTGACTGCAGCCAAGCAGACAGATCTATGGTTTAAGCTGATCATAATTCATCTGTTTATTCTTAGATACCTCAGTCCCACAACGATTTACCTTCATGGCACCTTATTCTCCACCATCAAGCTTCCTTGTTTTCAGTTCAGACAAACTTCGCTATTCTAACCTTCCACCCCATCCATCTGTCTCATCCTTCGTTACCTCCTCCACCTCACACATGCTCTCCTAGTCAGTCTCTCATTCTTCATACTCTCCTCATGGCCAGGTATGAAATTCATTTACCCTGACTTAAAACTCAATCACATACACTGTCCTAATCAGTATAGCTATTTCTCCATCCTCTCCTTATTGTCATGTTTGCTGTTCACTTAACCTTGACTCAAACTTGCATTCACATTTCCTCCTAGGTCACAGTCGAGGAGGCAGTCATGACTTGAGCATGTGTGGGTGGGCGACGTTTGGGTATGATGATACCCTGCGTCTGGTGAGGTATGCAGGGGTGAGGGCGCACCAGCAGCCCATCACCATAATGACTGGGGACCATGTACGGCTCGTTACGGGATCACACGACCACACGCTAAAGGTACTGTCATCATCAAAACTTTACTTGATGTAACTTACACTATCGCTTATTTCACCATTTCTACTTCTCACTCTCCTCTGCTGGCGAATACAATATAATAAAAGTGGGAGAGGCTTGGTGAATTTCTTTATCCTAGTAGTTCACCTTGTTGCATTCCACATTCCTCTGCAGGTGGTTTAGGAGAGGCTGGGTATGTTTTTGTACATTAATATTTTGCCACCATTACTCTGCACTTTCCTCTGTTGGCTAATATTCCTTAGTTGGGAGAGGTTAGATATGTTTCTTTGCCCTAATATTTCACCTTGTCAGTTTGTCACTTTCCTCTGCAGGCAAGTATTCCTAAGTTAAAAGAGGCCTGGGCACCTAGGAAGTGAGGATAGAGTGATGGTGTTTAGGATGATGATGGTGATGATGCTAATTGTGTTTTCCAGGTATTTAACATGATGGATGGCAGTGCCCTGTTCACCCTGCATGGTCACTGTGGCCCCATCACCTCTGTCTTTGTGGATGGCAGCCTGGGCACCTTAGGGAGTGAGGGTACAGTGGCAGTGGACCTTGGGGTGGGGGCCATCATCGGCAGCGGCTCACAGGATGGGATGTTGTGTGTGTGGGATGTGTACACGGGGGCTTGTGTTTACAGGTATGCACATATGACACTCACCTCTGGTTCATAGAATAGTGAAATAAACTCTCAGATGGTGTGCCATAGGGAGAGGATGGAGAATGAGAGACTGGCCAGAAGAATGTTTGTGAATGAGGTGGAAGGGGAGACCAAGGATGAGATGGAGGGATGGAGTGGAGAGATATATAAGGGGGATGGGTGTGAGTTGGTGGAAGGGCAGCCACATGGCAGAGTGACATGGAGTCAACATAATGAGAATGGTGACCTTGTTTATTTTTTATCTTATTTATTTATATATAATATTTTACTACTCCTCTTCTGTCTTTCTTTTCTTCACTCATTCCTCCTCCTTCTGTCTGTGGGTGACTCATCACTAAGTGACAAACCAGATGGTTTCCTGTACACCAGGAAACCATTTACTACGCTGGATGGCAACCAAATAACCAAATGAAAGAAAAGCATTTGGGAGCTGAATGCTAATTGCCTGCAAGAATATGTTGTTGGCCAAGTTACAAGTGCGGCCCCCCCTGGGGGGGACGGGGGATGGTGGCCCCCACGAGGAGCACAGGATGGGCAGGGGAGTGGGACCCCCCTGGGGGACCACAGTACAGAGAGGGTTTTGGGCAGCCTCCCCACTCCAGAGGGCCAGGGGGGGGTGGCATGACCCATGGGGGGACCAGGGGAGTGGCAGCCCCCCAGGAGGGGCAAGAAGATTTTGGCCATATCTTGATACCCTGAAGGATTCATGTTGATAGCTCAAGCCGTTCATGAGATTTAATGGTGCTAAAGGCGGACGATAAAAACTTGTTGACTTGGCAGCCATTTTGGTGACCTTGACCTTGACCTTGACCCTGAGTCTCCATTTTTGAAAATGTGCAAGATTTTGGCCATATCTTGGAACCCTGAAGGTTTCTTGTTGATAACTCAAGCCATTCATGAGATATAATGGGAACACACACACACACACACACACACACACACACACACATCTTAAATGTCAGGACCAACTTGCCCAGCCCTGAGCTCCTATGCTCCTCGTGGGGCAACACTGGATTAGATGATGAATGAATAAATGAAGAATTTCGCTATTATCTTTTTCTGCCACAGAGCTATGTAAACTACAAAAGGATGAAAGTCTGGGCCAAATTAGATTAAGAACAGGATAATTGTGGGAAGATAATGGTGATGAAAATAAACATGTAATTTTGTTCCAGTGTGCAGGCCCATGATGGTATGATCACCACCCTGACATGCACCACCAGTTACATCCTGTCACTGGGCGGAGATGACAAGCTGTGTGTGTGGGAGCGCTTTCAAGGGCACCTGCTAAATACTCTACAAATGGTGAGAGGAGGGGTGGCTGAGTTAGTAGGGAAATAGACACAGATTTAAATCTCAGCTGATGCAGCTAGCAGTCTAAAGGATTTGATTGGAGAGTGGCCCCAGAATATGGTATTAGTCATGAAGAAGTGCTGTGGAAAGATGAAGAGCCATAGTATTGTTTTACTCAATCACCGATCTATGGGAAATGAGTTACAAATAGACAAAATTCTCCTCATGATAGAAATGCCTGGAAGTTCTCTTGTTGAGGTCACTTCTCATAGATGTGGCTTCAGACATCAGAAAGGTAAATGGTAATATTTTTTGTGGTATTTTCCACATTGTAAATATAAGTAGCCAACAGATTTTTTTTTTTCTTTTGTGCTATTTATCCGAGGTGTTAATATAAGTAGCTTACAAGAGAACATTTGGCAGAATTGATTAGGAATACCTTTATCCGTAACCCATATTTTTCTGCATTTTTCTCTCCCATAATTGTGTTAACGTGTCTTTATTGTTTTATTTTCAGACCCAGATGTATTGCACTAGTATGGTCATGCTCACAAATAAACTTCTCATCACCAGTAGACAGGTAAGAGGGTTGTTGTTATTCTATCATGCCAGGCACCTTCATCCTGGAGGGAGTGACTGCTGGCAGATTGCCTCCATGTCACCCTGTCCTTACTGAGGTGCCCCCTCTTCCTCACAGTACCCTCATTCATATGCCTCACCACCCCATCCCTCCACCTTATCCTCAGGCTCCCTCTTCCCTCATCCACCTCCACCTCACTCACATAAACTCACTAGGCACTCTTTCACTGTTCTTATTGCTTTCTGTATTCATCATCATCATCCAGACCCCCTCTCCCACCCAAGGGCAGGGTGAGGAGTAGCAACGTCCAGGCAGCCAAAGTTTGCCCAATTAAATGGGCCACAGTTCCATTCACTCATCAATCAAGCCCTTGAAATCCTGGCTTCATCTATAGTTGTAAGAAAATGACCCTCAAAATAAATTCAGGAGGTTAGTTGGGTCTGTGAGGTGGAGCTAGGATTCTAGGAGCATGAGTGACTTTTGAGTGAGTGTCTGGCTCATTCCACCGAGGCACCAACATTGATGTTGATAGTTCTCTCACTTTTATACTTTCCCAGTTTTCTGGATTTCACCTCACCCTGGGAAAAAATGGTCTGGGTGATGATAATTATGCTGGTGACCTTGATGACTTAAGTGGTTCCTTGCAGGGCTCGCTAACAGTGTGGGACATAACCTCTGGGATGCCTGTGCGGATCGTTCGTCTGGGCGATAGCGACGATTCTGTGTTCATCCGCCATCTGATGCCTGTTGCCGACACCATCGTGTGTGACTACGGCAAGGAGCTCAGAGTCGTTAAGTTGCCTGTGGCTGAGAAGTTAGAGTGAGGTGACAAATGGAGTGAGAGGCAGTCAAGTTATTGTTGTCATTTTGGGGAAGGAGGAGAAACTGAACTATTTACCCTTTCACTACACTGCTGGTTTATATTCTCTTCTTGCTCTCTCCAGTTAGGGGCATATGTCTTATTTAAAAAACAGATTGGACTAAGGGTTCATCATCATCTCCAATGCCCGTCTCCCTCCTGAGAACCCCGAGACAGGGGATGGCTGTGACAGAAGCACCTCCAGGCCACCTTATCCTCACACACCTTTATTACTTTCTCAAACACTCTTCTCACTCTCTTCAGTGTACTATTTAACTCTTATCTAGCACACCACATAAGGTCTGCCTCTACCAGCACTGGCCTCTATATTTCTTTCACATGCTTTCTTTGGCATTTGATCTTAGGTTGGTCAAGACTGATTATAGAGTGGCCAAAGGTGAACTTTTCAGACAGTCCATGGATGCACCCTTGGAAATTTAGGGTCGCCAGATGTGTATCAGGGGCAGCCACTTCCACCTTGGCCGCCCCTCTTACTATCCCACTGTCTCCAGACAATTATTTAGCTTAGGATTGATTTTTGGGAACTGCAAGACTAGATATTATGTAGCCATCATTAATCCTTTCCCTGACATAAGTCCCTGGTGCTGGAGAGGGATGCCTTCATGAAATGGCAATGATATAACCAGGCACTGTTATACAAAGCCCTCAAAATAGGATGGTGGACTGCATAAGAAGAGTAGGTCCAGTCTGCAGTCCACTGAGTTCATGCTTAGCTGAGCCTGGAACCACAGCTTCAACAACATAATTAGTCCTTATATTTTATTAAAAAATTGGAGATAGCAAGAATGAAATTTAAAATACATAATGAGACAGAAGAGGATACAATTTTCACCATTATGATATCTCCGTATATTATTCTTCCCACTTCCATTTTTCTCTTCTTATTTTCTGTTAACCTCTCAGAGTGGAAGGGTTTGAAATAGTCTCCATTAGTTCCTTCAGTATGGTGGTTTGTGTGTTAAATTATATTTTGCTCTTTCTAGACAATTTAATTCAGCTTAGAAGTTAGGTTAGATAGACCTGTTCCAAGTTTGATAAAATTGTCAGGAAATGGCAAAAGAAAAAAAAGGCTTCCCCACACTAGTCTGTTGACTTTTTTTTAAGGCCACCATAATAGTGTGTTTGGTTTCACCTGATGGAGCTGGGCCTCTCCCTCAACTTGAATACTAAGTCATGATTGCATGAAATTCTTTGAGCCTTAAGTTTTGAGGAAGAAATGAGTCTCCATGGTTACTAGTCAAATTAATGTCTAATCTGACCATATTTGGCCATCAGCTGAACTGGGAGGGGTTGGGGATATATGTCAGGTTAGAGTAAATGCATTGTAGTTAACCTAATTTACTTCAAGACAGTTCCCTTGAGTTCAGTCCCTTCAGTACTGAGTTTTACCCTCAGACAAACATACTTGGGATATTTTTTTTCCATATCCAAATTGGAGGGGTTAGATAAAGCCTTCAGTAACCCCTTCAGTATGAGATTACCTGAATGAGATTGTCTGGAGTTAGCAAGATTAACTAATATAAAAAGTGGTCATTAGTTTTCTGGTATTGTCAAGAATAAAATGTACAGTATGTCGCCAAATTAGAGAGGCTAAAAAATTGAATAGGATGTAGGAGAAGGAGAGCAGAGCTTAGCAGTAGAAGAACATTATGCCAAGTGTCCATTGAAGTAGTGTTAGCCCAGAGATACAGGTACTCCTTAGATAATTGTGTGTGTGTGTGTGTGTGTGTGTGTGTGTGTGTGTGTGTCTGTGAACTGGAACTGACCCACCAAGAGATCAGGAAATGGTGCTGAAACAGTTTGATATTATTCAGTGCTGTCGTATGTAGTGCTGTACACGCAAATGGGTCAGATAGATGGATAAATTGATAGGTAGGTAAATAGATAAGTAGATACACATACATTGGTGGGTTGTACATTATTGTGAAAATGTGTACACAGAGGTACATTAGAGAAGTATGAGTATTAATTTCTAGCAGTGTAATGATATCCTCACCTGCAGGGAGGAAGTAGCTTTATTTGTATTTCTTAAGATACTGTATTGTGGTTAATGTGTAGCACAGGAAGAACAAAAGGAACGTTAGGGTACAAATGTCCTGTGGAGTCCTGTCTTGAGTGACATAGCAGGCTGTGTAGCACTACTTCCTTAGTTGTTTATGTTGCATTTTATGTCATTGTCATCATCACCATTGTCATCATTTCCAACACTTTGCTCCTTCCTTGGATCCCCCAGACAGGGAATGGTCATGACAGAACTGCCTCCAGGCTACTGTATCCTCATATACCTCATCCACCCTTTTAATCACTTCACTTATTTTTCCTTCTCTCTCCCTAATGAACTCCTATTGCTCTTCTTTCTCTCTTACCAGTGTCCTCCCATCCCTTTCCTTGTCTCTCACCAGTGCATTCTCTACTGTCTTCACATCTAGTGCTGGAGAGGGATGCTTTCATGTGGTGGCACTGACATAACTGGTTGTTCTGCTTCATGGATATATAAACATCCCTCAGTTCCCTCCCTCTTCCCCTGAAAGGAGGATAGTGGACAGCAGGATGAGGACATTTTCATCCTGAAGTCCACCTTGTTCACGTTCAGATGAGCCTGGAGTTGCATCCATCCATCACCTATCCTGTGTTGCCCCATGAGGAGTGTAGGAGCCTGGGGCTAGACAAGTTGGTCCTGACATATATGATGAGAGTGACCAGTCTCATCCCTGAGTGGCATTAAGGGAGCAATAAACCCCAACCAACCCTTGGATATAAACCTTCACTGGCTCAGTCCGATTGGAGCGCCATAGTTACCCACTAAACCACCAGGTGCCATAATTTGGTTATATGGTTACCACCCAGCATAGTAAATGGTTTCCTCATTTAGCTTGTCGCTGAATGAAGAGTCCCCTGTAGAGAGAAGGAAGAGGAATGGATGAAGGAAAGAAAGACAGAAGAGGAAGGAAAGGAGAGAGGAAAGGGTAGTCACCCAAGAGCAGCACTACATCGAGTGAATGGATGATGAGTGCCTCCATCTACCACTGCTACTATTATCATCCACACCACATGTCTGCCATTTCCATCTTTACCCTTATTCTCACCTTCAGAGACCTTAACTGCAAGGTAGACAAACCAAGCATACTTTACACTCACTGGTTTCACAAATGAGGCATATTGAGCCAAAGGGACGAATGTACAGTCAAAGAAACAAGTATCTTCCCAGTTCTGTCTGAAGAAAACAGCTGCTGAAATACAATGAAAACTCTCACCTTATTAGTGCATTTCAGTCGGTCCGATTTATTTTTGTTATGTATTCATCAAACTTTGGGAATATACCTGTGTTTCTATATCAAGTCATTGTTTTTAGCATGCAGATCAGAAATGTTGCCCATTACTTTGAGTACAAATTTATTATGCAGTATATAGGAATGTAAAGTGCTGTTAATTTGTTGAAACTTTAAGTTCAGTGTACACTAAGGTATGATTTGTTTGTGGCTACCCCTTATGAGATTGAAGTGTCTTACTATAGATATATAGATCATTTGGCACATTTGCTCCTATGGTCTGAAGCATTTCAGATAACTGTCTCTTAACCTGCACTTGCCAGCGTCTTTACAGTCTGTTTTTATAGTACAGTATTGGTGTGTGTGTGTGTGTGTGTCTCATTAAATATTTGTAGGTGTTGCAGTATTGGGGAGTTGTTTTAGGTGATAATTTAAGTCATGATGGACCTGAGTGTGGGTCATTACAAATTACCTTTCTGCAAGGGTGAGGGGTGACCATCCCCTTTGTGGTACCGCTTAAACATAGAGAGAATACAGGGGTAGTCATTTCTTTCACCAGCCCTACAGATATGTGTATTGTTGTTGTCCCAGGTTCATCTGAACATGAACTCAGTGGAATTCAAGCTGAAGCTGCTCCTTTCCTGCAGTCTTCAGTCCTTCTTTTGGGGGAGAAGGGAGAAGTTGAGGGATGCCACCTGGTTATATCAATGCCACCACATGAAGGCACCCCCCTCCTGCACCATCTGAAGTAGTTAAAGGATTAATCAGGGCAGTATCTACCTCGTATAGTCCCCATAGTCTCTCCTGAATTGAACAGAATTGTCTGAGATATCGAGAATTCATTTTAAAGTGTTCTTGGGTTAAACAAGGGACTACCTCACACCAGTGATGTATTTTCAGGCTCCTTAATCCTGTAAGGGATGGCCACGAATAAATTGTCTGTAAGTCACCCTGTCCTCAGCCATTTGGCTGCCCTCCTTCCAACTCACACACCCTTGTCATATATCTCTCCACTTCATCCCACCATCTCATCTTTGGTCTCCTCCTCCATCTTACTCACATACACACTCTTCTAGTCAGTCTCTCATTTTCCATCCTCTCCACATTGTCAAACCATCTCAAAGTATTTCTCTTAACTTTTTCAGTCGCATCCACATCGACATCACAATGCTCCTTTACTTCCTCATTTGTCACTCTGTCAGTCCATTTAATTCCAAATGCTACCTTCAGATTTTTCCTACCTTCATATTATTTTATGGAGCTTGGGAGAGACATTCAGCCGTAGGGGTTAGATGTAGCCTTCATTAATGCCTTCAGTACAAGAGATCTTTTTTAAGTTCAATAAAATTGTTTGGGGATAGCAAGAATAAGTTTAAAATGTATTAGCAGATTGAAGAGGTTAAGAGAGTTGAGGAGTTTGTTGTCAGTGAGATATTATAAACCTTTTAGCATGTTGGGAAAAGATGATTGCCATTTTGAAGTCGCTCGTAGCATGTACAGTAAGTCCTCTTTATTTGTCTCTAAAATCTTCTCTCTTTATTAACCAACTCTGACTGGAATGGCTTTTTTTTTCTCTCTCTCTAAGGTTTTATTCACCTTAGGAACATTTTTGGAACATGAGGGGTCACATGCAGCCCTAATACACCCATCCAATATGCAAAATTGTCCCTAAGTGGACTAAAATCATCTGATGGTAGCGTGAGAAAAATAAAAAGGGACACCATCCAAATTCTAGGGGTTAAGTCCGTATTAGAATACCCTTGTGCACAAGAATTTTGTTTTAAATTTCCTGTGGTGCCCTTGGTGGTGGATAGGGATGCCTTCATGTGGTGGTACATAACCAGGTGACCCCACTGCCCAGTTATACCAGTACCCCATAGCTTCTGGAGAGTGGTACCTTCATGTGGTGGCACCAGTATACTCAGGCAAGACCACCATCCAATAATGCTAACATCCTCCAGCTTCCTCTCTGTCTCCCAAGAGGAGGAGGACAAAGTGTAACAGATAGGCAACCTCAGCCAGCAGTTCATCAGGATCATGTACAGATGAGTCTGGGATGTTAGTACAACAACACAAGCAACATGGAAAAAATAGTGATATTATTCAACACACTCCAGTATTACAGCATACCACCATATTATGATTGGGATGCATTTGTGAAAATTGATTGTATAGCATTTGTAGTAATTGTATAAATGAAAAAATCATTGTATATAAGTGAAATTGTATGTACCAATGATCGTATAAGTGAAAAGTATTTGTAAAACAGAAAAAGGTCAAAATTTTTATCAATTGTATACCATCCTGCTGTATGACAAGGGTGTGCTGTACAATGAGGTGTAACTATAACATGAACCAAAGTTTGTTATGTTATGCACACACCCACACACACACACACACACACACACACACACACACCGCTCGCTGGTACAGTGGTAACGTTCTCGCTTGCCAACTGGTGGGCGGGAGTTTGCGCCTCGCTCAGGTTGTGAAAAGTTTCACTGACGAAGTGGGTGGTTACTGTCCCCCTTGAGCAAGGGGACGGGTGTGTGCGTGTGTGAAGGTCACAGCCTTGCCCTTGGATCGGACTATATGAGCTCTCAGCTTCCTTCCGGGAGGGTAAAAAGCCGACGATCACGACCATCAAGTGATCCTGACCGACCCGGTGAATTAAACACTCACACACACACACACACACACACACACACACACACATTCGAGTAAAGAGATGCCTTATATTTGTTCCCTGTATATTCTCATCTCATTAATTTATAAGCCAGTGCATTATATTATTTAATGTAGAATAGCTCATGACTACAGCCTGAAATTCTCGTCAGTTTAGGTAGATTTCTAGCGCTTCTTCTTTAACGCCTCCTATCCCGTGACTTATTCTGTTCAGATGCTTTATTCTCACTCTCTCCAGGCTATTTTAAACAGCTTAAAGGTGCCTTGTTGCAGCAGTAGTAGTAGTAGTAGTACAGTAGTCATAGTCATAATCCCAGGTTCATCTGAAATATGAACTTGTGGACTGCATGCTGAAGATGCCCTTCTAAAGTCTACCATCCTCCTTATGGGCAATAGGGAAGTAGTTGAAGGATGTTTGTGTATCCAGATAGTTGGGCCACCCAGTTATGGTATGTTAGTGCCACCACAAAAAGGCATCCCTCTCCAGTTGCCTTGTAGTGATGGAGTTATACCCTTTTTACTCATACTTGGCCTAAAATTGCCATCTCTTCATCTTGAATGCTGAGGAGTAGCAAAAGATTAACACTAGAATATGATGCTAGTCATGAAGAAGTGCTTTAGAGAGACGTTGTTGTTTTTTTGTTTTTTTTTGCCATTGCAGTTTGTGAAACAAGCTGTGGGACAAAAATGTGGGCCAAGTTAAAGTGAAAAAAGTGTAGTGAAGGCCATATCTAACCCCTCCACTTTAAAAAACCTGTCTCAGTGTGAATTAAATTGCCTGGAGATAACAAAAAGCAGCTAAAAGGTACGTTAATGGGATTCCATGGGTTAACCTTTTCAATCTGGTTGATGTACTTCTTTAGTTCATTCTTGCAGCTGTCGGACAGGTTTATGCAGCTTAGGATGGGTCTGTAGTAATGACAAGATTTATTAAGGTTGTATCAGTCCTGGTGCTGGTGAGGAATGCCTTCATGTGGTTGCATTGATATAACTTGGTGGCAGAGCTGCCTGGTTATACAAATGTCATGTGGTGGCACTAATAACACTAGAGAGTGGAGCTGCCCAGTTGTATGAGTATTAATGTCCCTCAGCTACTTCCCCAGTTCCTCCAGAGGAGGATGCTGGGCTGAAGGAAGAGGGAAGCTTCAACCTGCAGTCCATCAAACTCACCTGGGGCTACAACTACTACAATATCGATCCCTTGTAGATTTAGTCTCATCTAAACTACCGTACATACTGATGGTTGCAAGAATGAAATACATAATAAGTGATGGGAATGGAGTTAACAGTGTCTTTTCTATATTATGGAAAGGAAGAGGGACTAGGAAGCCTCTTTAATCTGGTGTTGTATTTTACTAATTCATACTGTCCCCAAATGATTTTATTTAGCTTTGGGAGGCCTCATGTACTGAAGCAGTAAATGAAATCTGCAGTATATCTAACCTCTCCAGTTCAAAAGTCTCTGTAAAGTGGAATAAAATGGTCTAAAGATAGGAAGAATTATATACTGCATGCCTTCGTTTTGTAGTTGGTTTGCATTTTCGAAAATTGATCATACAATGAATTTAGCATTGTGGAGAAAATGATCATACATTGAGAAACTGTGTGTTAGAGAGATTGTATAAGTGAAAATAACAATGGTTAAAGCAAAAATGGCCCTAAATTCTCATTGATTGTTTGAAGGAATGGTCAAATACTGTACCAAGTGGTCATATGACAAGGGTGTGTTGTACAAAAATGCAACATCAGATTGAAGGGATAAACTGACGGAAAAAAACAGCCTTTGTGCCATCGTGTTTTGTGCTTTGTTTTTTTAGTTAGTCTGATCACTTGAATGCAGTAGGATGGCACAAGTTAGCAATGTACACGTATGGTATTGTTGGAGTGGCTTGTATATACAGTATATTATCTTCCGGCTTGCCTGAGCCATGCACCAACTATTTTCATGACACGAGCTTATTTCGTGTCCTAACGAAGTGTATTTTTCTGTACTAAATAGGGAAAATAATAAATAAACTGCTGTATATAATAGCTACAATTGCTCCCCTACTTAAAAGCTCAATTGGGGCTGAGAGTTTAATTTAGATAGTTCATAAGTCAAAATTCATTAACACTTGTGGCCACATATTGTACCTTATGCTTTTTAAGATATCTAAGTGGCAGCTGACGTCAAGAAGCCCCACACATTAGAAGTTTCATTCACACCACTAGCAAAGTTTGGGAGAAAATGTTTTCAATGTTTTGCTACTTGAAAACAAATTTAGCCTGTATGTGTGCTGTATTGACCAAGAACATTCATATTTGCTTCCCAGTAAAGGTGCAAGTGTACACATTATAAGAGCATAAGTCCCGAAATAGCAGTTGATGTAAAAAAAAAAAGAAAAAAGAAAAAAGTTGGGTTGGTGCGTGTGACTTCTTGAATGCATTGGAATACTGTACAATAGTAAATGTTTTCTTATTTTTATTAAAAATATAGCCCCATAAGTGCTCCTAAATATTAAGTTTGTACACTATATTCGAAAATTGGTAAGCAGGGGAGCAGGTGTATATAATGACTATTTACCTCTGCTTTGATGTAGGGGTGTAGGATGTTATATATTTAGAAAGCAATGCAATTTTCAGTGTTGATACCGGATGGCTGTGAGTTGTTTTCTGTACAAGTTGCCAAATGTATTTTATATGCGGAATTGAAAGCGACATAGGAAACCTTGTGTGTTTGGTAATGTTCAGAATCAAACATCCTCTCTATTCTCTTAATTTAGAGCTCTGTAGGTTTATTCATAATTAAAGATTTGTAAATATGCATGGAGTGTTTTATTATCAAAATAGTCAAGATATTGGCCATGTGGAGAGAATGGAGAATGACAAGGAAAATGTATGTGAAGTGGTTGGTAATAGAATGCATAGGTACATTGGAGGAAGGGGATAGCAGTGATGATAGTGCAAATGGGTGGCTGTGTTGGAGAAAGTGAGTGCTACTAGTCTACATAGTGATGCAGTGTGTGCTGTTAAGGTTATAGGTGCATGAGTCAGTATTATAAATCACTGCTCAAAGCAATGTAAGACAATTTGAACTGTCTTAGGATATCAGTGTAAGTGCATGGCTGAAGGTGTGTGGTGATGCATGTGCTTGTGTGTGATGGTCGTTGGTTGGTGCATGTGTCAAAGATGATAACCAAGTCAATATTTACTGTAACTTACAAAAAGACAGTGCTCATCAGAAGAAACGAGGTATTAATGTGATGGTGTCTTTGAACTAAACATATGAGTGAAAGTTTGTGAGAGTTTGGAGTGACATGGTGCGTAAAGGAGGCTATCTGGTGCGTGATGAAAGTGATGGGCGAACACGTCATAGCTATTAAAAATCAATGTTCATCAGAGGTTAGAATGGTTTAGTGCTGTTTTTGGACATCATTGTAAATGCATGCCAATGTGAGAGAGTGTGGTGGACGTAGCGGCGCACCAACAGTGAGAAAGCGTGGTGGTGCGTGTTGGTGCATGAATTAAAGGGACTGCCTGGTGCATGAGAATCTCTGGCAGATGAATGAACTGATATTTAATAATTTATTGGAGGTTAAGGCAGAACCGCATTCAAGGATATCGGTGGATATGACTGTGATGGAGTGTCGGTGTGTTGGTGCGTGAAAGGGGGCTAGATTGATGCGTAAGCAGCGATGTGTGAGTCAGTATTAATTTGCCATTACTCTCAAGGGAGGTTAAAGTCAGAACTATGCAGGAATATCGGTATAAGTGCATGACAATATGAGGGAGTGTGTTGGTGCATGAGAGGGGCCGACTGGTGCGTAAGAAGAGGCAGCGTCGATATATATTAGAAGGCGATGTTCTGTTGAGGTTAAGACAGTTATAACTGTGTAAGGATATCGGTGACAATGTGTGTGAGTGTGTAGGTGCACGAAGGGTCCTAGAGTGACTTGCGTGTACGTGCGTGAGTGCGTGCGTGCATGAGTGTGTGTGTGTTGGTGGTGGTGGCTGGGGGGCGACGGTCACCAGATGGCAGTGCGCGCCGCCCGACATTGTCGAACATGGAGCAACTGGAGAAGGCGGCGCAGTTATTGATGGTTAGTTCAATTAACACTGGAACCAGCTGTATTGTATACGAGAAACAGTGCATTGTGAATGGTTTATGAAGGCTGTGAGGGAAAGAGAAAGAGGGAAATTGTGTTACAGCCAAGTGTGAGTTTGGGCACCCTGGCTGCGGCAACACAGGATGTAAACAAACTGGAGGCAGCTCTTTGTGTCTCCCACCTGGACTCTCTCTACCTATCATCACTATTTTCATACGTACTGTTATCAAAGCTCACAAATGTCTCCTCCATTGCTCTTTTTGAAATGAAAGATAGCAACATCAGAAGTATAATCTCGATACACGCTGGATGATAGTTGGGAACTCAAGGAGGAAATGTCTAGCTGTCAAGTTGACAAGTCAAAAAATTTAATTGCTTCCTCTTACGTTTTAAATATTTTGTTCTCTTACATAATGGCCTTTTCCACCAATTTCTGGTAGTTTTTATTATATTATTGTTATACCTGGTACATACAGTTTTCATTTGCCTGAAGTAGACCCACATTAGGCATATGCAGCAGTTTTAGTTGTAGATTGAATTATAATTTGGAAAGTTATAAGAGATGGTGGACTTGTTACTGGAAACCTGCATCTGCATTATTTGATTTGTACTTTTTCAGGGGAAAGCACAGTTCAAATTAAAGTGTTGGAGAAATTTTATTTTCTTGTATTTTTTTTCTCATAATCATTAGGAACTGGTTTGTAGATGAATTAGCCAGTAGTTAAGTGATGCTAGAAACTGTTCTCTCCAATATGCCAATTGTTTAAGTTATAGTGGTAGATTTGGATTAAAGGTTCCAGTGTTCACCATTTTTACTTTGTCGGTTTGGTGTGTTTGTGCACGTACTCAGAAGGCTATTGAAAGGTGTGTTTGGATCCTCAACTAGCCTTATCTAACTCAGCATAGAAACATAATATACACAAATCTCAGCGCTGTACTATAATTGGCAAGTGCAGCAACACTGGTGTAACTTGCAATACTTTGGTGATAGAAACTCCGTGTACAAACAGCTAGATAAGGAGTTTATTACAAGCTCACAGTAAAATAGTCTGCCCGACTAGGATGTCTGCTATCAACTGATGCAATAACGCCGTCTTCAGGCGTGGGAAAGCATGCTGACCTAGCAAGTTTAGTGGGGGCATGTATGCATTACATATATCACATCGGGGTAGACTATATTGTGGCAAGTGCAGCAACACTGGTGCTGTACATTCCTCACCAAGATACCTCATTCCCATCATAATCCGGTATACATTCCTTAGATTAGCTGAGATGAGGTTAAATGCCTCCATATCAGTGTGTCCTCTGCCATTTGTCTCCCTTGCCTCCACCTCACACCTCCATTTGCAAATGTCTCTCCACTCCATCCCTCCACCTCATCTTTGGTCTCTCCCTTTCCTTTCCCCCTTTGCCACATGTACAAGTGCTCTTCTAGTCAGTCTCTCATTCTCCATCCTCCTCATATCCTGTTAATAGTAGGTTAAGGTACAGCATTTTCAGTGACACCTCAGTTTGTTGTTTTCAGTTTCCCTGTATTTGTTTTTCCAGGCACCACCAGATTTGGTGACATCAGAACAACGACATGAGGCAGAGCAAGTTTTTCTTCAGTTAAGGAATACAAAAAACCCATTTAATTTGTGTCGGCAGCTTTTAGGTAAGTTTCCTGACTGGAGTGTGTTGTTGTTGTTGTCATTATTATTGTTGAGTTAGGCTTGTCATGTAGTGTAGTGCCACCTGAAGTGAAAAGAGTAATAAAAAGTAACTTGAAGGATGAGAGAAATAGGAAGAGAGGTGGGGAGATACAGAAAAAGAATGGTAAAGGTGAAGGAAGACGTAGGCAACACAACAGCAGGTAAGTGAATGATAGTTGCCATTACCTACCACTTGACATACCTGTACTTTGCAGTTGTAGATTATGCAGTGTGTCTCATGTGCTAGCTGGTGAATTCTTTTGAAAGAAGTGGCATTTCTGAGAAACACAAGACAATTCATTCATTGCCAGATGCCATGTATCCCAAACGGGGTGGCCGAGGGCTTAGAGTTAATTGTTTTACAGGGAGGGGCACTAATCCTCCACCAACCCCACTTGACACGTAGGGATGCCAACAGCATCTGGTGTTCCCAGGCGGTCACCCATCCAAGTACTAACCAGACCCAACAGATTTCTGTTTTTACAGTAAGCCTTCCATATGATGAACTACTGGTAACAAATTGTGTTCCTCCATACAGAGACGTCACAAGTGGATTATTTGCTGTTTGAGGCGGCCAGTCTGCTGCGTGTGGGTGTGATCCGAGAATGGCACGACCTCAGCAAGGAGGACAGCCTGCAGCTAAGACAGTACATTGTGCACTATGTGGTTAACAGGCGCAACATTCCACACTATGTACGCGAAACACTTGTTCAGGTAGGTCATACATTTTTCCTTCTTATTTTTTCCTGATATTGTTTCGTGGTTCACAAAGATTTTCAGAATATACGTATTACAACATTTAAACATTGTAATAGGAAGTACTATTATGCAGTAGGAGAATTAAAAATGGTGGGAAAAGTCAGACTTGTTGATGAAGTGGTAGGTGCTACTCCTCATTTAGTCAACCATTATACAGTTGTTCACTTGTAAGATTGTAACATTGTAGCATAATTTTGTCACTTATGGTACAATGCCCGGTTTCTCATCATACTCTTGTTTTTTCACTTGTGCAATCACAGCGATACTAAATTAGTTATACAGTCAGTTTTCAAAACACAGCCCACTCATAAAATGAGGGTGTGTTGTACCGTACAGCAGTTATAAAAATGGAAGAGTGTTTACTGAAACTAATGGTGTCTTGGTGTAGTTCATTTGATCCCATCTGATAGAGATCTTTAACCCTTTATTAGCATAGTTGATGGCCAGGTGTAGTCAGATTGAAGAGTTGATTTGATTAGTAACCAAAGAACATTTCTAATGCATAACTTAGGCTCGTCAAATTCCAACTAGCAATGAATTCATATTTGAGTTGTGTTAGTGGACAAGTTCTATCAGATGAAGACAAACCAGCTATTATATTGTTAATAATTGAAGTGCGTTGTACCAGGTAATTGGCATTATGGTGAAGCGAGGCAGCGTGGATGACCAAGGGCAGGACCGAGGGCAGCTGTTGACGGAGGTGGAGCAGCTGGTGTCATCCGGTGATAACACAATGGTATGTATCCACTGGGCATCAGGGAAAAAAGTAAAAAAAAATAATAATTATTATTCTTTGCTCAGTAAAGGCCCAAGAGCCCTTGCTGCCCAGGAAATAACCAAATGTAGTTCAATTGGGGGGTTAGTTTCCCCATTTAGGGTGGGCAACAGTACTGGCATAAACATAGTAATGCCTAACAATGCAAAAAATAATACTGTTGAATCTTAGTTATCAGTCATTGAAGATAGTTATCATTATCATCATCATCTAATCCATTGTTGTCCCATGAAGAGCGTAGGAGCCCAGGGCTAGGCAAGTTGGTCCTGACATATAAGGTGAGAGTGACCAGCCTCACTCATCCCTGAGTGGTATTATGTGAGCAATAAACCCCAACCACCCCTTGGATAAAAACCTGCACCGGCTCAATCCAATCGGAGCGCCTTAATTGCCCACTCAACCACCAGGCAACATAATTTGGTCATATAGTTACCACCCAGTGTAGTAAATGGTTTCCTGGTGTACAGGAAACCATTTGGCTTGTCACTCAGTCACCTGTAGACAGAAGGAAGAGGAGAGAATGAAGGAAAGAAGGAGAGAAGAGGAAGGATAGAAAGAAAGAAGCGAGGAAAGGGGAGGAACCTGACAGCATCACTGCATCTTTTGACCAGATGGTGAGTGCCCCCGTGTTAAAAAAAAAAGAAAAAAGGTTTATGGCACATAAGTGGTGCTGGAGCTGCATGGCATCCATCACCACTGTTAATTGCCATCAGAAGTGCACAAACAATTCTTATACAGTATATGCTCAGAGATCTGGACCATATATGGGGGAAGCTTATTCTGGATCTTTGAAAATCTGAATCCTCACAAAGATTAACCCCCCTCCCAACTGCTACTCATTAATTATAATTGTCACAAGTAGGCCACGATCTAACTTATTTAGGAACTTTAGCTTTCTTGGAGACTTAGAACAGTATGCTTCTAAACAGCACAATAAGCACTGCGAATACCATGAAAATTCAGTCTAAATCACACACAGTTGGCAGGACATGGTGTGAAACTGAGTCAGGATGGCTGAGTGGGGGTGAGTGGGGAGTGCCTATGTGCAGTACAGTACATCATGGTTTGGATAAAAGTGCAGCCTGAATCCTTGCAAAATCCAGATCTTTGAGGTCAGGATCTGAAGCATTTACTTGGCATGTGCAAATTGGCTAAGGACTTATGAAACAAATGTAAACATTTGTATCTGTATGAAGGTTGCCTATCATACAATAGCCCTGGCTGTTGTCAGTCATATAAAGTGTCAAGTGAATCCCTTTTTTTAGCGTATGATTGGGTGCAGCATCATCAGTGCACTGATGCAGGAGTATGCAGTCACAGTCAAGTCGACAGATGTTGGCCTTACATGGGAGACCCACTTCAAGGCAAAGAAGCAGTTTGAGGTGAGATGCATTGGTGCTTTTGTAGTTGAAGGTTTAGTTTAGTGTTACCTTAGATATTTTTTATTTAGTATCCCCTTACTATCACAGTACAGACAGTCCTTTAATATGACCTCAACAAAAGACAAATGGGAGTGGCCAGTAGCCTGCAGTCCACTGGGGTTGCAAACAGTAGCAATAACCCCTGTAAAGAAAGGGATGCCTTCACCTGGTGGCAGCAGTATGAACAAGCTATTTAATAAATGTCCCTCAACAACCTGTTTCCCCTAAAGGAGGATGGTGGACTGCAAGCAAATGGCAGCTTCAGCCTGCAGTCCATCAAGGTCATGCCTAAGTAAGACACGGCCCACAACAGCAACAAGAAGCGATACAAATGTGTTCTTTCTCTTCCGTAGGGCACAGATCTGCGTCGCATCTTCCACTTCATTGTCAACATGCTGGGTGAGGTGGTGAAGGTGGAGGGTAAGATGAGTGCAGAGCTGTCAGCGCTGTTGCAGAAGCTGCTGGTTATTGCAGAGACCACACTTACATGGTCATTCATATCCCTACACTATATCCTTTTATGCTTTATACAAATAACTACAACCAGGGTGGATGGATAGGGTAAATGTGTGTTTAAGAAACTCCATACTATGCTGGGTGGTAATCATATAACCAAGTGATGCCTGGTGGTCTAGTGGTTCAAAGTGCATAAACTGGATGGAACCCCTAATGGTTTATATCTAAGTAGTGGTTGGGGTCTATTGTTCATATAATGCCACTCAGGGATGAGCAGAACTGGTAAGAAAGTAATTGTTTAATAATTCACTGATAGGCAGACACAAAGGCACAGTTCTTTTATATATTGCTCATTGTCCAAGCTCTTCATGACAGTTTGATGGGACCAGAATGTGTCACTGTGCATGACCATAATTGAGGTGCAGGAGAGAGTTGCCTTCAAGTGGTGGCACTGATGTGACTGGGTGGAGGTGCTGCCAGGCTATGCAAATGTCCTAAGCAAGAGGATGGTGTACTGCCAGAGGACAACATAAGCCTCCAGTCCACTGTGTTCACATTCAGAAGAGCCTGAGATTAAAACTTCTGTTGGTGTCACTAAATTGCTAATGTCACAAGCACATATGTACGTTGTCCTTAGCTGTGTATTCACTGCCAAAGCGTTTGATGAGTGTGTTTGAGCAGGACCAGAATCCATCACTTCGCCCAGGACAGCAGTGGCGCGACACCTTCCTTGATCCAGCAATCGTGCAGCTGTTCTTCAAGGTAGGTGTATTACATGTGTATTGACCATGTACTCTCTATTAACTTACATGTCTCTTGTGTGTGTGTCTGTCTTTGTATCTATAGCCAGACATTTTAATTCTGGAAAGGATGGCCACAAATGATGTGGGGTGTCCCTTTTCAGTTGTACTGGCGAGTGCGTGATGACTGGGAGCTGGGCCACCATGCACTCAACTGTCTGGTGCAGCTGGCCTCCCTCAATGGTGCAGTGCTCATCAACAGACAAGTGCGCATCAAGTACCTCTCACAGTACCTCCAGTGCCTCTTCTCATTGCTGTCAAGGTGAGTTACAGCAGCCACCCCAAATGCCTGTTAAAAGGCGGTGTTTTGTAAGTCCCTTCCTCATGATAGGTCGCATCCCATTCTCATAAACAGACCAGTGTGCAGGGATGCAGGCCGGGTTTTGTTATGGGGAGGCCTCTCTCTCACACCAAAATGATAATGGCGGCTTTGATAATGGTGGTGGCGATTTTTACTATCATAATGATGTTTCTGATAACAATGTTGCTGATTATGGTTTGGTAATGTCAAATTGCATGCTTTAATTTTGACCGTTTGGTTAATGGGAAAAAGTTGATGATGATGATGATGATGATGACTGTAGTTCTTTCACCATAATATGGCCCAGATGTTTGTCATTTTGCAGCATATTTCATGTACCCTGATGGCAGAAAAAGACAATGCTATGGCTCTGCATCCGATCTATAACACTTCTTCACAACTAGCATCATATTCTAATGTTAATCTCTTGTTACAACTTGGCACTCAAGATAGGGAGATTGCAGCTTTAAGCCAAATTAGAGTAAAAAGCATTTGTAGTATCATATTCAAGTGCTAATATATTGAGACATTTTTTGCATGAAGATGGAGAGATGTAATTTTTGGTTAAGGCAGGGTAAACAGAGTACTGATATAGTTTCTCTTCCCTGCTAATTTTGGATTAAGGCAGGGTAAAATGAGTACTGTACTGATATAGTTTCTTTTCCCCTGCAGTACAGAGATCATAGAGAAGGAGGTGCTCGGCATCAGCAACATTTTCCGCAAGTTGCTGCTGTTCTTCCCACCATCAGTACTGGTGGCCCTGCCAGAGGAGATGCTGCGCCAGCTAGTTGACCACCTGACAGCCCTCACATGCAGATTTGCTGAGGGGGCATCACATGAGGAGATGGTTAGTTGATGCCTACTTTTTTTTTAATATATATCAGTATGTTTATTGCCTCAGCCAAATAAAATTGTGGCACTTGACAAAATTAAATAATTACATCATATCAGCCCAGTTTAACTGTATGCATGGCAGAGTTCAGTTACCTATAAAAGAAGAAAAAAAAAAAAATCCAGATTTAGCAGAAATTTTTTTAAACAAGACGTGGTGCCAAGGCACAGCAAACCCATCCCTGGCAGTCATTTCAGTGCTGATGTATAAGCACAACAGGATACGGTATCTAGTCAAAGATGTCACATATCAAATTTGGAGTAAATTAGGTGAAAATTAACAATTTTATGCCCTTTTGAAATTTTAGGCCTGACCCACATGACATTGACCCCCATTATTGGTGACTGGGGTGGGGGGGGATGACCTCCCTGATGTCATGAGGCATGTTATAGGATGCAGATTTGAAAGATGTACCTTTAGGTTTTGGTTTCGTGTCGATATGATGAGTTTGAAAGTGAGTTATGGCGATTTTTTTTTTTTCTCAGCCTGGGCCTTCGCCCAATTTGGCCCAAAACTTAATGAGGTGATCAGAAGGTCATAGTCAATCATCCCTGTAATTTTAGTCGATATCACACCAGTTGTGTTCGCGTAAAGTTGGTAACAGACAGACAAATTGAGTGAAAACAATACCCATCCCCGAGCCCCTGTGGGGCGGAGATGGGTAATAAACATGTCAGTAAGGTGGATAAAGGTCTTTGCTCAAATTTTCGCTTATGTATATTGCTCAAGTTTTTGTATAGAATTCTTTTTGATTAAGAGTTCCCTAAGTCTAGGGCAAACTATTCTTAGCTAATGTAAGATGTGATTTAGATAGGCATAGTAGCAGTAATGCAGTATAGTACTAAATCAGTCTTTTTTTTTTTTTCATTTCAGTTTGATCTCGGTGATTCATTGTACAATGAAGCCCTGGAGCAGATGTTGCAGTCATGGGCATGCATCCTGCAGGAGAGCAGCTGTTGCAACAGTGCACAGGTGAAGCAGAGTGCGACCATCATCTTTGACTCCTATCTCAAATGCCACCTTGCACCACCAGACGGCACCTTTCAAGTGGTGAGTACTGTGCTGTTTGTCTTTGTTTTCCACGCTGCCCACTCTCTGGTAACCTCTCTATTCAGTCCTTTATCCCTGAGATCAAACTGCGTGACTTCATCACAGGTTTTTTCAGTCTGCCTATCCCAATTTTTTTGGTGTATTAAATCGGTCAACATATCTCAACATTTACATCTCTGACTCATTACACCCAGTAGTTTGTCTTACCCATCTTCATGGGATGGATTTCATTGTTGTAAAATTTTAAAGGCTTGTGTGATGTGTGGAGGGATGGAGTTGAGAGGTATATGAGGGAGGGGGGGGTGAGTTGGGGGGAGGGGAGTCAAATGGTGGGTGACAGAGTGACTTGGAGGCGTTTTGTCTGCGGCCACCCTTTGCGGGATTAGGGCGTCGGGCTATAGATAGATAGTGATGTGTGTTAACCCTTCCCTGTGATACTGTCCTTTATTTGATCAGACAAGTAGCTACTTCAGTATATGAATTCCTTATGTGGCAGTATGTTGTCATTTTTATGTATATATGGTAGTTGTTAGAAGTGAGTTTCAATTAAGTTTAGTATTGTACAAAAGATTGCATTTTATTATTGCAGTTTGATAACAATGTGATGTTTGAAATGGAGCAGACAGACAGAGTAGCCTTCAAGGAGCAGCTGGTCCTAATTGGGCTGTTTGGCAGACAGGTGAGTGGCATTGGTCTACCTATACTCTTTTTACATTAACTTGTCCTAAAATTGCAATACCTCCACTGTGAATGTTGAATTGGAAGACTGCATTAACACTATAGTACTATTCCTTTCTTGGAAGGAACAATTTTGTGAGCTTTTAGCTTTTGGTTCATTCTTCCATTAAAAAAAAAAAAAAGTACAATGAAGGTCACCAGTAAGTAGAATCAGTTAGAAGATACACTGTAGAGTTTATTAATATGTAAGTGTATGATACTGCAGGCCCCAGAGCAAAGTATACCCCTTCTAACTCAGTACCTTGAGGTACACATCACTCGGTTCTGCATGCACCTTTTAGACATGGATGTTTAGGCTGCCTGTTAGGGAGAGAATGAGAGATAATACAACTGATGGTAATAATACAGAGAATCAGAAGATATTATGTTATAAAAGTGCACATGAGAGAGAGAGAGAGAGAGCAATCCATCAATGTATATTACTTTTAGGCACCAGAACACAGTGTGCCGCTGCTAACCCAACTACTGGAGGCGCGCATCACTCGGTTCCGCACACACCTTTCAAACACAGAGGTAGCTAAACCGCCCACTGATGATGGTAGACAACTTCGTGACCTGCATGAAGACATACACTGGCTCCTACTCATTGCAGGTGCAGTACACAGAATTGATGTCATGTTTTTTTATTAGTTGCATGTAGTAATAATAGTAGTAACAGCAGTCCAAGGTTTTATTGCAAGTCTTCTATTGGTGTGTGATTGAACAATTATTCAACTAACATTGATGCGCTATAGATATATGTAATATTAAATTCAGATGCATTTTCTAACCCTGTGATGATATGGTAGGTCATGTGACCACAATGGACAATGAGGGAGAGACAGCACTGATTCCAGCGGAGATGGTGAACTACAGTGTGAAGGCTGCCGGCACAGTGGACCTTGAGGCCACACTGAGGCTGCTGGCTGCACCTGCTCAGATGCCCTCAGATGTACCCAACAGTGCTGCTGGTGACCCACTTGTTAGGTGTGTACTACGACTCAGTACCAGTTCAAAATGATTTTCCAAAATGTACCCTTTGCAGGTTGTACAGGCACCCGAAGCTTGTTTAGTGTAGCCCAGAACAGTGTGAGTTCAAAAGTTGTACTGATTGGTGCATCTACAGGGGTGGAGAGGTGTGACCTGGCTATGCCAGTGGATATGCTTTGCAGACCATCCACTTGTTTGATGTAGTGTTGCTTTTGGGTGACTCTGCTATAAGTGACTAGTCTGATGGTTTCCCATTACTCGGGAAACCATTTACAGTATGGTAATACATTGGACAGTAACCATAAATCCAGCAAACAAGTGCTTATAGTCTCTCTACTCAAACTTGGTCCAGATATTTGTCCTTGTGTGCCTTATTTTCACATGTTTAAGAGGTATTTGAAGAGAAGTAGCTTGGTGGTGGTTCTGTTATGGCCTTCTCATGGTGGAGGAGTTCTCAGGAGGAAGTGAGGCATTGAAGGTGGTGATGATGAAGTAAATATGTCACCCTCCAACATTTGAAGTCCTAGAATGATGCAGATCATGTTGTGGCTGTGTGAAACAGGGAAGCGGGCTGTGAATTACATAATTGACAAATGAGGAAGTAAAAGAGCAGTGTGTTGTTAATGTGCATGTGATTGATTGTGCAGAGAGAAATACTTTGAGACAGTTTCAGCATTTGGAGAGAATGGAGAATGAGAGGCTAATCTTTGCTACATTTCACCTCCAGAATGATGAGTACGGTGTTGCGACTGTGTGAGACAGAGAAGCAAGCTATGAAATCTGCAAGTTTGTACCTCAAGTTAAGTCCAGAGGTTACGTCTTCACTCCTGTGGTTCCTGCGCCGGTTCTGTCTGTCATACCTCCTGCCCAACGAGTCATTCTATACTGAGGTGGGTTGAAAAGGATGACCGTGATGATGATGACAGGTTAATGATGCTTCTCCCCTCAAATATGTCTCAAGGCCTCATTTCTCATAATAGATTGATGATGACCATAATGATGCTCCTACCCTCAGAATGGTTAAGTCCTCCCCCCCCTCCTTCTCTCTCTCTCTCTCTCTCTCTCTCTCTCTCTCTCATGATCCATCCATCCATCATCAATGTTAACAGTTTTAATGATGCTCCTCCCCTTAAAATGCCTCAAGTCTCTCTTTCTCTTGTCACAGCTAAGCGTGGCCCTAACATCAGCATTTGGGCGAGATTCTGAGGGTGCAGCCTGGATCCTGAATTACCTTCTGTCATTTGTGGAGCAGGTGCTGAGGTATCGCAACTGGGAGCAGAGTCTGATTGAGGATACAGTCAGTCTGCTCGTGACAATGGTTGACAGTAAGGAGAGGTGGGTGATGATGATATTTGGCATCGTTGCTTATAGTCAGTTTGTTTTTATCTGATGGAACTGGGCCACCTTGAAAGCTTGAAAACTAAGTCATTGGTGCATGAAATTCAGTAAGCCAACTCGAGCCTAAATGTACTTGACTACACAGTAGCTAGAGTCAGATCCTTGCAGTTTAGAGGAGGTAGTTTGTGACTGGATATTATATTGCCCATTAGAATAGTTTTGTAAATGTGAAAAGGAAGACACTGATCTGTTTGTAATTATCTTATTGTTTTTGTATGCCTATTACTGGGTATCAGTAGGGAAAATAACCTCCATTTGCAGTATCCTATCCCATGTGTTCATTTATAACATGCCAGGGCTCCTTTAGCATTGGAAGTTGCTGATGCTGTGTCGTATCATTCCTTTACACAGGGGTCAGCACTTGGTGAAGACGGAGGGTCTGATGGATTTGGTGCGACTGCAGCAAAGTGGAGACCTGTGGGCCCTCACCTCTGTGGCACAACGAGGATTGATGCAGGTGATGTGTTTTATGCTTTACTTGTTCTTGGATCCTGTCTCACACTATCCTTGGGGAAAAAAAAAGGTCAGGATGATAGTTTTTATGACAGTGGAAATGACATTGATGGTGATGTTAATGATGACAACAATGCCTTAGGCCAGGAACACACAAAGTGGGTGGAAGTTTTATCATCACTAACCTAAGCAGTTAAACGTCCTAGCAGTGGACAGGAACAAACGGCCATTTGGGTCCAAAGAAAAGGGGTTGACAGTTAACTTTTCTTGTTTCAAAGACTACAGGCAGTGACATAAAATGATAATTGAGAAGTTCATAGTAGATGTTTCACTGCATCCTCTGTTGTGGATGCATCCCTTTGCTAAGAACAGTAACAAAGTTATTATACTGCACTGGAAGAGGAGAGGATGGAAAAAGTACCCATATCTTAATGTTTATTTGTGCCACTCTCCCCTGGCCCATGTCTGCTGTCTGTGTGGTATGGTCATGCAGTACTTTTCATACCTCTGTGCTTAACACATTTTACAGGGTCTGGTGATGTGCGCAGCTGCCCTCCCTGATGCAGATGCACGCACACAGTTCTGGTCACATGTCCTGGACCCACCTGTTTCGGCATTCAAGAAGCTGATCTCATCGGAAACCTTCACCAAACGCTACCACGAGGCCGACACCAAGAAACAGATCATATACCACATTGATAATTTTATAGGTGGGTGATTTTTTTTTTCATACATCTCATGTTGAGTTCCTTGAGGGTCCAGCATTCTCACATGTTGGTTGTAAATTCCACTGTCTGTGCTGAATATTTACCAAGAAGTCTCATGTAGGGATGATGTAATGGTATTATAAATGTGAGCTACATGAAGGACATTTGTACCTATCAGATGAAACCAGGATTCCAAGGACTTGAATGGTGAGTAGATGTGTGTGTGTGGACCGTTACATTGGATATACTGTTAAATTAGTTCTCCCACATTCATACCTTTCCCTTTGCCTGGCTATCTGCTCCCTACTTCACCTCTCCTGCAGATGGGGAAATAATGATGCTGATGAGGATGATGGTAATGTTATGATATTAGCAGAGGTGAACCATTCATGTGATCTGACAGATCTCCATATCACCCTCTCACTTCCCTTGTATCAACAACGTTTCCCAGCATCAATTTCTCTACAAACACCTAATCAGTCAGGCTCCTTTCAACATGATCTCCATTCCCTCTATACCATGTATATTTATGTTCATCATTTTGTTTGAAAAAAGAATTGCAAATGCACAACCTTTTTTTCTTACACATGTCCTTTAGTTTCCCGATATCATTCCCTCCTGGTACTCCATTATTACCCATTATATCATTCACAGGACCAGTGCCTACTCCCCCAATCATGTTGTCCATTACAAGCACTCTATAACTCCCGGTCATTTCTCCTACTACTTCATCCAGCTCATCCCAAAACCTGTCTTTGTCTTACTCCTGTCATCACACGGTGCATGCGCAACAATCACTGCCACTATTACCATCCCAAACTTGAACTTGACATACATACATACATCTCGAGCTGACACATTTATAGTCTGTCATTCCACTCTGCCACACTTCATTCATCAACAAAGCAACTCCTTCCTTGCATCCGCCTCGCCCATTCATGCCCGACCATACACATTTTACACCCTCCCACTCCTCCACTTTGCACCCTTTCATCTTTGTTACACACGATGCCATCACGACATATCTCGCACTCTTGAACACATTCACTATTTCCACCCTCTTGCTGCCTTCATCCACACCTCTCACATTCCACGTGGCCATGCAAATCTGCCCATTTGGTTAGAACCTTGGGCAGGTATTGTACCTTCCGAGGCTCTCTGAAACATCTGCCATGATTAGGCCTAGTGATTTCAGGTAGTGGAATCTGGGGGACGCTTAACCCGGCCAAAAACCCAGGTTATGTGGTTACCACCCAACATAATAAATGGTTTCTTGGGTACAGGAAACTATTTGGGTTGTCACTCAGAGTAGAAACCATAAGGCAACACTACATTGAGTGAGTGGATAATGGGTGCCCACAAATGATTAAACTGTTCCCTGCCCAACCTGAACCTAACCTACCCAGCATTCTCTTCCCATCCATAGGTGTTGTGCAGGGCTGCCTAATGCCCACAGCACAGTGCTTGTTCTCATGGCTGGTGGGCGTCCTGGGTGACTGTGTGCGGCTACTGGATCTCTACCACAACTATCCCATTGTGGTGGCCACCGTCCTTGAGCTTTTTGTTGAATGTGGACGACGCATGCTGTGCTATCTCACACCGGTTAGTTTATTAGTGCTGTGGTTTTTAATTTTCTTTCATGTATTTCACTTTGAATAATTTTGTAGATAGACTGCTGCCATTCAGTTTTATTTGACTTAAAGGCCTCGTACAGTATAGGGGTTGAGGTAACAATTTTCCAGCGATCGACTGTAGTTCATTTACAGCTTCAGTCTGGTGACATAATATTAATTTTAATCACACCAACTTCAGATGATTTGATTCATTTTGGTATAAAATTTTTGAATTGTTGCATTTATGGACAGCCTTTATATACTGTACTTGTTCTCTTGTAGTTTTATAGAGGACTTTCCTAAATCAAATCAAATAAACAATAGAAATATTATTGAATTTAAGTTGTTTATTTTTGCTTGTGTTCAGAGTGCCAGCAAGCAGTTGTATGAGGCATCAGTGCACCTGGTGGGTACATACGCCAAGCACAACATTGGGAGGCGGTCACTGGAGGTGCGTGGGGAGGAGGACCAGTGGAGGGACCTGCAGCTGCTGATGGAACTCCTCACTTCACTACTATCTAAGGTGCAGTTGACTCTTGCGTAGTGTCTGTTTGGCAAGTGTGTAGGTACAGTATAATGAAGTCTAAGTCTGTCTATAAGTGGAGGGTTCTTCAGCATCTTATGGAACTTAATAGTGCTTTGCTGCTATCTGTGGTTTTGTTGGCTTCTGTTTAATTTGTTTACTATGTGTGCAGATGTAATGCTGCTTTAAAGGAAAATTTCCATCAAATGCTGCCAGGGATAGAGGGTGGTCTCCTACAGCATAAGTGATTAGGACTCCAGCAGTTTAGCTTTGGATCTCTCGTTCCCCAGTCTGTTTGCTGCCCTAAAAGGGATAATGTAGGGTTGGCTGTTTTATTTATTAAGTTAAAATAGTAGTAATAGTAGTAGTTGCAGTCTCAGGCTCATCTGATCATGAAGCTAGTGGACTGTGGCCTAAGTTACCCTTCTTTTGCAGCCCACTGTCCTCCTTTCAGGGGATGGGGAGGGGATTGAGGGATAATTGTATAATCAGGCAGCTTCATAGTTCTCTCCATTACCCCAAGTAAGAGTTATTTTTAAAAAAAGTACATTAATCCCCATACCCTACCCAGGACTTCATTGACCTTGCCCCATCCGGCCATGGTGAGGACACAGAGGTTGTTGCAGCGGCTGATGTGTGTCTGTTTGGCCTCAACATCATCATGCCACTCATGTCTCGGGACCTGCTGCGGCTGCCAACGCTGTGTTCACAGTACTTCAAGATGGTCACCTTCATTGCCGAAATATACCCCAGTAAGGTGTGCCAGCTGCCTGAGGAACTCATGAAGGTGAGACAAGATGATTTAGTGTGTACAGTCAGACCCTGATTTATGATATCTTTTACTGATGTGTCAGTCCATGGAGTATTTGATTTTATTTGAAATTTAGGTCAATAGGCAAAGCCAGGGTTGTGGAAGCTTGAATACTGCGTGATTGATTTTCTGGCTCACTTCACTGGTCATGCTGTTGATAGTTCTTCCACTTTCATACACTCTCTTTCCTTGTTTTTTGGATTGTGCCTCACACTAGATTAGCCTATGATCATGATATTTTCGCTATTAAGTCCTTTGTATATTAGAAAAAAAGTTGCTTGATATGCCACAGCTGCTGTTCATAATGTAATTTTGCATGTTCTTGCATATTCTACACACTGTTTAATATTGATAAAGATTGGAATTAGTATGTATATAATGCTGTGTTTGTTAGTATCTTACATCCATAGAACTAGAGTCACTTCTAGTCTATGAAGTCTATGAAGTACTCTTCTGTTTGAGTGTAAAGAGCAGTTCCTTACTCACCTTTACATGGGAAAGGAAGATCGTGATGATGATGGAGGTAAGAACAGTTGTAATTTTGTATCATCAATTTGCTTTCAGAACCTGTTGGCATCGATAGAATTAGGGTTAACCAGTTTTGGTGCTGATGTTGGTACTTTGTCATTTGACTTCCTGGTGGTGCTGGGGTCCTACATCCACAAGAACTGTGGCCCAGAGCTGCCCGTCAGACAGGGACTCAGACCCTTCCTTAAGGTACCATCGCACTCCTTGTACATATTGCAGTTTGTTTACCTAACTTGGTAGAGATATTTTGTTCTTTTTGTTCATCTTGTTCAGTGGCAGGGTAAGACTACTGCACAGTTGCAAAAATAAATAAATAAATAAATAAAAGATAAAGGAAAGACAGTATGGTAAACACTGCTGACCTCTTCATTACACCAGCAAAATATTAAGTATATTATTTATAAAAGGAAAACAAAGGTGGACCAGGAGAGAGAGGAACAGTCAGGGAGAAAGACTGAAAGTTGAGAAGCTGAATGTCAAAGAAATGTACAATTCAATATGTTGCAGGACAGTTCACAAAGGTCTTTTTCATGTATCTAATGGCCATCTTTGATCTTATATGGCCCATTTCCCTGGACATGCTGTTGATAATTCACTCACTTCCTTGCACTCAGATTTATTCTTTTCTGCATTGTACTTCACCTTGTCTTTTGGTGGAAATAAGGCTGTTATGATGATAACTAGTATAATGCCTTTCTTTTTGTCAGCTTGTGTTGGACTTGATATTGTCACAGCAGATCAACTCGGATCTGCTTCAGGCGGCGTCAGCAGCGCTCTACACACTAATCTGCTGCTTCCAGGTGGGTACTGTCTACCATCACCTTCACGCCTTCACTCTAATAATGCCGATTATATATCTTCATATTATCTCCAGGCTGGAGGGGTTTAGCATAGCTACTATTACACATTCTACTTTTCACGTAGTACTCGGTTTGTTGTTTGCACCCAGTGTTGTAGAAGCATGAATCCAGTGAACTGCAGGCTTCAATTACCCCTCCTGCAGTTCATCATCCCTCTTTCACAGGATACTGAGGAAGTTCAGAGGTGTTTTTATAAATGGGCAACTCAACTGCCTAAGTATATCAGTGCCACGGTTTACAGGCATCCGTCTCCAGCACCAAGTACTCCCATTATACATTAGTGTGGTGTTAATGATGAGCCTACACATGGTTGTGCTGTGCACCCTAAGTGAAGCAGCTGCGGCGTCCTCTAGGAAGTCAAACCTCTCCATATTTCCCAGCAATTTGCTGTGGGCAAAAACACCAATCTGACCCTGGTAAGGTGCTGTCTACCACAAGGAGGCACCGGTTCTTTGCCATATTGTCCTGTATCTGTAGGATGGTCTCACAGAAACAGTTTTTCACTTGTGGTGGACAGATCTGCTCAGCAGGGCAGACCAGGGTTAAACAGTAATAAATCAGTGTTGATTTTAATCTAATCCATTTTGTGTTCTCTCTGCTTGGCCGACCCTCACCAGGCTGAGTACCAAGAGCTCGTTCAGGCGCTTTTGGCCGGCCAGACGGATCCGACTACAGGGCAGCGGCTGGCTGAGGCATTCACTCAGCTGACAGCGAATGTGGAGCTGACCGCAGACCGCATCAACCGCATCAAGTTCAGAGACAACTTTGAGAAATTCATTGCCAATGTCCGTGGATTCCTCTTCGTGAAGTAGAGAGGCAGCCATGAAATTTGAAGTGGAGTGGAGCCAAAATTTATCTCTTGCAAAGTACAGTACTGTACAGTGATCTCAGAATTCATCCATTTTTGAAGTAGAGCGGGAGCCCCAAAATTAGGAGAACAGATACAAAATTCATCCATGTGTGAAGTGCAGTGGCCTCGAACTTCAGCTGTTGGATAAGTGCAGTGGCCTCATCTCACTGTGTATGCGTTGGTGACCCTGCCTTGGGGAAGTGGTGTTGTGTGTGTGTTGGTGAACTTGAGGAAGAGAGGCTGTGTGCGTGTTGATGACCATGATGTATGTGTTATGAAGTGAGGAAGTTAAGTGCACATCACTAACCTTAAGGAAGCGAGATTACTTGTACACTGTTGACCTGAGGAAGTGAGATGTGCACATTAATGACCTTGAAGTAAGGTTATGTGCACACTATTGTTATGGGATGTGAAAATGTTCTCATTAGTAACCTTGAGAAAATGATTTTATGTGCACATTGTTGACCTGAGAATATGAAGAGGTTGTGCATGCATTAGTGACCTTGATGTGAGGTTATTTGCACATTAGTGACCTTGAAGAGAGGTTGTGTGCACATTAGTGACCTTGAAGAGAGGTTGTGTGCACATTAGTGACCTTGAGGAAGGGTACATGCACGTGGGTGACCTAAACTAAGAAAGGCTACATTGTGATTCTTTTGTTTCCCTGCCAGTGAGCATCATATTTTTTTTTGTCTTTCATTTCCAGTTTTTATACAGACTGGAAGAATTATTACACCAACGTATGAGTGTTTTTTATGGAGGTGATAAAACAGTTTCAGCCCATCTTGGGCCGACTGTAATACCGGTATATCTTCTCAGTAAATAACACCTCCATATGTAGGTGAAATTTTTCCATCTGAGCAGTTCACGTCAATGTGAAGCCGTGTTACACTTATTATTATTATTTATGTATATTATTTTAATTGTCCTTGATTTTTTTTCCCCAAGTGTACTATTTGAAAAGTACATTTAATTATTAGTTACCGGAAATGAATTTTTTTGTTAAATGTCTTTGTCCTGTTTTGATTATTTCGTGGCTAACTATTTGTCCCATTTCATGCTTATTTGTGAATTACATATAATATTGTCATCATCATCACATTCATTATAATTATCATAATTGATAATTTAGTGTAAGTGTGAGCAGGTTTTTGCTTGCAATGTAGCATCATCATTTTTTACCACAGATTCTGAGTTACATTTTCATCAGTTAAGGAAGCTTCTTAGCACATCCTCCTTAGTGATTTATTCTTCATATTACACCTTATTATTGCCATTTATTCTTATGACACCTTATTATTACCATATATATCTTGTTTATTAGACCCCTGGGACATGGTTGTAGAGGTCATGGGTTGGAATATAATGTGACATACACTTTTTAGTTCAGGTCTTAGAGGTGGCCAGAGGTTTTTCTCTCCTGTAAATGCTACCAGGGGCATAGGTTGGCCTCCTACCCTTACATATTCTGGATTAAGCTAGCCTGACCTTGGGTTTGCAGTAATTTGAATCCAGTTAATGTCCCTTTGAGTTTACTCTGTGCTTTCAGTTAATTTTATTCAACTTAGGAAAGGCCTCTTGTATTGTAGGGGGTTATCGAGGCTATACCTAACCCCTCCAGTTTGAAAAATCTCTCCCAAGCTGAATAAAAGCCTCAGGAAATGGCAGGAAAAAATGACAAAGACATCCCAGGTCCCAGTGAGATAGAGATTGATATACAAAATGGTAAGGTGTAATACACAAAATAAGTTGCCAAGGAGTAGGTGTTACGAACCCCAATTAAACTGACGAGGATACAAATCTTTGTCCCTTTGTAAATACTTATCATCGCCCAGTACAGTGCTTTTTTATGTGTATATATATGAGAGATAGATTACAAGAGCATATGACTTAAGTTTACTAGATAATGCAATTTTATATAATTTAAGTTAGAATCTCTTTCTCTCAGTCAAGTTTCTCTGTCTGTGCAACTAACTCAAAGGGTTGTATTCTGGTGCGCATAGGAGATTTCATAGCAACTCTGCCTTACTAGTTTATTTTGCATATTGATGAATGTCTCAGTGTTGGTAAGGGATGCCTTCATGAGGTTGCATGATTATGACCAGGTGGAGGAACTGCCTATATAAGCAGTTATCCCGTACTACCCTCCATGTTCCTCAAGAAGAGGGTGATGAACTGCTGCCAAAGAGCAGCTTCATTTTACAGTCCACTGGGTTCATGTTTTAAATGAACATGAGGCTGCAACCACTACTGCTACTACATTTGCTAAATAACACCCCAGTCTGAGTAACATCCTTGTGACGATTTGATCCCCAAAGAGGTGGCTGGAGGTTTTTTATTCATGTAGTGCCATCAAGGGAAGTAGGCTGGACATCTACCATAAAAACACTAGACTACGAGGGTGGGATTCTCAGACATATTTATGATCAGTTCCTTGTTGTAACGATAACTTACTTTCGCAGGAAGAACTGGAGACATGAAAAGTTTCTTTGTCATCCAAACAAATCAGCAGTGACAGTTTCCCTCTCATAACCAAGAATTGTTTTTGCCAAAAGAATGGAAAACATTTCATTCCCCTGCCCTTATTGTAACTGTATTGTTATGAAATTACTGTATTTTATAAATAAACAAATGATATTCCTAATGGAAGAAGAAAAAAGAAAAAAGTAAATTACCGTATTTTTTCATTCACTCATTTATTTAGCGCTGATTTTTTTGAGGTACATAAATATTTGGTCAGTGCTTGTTGAATGCCCTACAACTTTCTGTCAGCAAGCACTGACGAAATGTTTATGTATCAGTGAGAAATCAGTGCTGAATAAATGAGTGAACGATAAAATATGTGAGGAAGAGAGGTGTGGCAGTTGGTGAGGCTAGGGAACTGACAAGAGATTGAGCTGGCTGGATGAATGTTGTGAGAAGAAGTGCATGGTCAGGGATTTGGGACCCTTTTTAATGTGACACCGTCCGAATTGACTGTATCGGATACGTGTATGTGACGCTACAGAATGTGGTGAAGGTTTTTGGCGTATCAGATAGAGCCAGGATTCCAGGGGCTTGAATGACGAGTGAAAAGAAGCGTGGCCTATTGGACTGGATAAACTTGGGCTGTCTGGACCTTGCTACTCCTAACCCTGCCATAAGGTGAGAAAGGAGGTATGGATGATGATGATTTTTTTTATTCATTAGGAAGATCATTTATTCATTTATTACATGAATGGAAAAGTGTATGGTAGGATACTTATTGACAGAGTTAGAGAAAGAACAGAGAAATTAGTTGGAGAAGAACAGGGAGGCTTTAGGAAGGGAAGAGGTTGTGTAGATCAGATATTCATTCTTAGATCTTTAGTGGAAAAGTTTCTAGAGAAGGGAAAGAAGTTGTATGCGGCTTTCATGGATTTGGAGAAAGCATATGACAGGGTGGATAGACCAGGATTGTGGAAAGTGTTAAGAATATATGGAGTAGATGGGAAGTTGTTGAATGCTGTGAAGAGTATATACGATGCTGCGAAGGCTGCAGTGCGTGTGGATGGTGAACTAAGTGAATTTTTCTCTTTGAAAGTTGGTTTGAAACAGGGATGTGTCATGTCTCCATGGTTGTTCAATCTGTACATGGATGGGGTAATAAAAGAGATACAAGGTAGGGTAGTGGATGTTGGAGTGGCCCTGGTGAGAGAGGATAGTGTTTGGAAACTCCCTGTACTGTTGTTTGCAGATGATACTGTGTTGTTGAGTGAAGACGAAGGGGAGCTGCAAGGTTTGGTGGATGAGTTTGAGAGAGTGTGTAAGAAACGGAATCTAAAGGTGAATGTAGGGAAGAGTAAAGTGATGGTCTTTGAGAGAGGTGAAGTCAGTGAATGTACAGCGAGGTTGGATGGTGAGGAATTGGAAAATGTGAGTATGTTTAAGTACTTGGGTAGTGTGATGAGTAAGGATGGAGAGACAGGCTGACGAATGAGGATATAAAGGAGCGTTGTGGTGTTGATGTGGATGTGATAGGAAGCGTTATGAGGAACACACTGAGGTGGTTTGGCCATGTGGAGAGGATGGAGGGTGAAAGACTAACGAAGAGAGTGTATGTGAGTGAGGTGGAGGGGGGAAGAGGGAGGGGGTGGAGAGGTATATGAGAGAGGGGGGTGTGAGTTGGGATCAGGGCAGTGAAATGGCGGGGGACATGGCGACTTGGAGGCGATTTGTTTGTGGCCATCCCAAACGGGATTGAGGCGTCTGGCAATAGATAGATAGATAGAATTTCATAACAGTTTGGTAATAAATAAGGGCAGGGGAGAAAGTTGAATGACTCAATCGAAAATCATGGCAAAAAAATACCACAACATCCTATATGGTTGGACGCAACCTGTGTCGAAAAAGTGCGAGTGATTGGATTTCACTTGGATGCAACCGGTGTCGTAAAAGTGCAAACGGTGAGATTTTTTACTGAGCCTTTGTGTATGAGAGGGTTAACAGTTCATTTTCACTTTCTCCAGATGATTCCATGCAATATAGAAATGATCTCTCTTGCTGAAAGTGCCAGTAAGGACTGTATCTAACCTCTCCAGTCCAAGAAAACTCTCTGAATATAAAGGAAATTGTTTGGAGATAACAAAAAAGGAAATACATCATCAGCTTGAAGGGGTTGTCTATTCTTGTGTGTCATTTATGTCTTTGTCATACTATATTGTCCGTCTGTTTATCTGTAGCCAGATGCCTTAATCCTGTAAGTGGTGGCCACAGACAAACTGCCTCCATGTCACCCTGTCCTCTGCCATTTTGCTTCCCTCCCCCCAGCTTATACCCCCTCTCTCATATACCTCTCTTCTCCATCCCATCCTTGGTCCCCCCCTCCACCTTACTCCCATCATGTGTCAGAAATTATTAACCTCATATGCAGTTGTAAACTGGTAAGAAAGAAGTGCTACGGACTTCCCTGAAGCCCCTCTCTTCTGTGATGTATATTCATTATTTATTTTTGCTGCCTCCATGTGATTTTATTTTGCATATGGTATGCCTATTGTAATGGGGAAAATGAAAGCTGTACATGTTATTGAAAAGTCTCTCAGGCTGAATAAAATTGTGTGGAGATGGCAAGAATACTTTAAGATACATCAGTGGTTTGAAGGGGGTTAACCAATGACTACATGGGCCCTGTGGTTGTATTCTAAGTGGCTCTGGAGATTTCTCAGCATCTCTTCCCTAGTGATCTATTTTGCACATTACATCAATATCAAGCAAGAGGATGTTGAGGCTTAATGCAAAGTAAATCACCAAGGAAGAGGTGCTAAGGTGCCACGTGGTTTACTGTACCTTGCCATTATCGTCTCACTGGACAACTTATCTTCAGAACTTTCCGGAGCTGTGATGTACCATAGCAAGTTGTGTTTACGAGCTTGAATTGTCTGTGGTGTACATAGGAGTATCATAGCGTAGATTAACGGCACATTTACTCGTACCAGGGTCCTTGGCGGCTCTCATCTTTGGCCTGTATCCTTGTCTTTGGCGTGGGAGGTTTCTTAGTGCCTGTTCCTTAGTGATTTATTTTGCATATTACACCATAACTTATTCAGTCTGGTAATGTATTTTTATATTAGTGTATTCTTGCTGCTGTCAGACAATTTTAGTAAATTCAGGGGCAAGGTCATAGTTTGTGACCTCAGGGTAAGGGACTGAATAGGGGCTGCATGAGATTGAGCAGCATGGAGAGCTGCCATTAGGTGACCAAGGCCTTTATAAAGGAAACGAACAAAATGAAACGGGGAAAATCTCTGCCATTGAAGGGGTTAATTAAAGATACAGATAACATCTCTAATTTAAAAAAAAAAAATCCATTCTTAGCTAAGCAAAATCATTGGAAGGTGATAAGTATAAAAGCATATTTGGATTGAAGGGGTTTGAAATAGAAATAAAAATCACAATGGAAGAGATGTTAAGAGTCTTGTGCCAGTTTTTTTTTATTTTTTATTTTTTTTTTTTTCTTTATAACCAGGGGCGTAAGTCAGTCATCCACTCCTAAATTTCTGAACTATGGTAGTTTAGTTCTGGGGTCTTACAGCAAGCAATGGCTAATGTGGGACTGGATGTTAGTTTTATCATCTATCCAACATCTAATCTTGTGTTGCCCCTTGAGGAGTGTAGGAGCTTGGGGGCTAGGCAAGTTGGTCCTGACATTTAAGATGAGAGTGACCAGCTTCATTCATCCCTGAGAGCATTACATAAGCACTAAGCCCCAGCCACCCCTTGGATATGAACTGACAGAGGCTCAGACTAGTTGGAACACCTTAATTACCAACCAAACCACTAGGCACCATAGTTTGGTTATATGGTTACCTTACTATCCAGTGAAGTAAATGGTTTTTTAGTCTACAGGAAACCATTTGGCTTGTCACTCAGTGTAGAGTCACCTGTAGACAGAAGGAAGAGGAAAGAATGGAGGAAGGAAAGACAGAAGAGGAAGAAAGGTAGAGGAAAGAGCAGCACTACATTGAGTGAGTGGATGGTGTGATGAGTGCCCCCCACCTAATTATTATCATTATAATTATTGTACAGGTATCAGGTTAAGTTTCTGAATTCATACTGGAAGGAGGAAGTATAACTGAAGTTTATTTACATCAGTTTACATTTATTTACAACAGCTGAAGTTTGTTTACACCAGCTGAAGAGTATTTACACCAACTTAAGCCTGTGTCTCGTTACATTTATTTGCAGTTGTCCAGTAAGTAATGGTGTCTTTGTTATTTATATATTGCATTTTTTTGTACAGTGACTTGATTTCTTCTTAATCAAGAGGTATTAGCTGAGTTACTTTAAATATAAGTGTCTGGAGGTAAGAGGAATAAGAGGTAAAATAAACAGTGAAATGTATGTAATTGAACTGAAGAATCCAAAACAAGATGGGGATGTGTAAGACAGTGTATAGTCAGCTTCTTTTTATCTGATGGAACTACTCTACTCTCAAACTAATACTAAGTAGTTGTGTGCAGTTCAGTAAGCCTTCGTTGTGAGGTAGGAATGAGTCTCCGTATTTACTAAGAAAATTGTCCCTCCAGTTTGACTCAGTCTGACTACACATGGCCATCAGCTGAGCTGAAGAGGATACAAGATTTCTGTCAGGTGAAAAGAAACAGACTATAGAGCACAGGAAGTCCTTGTTATATGCAATTTTTAATTCTGTACTAGCTTTCTGAAAAATGGCCTTTCAACTCTTTGGCTGTAGTAAGTTTTCGTTGAGCAAAATAAAATTATTTTTCATAGCCTAGAATAAAGTTCAGAGCTATTCATTTACTGGCAGAATGGTAATAATGATAATTTTTAATAGACATAGATTAAAAAGGATGACTTTTGTTATCACAAACATGTACACCAGAAATATTTATGACCACAAGGCATCCAGGCCTTCACAGCAACTACCACACACCCTAGCATTCCCAGTGTTTGGAAACATGGAACAACTGCCTCCCTGTCAGAGACTACCCTGATATGAGGGATACAGTTCTGTGCACCAGCCTGTTCCAGTACACAACACCAATCATTATGTGATATAGAGACACAACATGCCAAGGTACATAAACCACCACACAAACATTATCAAGCTTTCCACAACATCTCACCTGCGGGCATTCCAACACTAGGGGAAAAAAAAAATACATGCATTATGTGCAGGGCAGTGTAGCACCATACTACAAGCCCCCTTCCTGGCATCCACCCTTTGGAGATGTCCTTAAATAGAGCTTATCAAGTCCACTTAGGCTCAGGGCAGGACATCATCCAACCCTCCTCAACTGCCAGCTTAGATTTGGGATGGTTGGAATCATAGATGACACATGCCCTGCTTGTGATTGGGCACTGCTGCTACTACTACTACTACTACTGACTTGCCATATAACAAGGACTTCTGTAGTGACATTGACAGATGAGTCGAAACAGCAGCATTCTGTTTACAGTAACAGTATTATTTATAGCGTAATAAAAGTCAGGGTTGCAACAGATTTTATCCTATATTATTTAATATGTTCTGCCTTGTAAATTTGTGCTAGGGACATAGGGTGTGCTCCTGTTTATTGATCTGGACTGTGCTGTCTTAGCATAATGAATTCCATAAGAATTGGTGCTTTTCAGAAACAGAAGAATATTATCATTATTGTTATTACTATTTTATTATTATTATTATTATTATTATTATTACTCCTTTTCCTTTTCCGTTTCTTCCTCTCATACACCCTAGACCCTCTTAGGTTTGAAAGAGGTAATATGGAATGACAGTTACTTTTACATTTTCTGTAAGATTTTTTCAGAGAGTAAAAGAAAAGACAGTAACGTTGTTGAGATGTTGGGAGTTGCTTGGAAAGACATGAGATGAGTAATGCATTCTTGGTTAAAGCAGATTTCAGTTTAGGTAAAAAATTTAAATGCACTACGCACTAGCATAGGACATCATGTGGGCTGCATTTCTATAGTTTTGTTTTATATATTTAGTGAGTTTAATTATTGCCATACATATATACTATAACAATTCTAATGGTTATAAAGACGAGTCCTTTGCTAAAATATGAGTTCAGTAACTACAGTATAATGAAACAGTTTCTGTCAAGACCATACTTACATATCCTGTTTTGAAAAATGTTTGTACGATATTTTTAGATGAAGTCTCTATTACAACCCCTAATGACTTATATGTATTAAGGTTAACTTGGCCCAGATTTTCATCGATTTATAGCTTATTTCACATATCTCAGTGGCAGCAAAAGACAATACTGTGGTTCTTCACCCTCCCCATAGCACTTCTTCATGACTAGCACCATATCCTAGTGTTAATATCTTCTTTCAACTCAGCATTCAAGATTGAGAGATGGCAGTTGTAGTCCAGGTAATTGTAAAATAATCATACTCTTGCCTGTATTGTAATTCATTATTTGTTGCAGCCTCTTTTAGGAGTTGTGTATCATCTTCTTGAAGCTGAAACTCTCTCAAACAGTCTAGTCCCTTCAAAGATGAATATGGCCTGTGAAAGTCAGATGATGCAGAATTTCATTGATACAGTTGTAGTACAGTGCTTAGTATATATATTTAACAAGATCATATCAACTATGAACAGAGACCCAGAGTGCTGCATATGTGTAAGTAGTAGTTAGTAGTAGTAGTAGTAGTAGCAGTAGTAGTAGTAGTATGGTAGTAATTGTGACCCCATGCTCATTTGGACATGAACCTGGTGGACTGCAAGCTGAAGTTGCCCTCTTGCAGCCCACCATCCTCCTTTTGGGAGATGAGGGGGGAGTTGAAAGTTACATCCTGGAAGTAGAGCCATGCAGTTATAATGGTGTCACCACATGAAGGCATCCCTCTCTAGCTCCATATGTGTAAGTAATTGTGGCTTGTTGGGTTACACAGTACAATACAGACAAGATTAGCAGTATTTTTGGTATGGAATTGGTGATGTTATTCTTGTATCTTATTTTCTCATTGAAATACAATAATATGTCTACTGTCTTATGCTATTATATTTTCTTTAAAGGAGCAACTCAGTGCATTATATTGTACCAGGTAAAATTTAAACACTTATACATGCACATTGATTTTGATTTTTAGATATTTTGTTTCTAGATGATGCCAGTCTGCTTGTTATTGTTTATTAAGCTGACCTTTTTAATTATCTCAAGTCAGTCATATGAGTCAGCCATAGTATGGGGATTTCAAGAAAGGAAGCTTAGCATCATCTGACGATTCGTTTATGAGCTTATATTACAAACTGTCGATATAATCATTCTATCTTCTGACTGACTCTGCATGTACACATTCAGAGTCCAGGCTGAGACTCTCACATTGTTACATCTCTCATTACGTATTGCAAATGCTAGCAACTGTTGAGAAGTGATTAGCTTGTCTTGGCACTTGGTTTACCTTGCAATCCTCAGAAAACATCAGCTGTACGATGATCAACCCCAGGACTCCTTTAGAGGAAACATGGCGTCATTTTTGTGTTATAAACCTTCCACATATTTGCCTACCTTACTCACTTGTTTCCCATGCCACATGGCTACACTTAATAAACTTAGCTTATATATTCACGTCCAGAGCTTATGGGGAAATAGAGTAATGTACTGTTTTTTCAGTATATTACCAAAATACTTTGTAAATTCTGTTGAAATAATTAATTGCAACATTTAGCCATTCTTTGATGTCATTTGCAACCCTGGCTTTTCAAAGATTCGGATATGAACATCATAGTTTGTGCTATTTAGCATTAAGTTAGCATAAGGTTATTATATTGTGCTATTAATATATTAGATTGCTGTATATTGTGAAATAGTTACTTTTGATCAAGTTTTTACACAAGAATTACTGTAGTTAGTTTTGAGTAACTACTGTAGTGCTGTACAGTATTTAGTAACTAGATCAGTAGTCAGTAAACATATTTTGACTTTTTATATTTATGTATTGACAAAACTCTCAGTCTACAAACTTGTTGAGGCTCAAGTACACGGTGTTTTAATGTAGCAGAAATGTTTACACGTGTCCAGATGCTTGCATTTATTGCCACTGATGTATGACCGGCTTCTGGTTTGCTGAGGAGGCTTTGTACCATCTTGTCCTCCAAGACATACAGGTCAACCATGCTATGTGATTGGTCATTATACAACCATTTGTTTATGTGATATTAACATTTTCACTTGCTTTATGTTCATGTATACAGTTTTGCCTTTTTTTTCTTTTTTTCTTTTTTTTTTTCACCATTTTGCTTTTACGGCTATTACAGTCTTGTACGAGGTATGAGTCTTTGATAAAGGATTTCCAGTTTCAGTTATACATTTGCTACAGTTCCTCTGTTCTGTATGTGATCAATTGTTATTAGTTTTTAGTGAACATAACCGAATCGTACTGCAAGGTTGACCCATAACTGGGTCATACTGCTTTCCAGTTGTACAGATATCCTTCATCCCACTCCCTCCCCCCAGAAAAGGAGATGGTGAACTGCTGGAGAAGAGTGACATCTTGCAGTCCACTGGGTTCACGTTTTAATTTTTGTAGTTTATTATTGCCGTCATCAGCTGGGCTGGGGTCAATTCATTTTTGTCAATTCAGTTCAGTTCCAATTCAGGATAAAATCTGAATTAGTCAATTCCAGTTCAGTTTAGTTCATTCATAAAAAAAGAAATCTTCAGTTGATTATGGTCGATATATCATTCAATTAAAATGTTTTCTATTCAAAATCAGTCTTAATCTGCCTAGTACCATTAGTCTAATGGAAATAAATAAAAATGAGGTTTCAAATTATGTTTAATTTTTTTTGTGATAGCAGACTGTATATTTTACTGTTTTTTGTGTATGCTGTAAGTTAAGTATTGTACAATAATGAATTCGCGTATTACAGTATAAAACTTTATTTTATCAATTCAGTCATCAATTCATTTATATCAGTTCCAATTCAGTTCAGTTAATTTTTTGTATTTTTCTCAATTCCAGTTCAGTTCCAATTCAGTTCATAATTGACCCAGCCCTGGTCATCAGCTGATTTTATTCACTTCGGGAGAGACATATTGCTGTCGAGGAATTATTGAAGGCTACATTTAACTCTGTTAGTTCAAGAAATCTCCCATAAGCTTAATGGTTGACTGGAGACAGCAAGAATACATTGAGAAGTATGTCATTGGGGGTAAACAGGTTAATGTAAGGAAGAGATGTTACAGTGTCTCCCCAGTGGACAAGAGCAAGGTTCATCGAGACGCTCTGGTTCAGTGGTTTACCAAGCATATTAATTCTTTTTGCGTCCACTGTATGTTCCTATAGAGGGAATGAGCTTAACTTAGCCTGTTGTTACTTTGTTCCATTTTCTAAGAAGTTACAATTTGGTTCGTATGTGTAAGCCTTAAATTGCAGAGTGGAATGCAGGCGTCCAGTATTTGATGATAATTTTTGATGTATGTAATGAAGCAGGAATATATTTTGTCTTCCTGTATCATTGCTGACTGCATTCTGGAATGTAGGATGCAGGCTAATCATACCAGATAAGTAAATAATAAACTCTGAAGTACATGACAAGGGTAGAACATACTTTGCCTTCGTATATCATTGCTAATTGCACCAGATAAGATGGGATGCAGGCTGACCATACCTGATAACCACAGATGTTCCATAAATGGCCATTAGAAATTGAAGCTTGCATTCCACAGCAGTTTAAGGATTAGCCTCCTCAGCCCGATTATGTTTTTGTTTAGTTCTTGCTCTATCCAGATGATTTTTATTCAGCTTAAGAGAGGGGTTTAGAACTGGAGGGGTTGGATATAGCCATCATTAACCCCTTCACAGTTAATGTCTGTTGGAGAGGGATGCCTTCTTGTGGTGGCACTGATGTAACTGAATGGATTTGTTATCTGGTTATACAGACATCCATCAACTAGTACTGCTGTTACTATTAAAGGTATGTCCTGTGGTTGAGTAAAATTGGTTGGAGATACCAAGAAAAAAAAAATACATATTGAACTGAAGGGAATCTAGATGATATCCTTTTATTTTATTCTTAGTGATGTTTGATAATGTTATTGAACCTATGAAGTGCTGCTAATATTGAAAGGGGTTTATTAATGTTGAGTCTAACCCCTCTGGTTTGAATAGACTATCCAAAACTGAATAAAATAATGAGGACATGGCAGGAATCAAACATAGAGGGCATCTCCAGTTTCTGAGGGTTTATGCATACAATCCTACAAATGACACATTTGTACCAAGGATGCCCCATGTGGCGGTGCGTTGCTGGTGCTGGGCTGGTGCTCTCCCGGCATCATACATTGATCTTGTTGCTTGTAGTTTGTCCACGTTAACTCGGCGTGGGTTTTCATCATCTTGCAGCCTGCTTCCTGTACCATTTTGGCTGAGTCAGATATCTGTATTACTGTGGTTTATGTTTTTATTATTATATTATTATTGTATTGCGGTAATATTATTATTATTATTATTATTAACAGCAGCAGCAGCAGCAGCAGCAGTAGTAGTAGTAGTAATAGTAGGAGTGGTATTATCATTATTATTACAGTACTTCTGCTACTACTGTTACTGTTATTATTATTATCATTATTGTTATTATTATTATTATTACTGTACTATTATTATTATTCCTCCCACTTTGACGTAGTGCTGCTCTAGGGTGTCTACCCTTTCCTCTCTTCCTACCTTCTTTCTATGCTTCCTCTTCTGTCTTTCTTTCCTTCATTCTCTCCTCTTCCTTCTGTCTACGGGTGACTCTACACTGAGTGACAAGCCAAATGGTTTCCAGTACACCAGGAAACCATTTTCTGTGCTGGGTGGTAACCATATAACCAACTAATGGTGCCTGGTGGTTTAGTGGGTAATTACGGCGCTCCAGTCGGATTGAGCCTGTGTAGGTTTATATCCAAGGGATGGTTGGGGTTTATTGCTCACGTAATGCCAGTCAGGGATGAGTGAGGCTGGTCACTTACATCTTAAATGTCAGGACCAACTTGCCTAGCCCCGGGTGTCTACTTTCCTCATGGGGCAACACAGGATCAGATGTTGTATGTATTATTATTATTATTATTATTATTATTACAGTATTATTATTATTATTATTATTATTATTATTATTATTATTTATTGTAGTTAATTTCAAATTGTTGTGTTAATCATTGTATATCTTTTCCATAGCACTTCTTCATGACTGGCACCTTATTTTGTTAATATCTTGTTACATTTAAGCATTCAAGATTGAGTAATGGCAATTCTAGGCCAAGTTACAGTGGACAGAATAGGTTAGTTAGTTTTTTTTTTTTTTTTTTTCTGTTATTGGAATGTGTATAAAAAAAAAAAAAATGCCCATAAGGTATGTTTTAGTCCAAATTTTTCTTATATGTGACCAAAGTTGACTCTTTGGCTGGTATTCTCTTCGGTTAAGGGGGGCTCCCTAACATCTCTTCCTCAGTTATTTATGTTTGGATATGCCTGGCTAATATCCTTGTGTATGATATAATGCAGAGTATAGTGATCCTGGAAAGATTTATGTAACACAGAATAGGACAGCAAGGTGTGATAAGCAGAGTAAATCACTTAGTAAGAGGTGTTTGGGAGCTTCAGTAACCAAGGAGAATATGGGCCCGTTAGTGCGGTGATGTGTGTTTAATTGTATTCCTTTACTGTAGGTCTATTGCACTAACCTGGCCCAGATTTTCATCCTTTTGTAGCTTATTGTACATGGCTCATTGGCAGAAAGGAACAATACTGGGGCTCTGCATTCGTATCATAGTACTTCTTCATGACTAGCATTATATTCTAGTACTGTATTAATCTGGTAATATGTCTAGTCTAAGTACTCAAGATGGAAAGATGTTAGTCGTAGGCCAGGTTCGTAGATGAATTTACAAGTACTGTACAGTAATGGGAGATCTTGTACAGTGAAGGGGTTAACGAATGCAGAGCGAAAGAGTAGCATTATATAAATGGAAAGTCCTGTGTATAATACATCTTAGCTCCTTCATTTCAAAGAGGTTCTCCAAAGCTGAATAATATAATTTGGTTATTGGGAATAATAATTTAGGAAAGATATCACCTGTTTAAGGAGGTTGAGATATTGATATGTTACTATACAGTACTCTCTTTACTCCAGCTTGGCCTAAAATTGTCTCCATGTGGAATGCTGAATTGTATTTCTGGTTTAATACTAGAATATGGAGCTAGTCATGAAGAAGTGCTATGGAAAGGATGTAGAGTCATAGTACTGCTGTTTTCTGATACTGAGCCATATGAAATAAGCTGCAAAAGGACAAAAATCTGGGCCAAGAGTAAAAATATTATAATTATTGAGCTTTAATGCCTTTGAATCTAATTGACATGCTTTTTAATGTATTCTTGCTGCAGCCAGGTGATTTAATTCAACTTATGAAAAGTCATTGATATTGATAGGGTTGATTGAGGCTATATTGAATCTCAGAAGTTCAAAAAGCCTTTCCTAAGCTGAATAAAATTGCCTGGAAATTACGTGAATGAAATTGAAATGGTGTCATTGGATTGAAGGGTTTAAGAGAGTATTGCTTACCACCTACTAAGAATTCCGAAGGCACAATCCTTACTGTCATCATCCCCATTATATACTGAACTACAGGCAGTCCTTTATGTACTGTATAAGTGTTTTCTTTCAAAGTATCACCGTTTTTGCCTTACAACTGGTGCTTCAGAATGGGCGAGACTGATGAAGAGGATCTGTAGTTATAGTTCTTTGCCTTAACTTGGTCTTGGCAGTTATTTCTTCATACTGTGGAAGGTTTGTAGCTATGCTTGTACATTGAAATTATCATGTGGAGAGGATGGAGAGTGAGAGACTGATAAGCAGTGCATATGTGAGTGAGGTGGAGGAGGGAGGGGGAAACCAGGGATGGAGAGAGGGCAGCCAGATGGAAGGACAGGGTGACATGGAGTTGAATTCATTTATGGCTACTCCTTATAAGATGAAGGCATATGGCAGTAGAGAGGGAGTTATAAATTGCTTCCTTTGATTATCTTTTTCTTACTAAGTCAGCAGTGAACTACGGAAGAATTGCATATTGCAGTCCTATTGCTACCAAAAAAGCCAACTTCTCACATCCTCTAATAAGCCTAGTTGTATGAAAAAAGCTGTGAGACATTGGAAAACATCTCTAGCATGTAACAAGGATTGCCTGTACTTCCATATGGACATATTTTAAGTGGTTTTGGAGATTACCTAATGCCTTTCCCTTAGTGATTTAGTCTGCTACACTTCAGTATCCTCCACCTTGTTATAAATATAAACTGTGTTAATATTACAGGGATATAAATAACATCTTGAGAATGTTAATGTGTAACATGCTAAATTCCTTTATTCCTCATCGGCTCCTCTTTAGAATTTGCTTCCCCAGATAATTTCCCCCAAAACTTCAATCCATAGCAGTTCAAGTTACTGTTATAGATTTAAAAAAAAAAAAATGAATGGAGGACACCTGTAGTCTGAGGTATGGATTTTTTTTTCCTCTATCCTCTATTCATCTGTTGAAAAAGATATAAATAAATAAATAAAAAAATTGCTCAGAATACAAACTTTCAAGTCATATTTTCAGTGGCATGGGAGGCTGTCTAAGACTTTTTTTTTTTTTTAAATTTTTTTAATTGACACCCACCATCCTTACTGATCTCGTACATGACTGGTGTTGGTATTAGCGGGGATGTTCTTGGGATTATGCTGGTGGGTCATAGAGTAGATTATTAAGTATGCTGTAACAAATTCAAATCCTTAAATTGTTCCCAGCCCTAGCCAGGATTTGAACCTGCCTCTCTACTGACTCCCCCACCTTATCATTCTCTTGTTAATCAATGTAAAATCTTCACAGTTTATGTTAGTAGCATATGCGAGGACATTGAGGAGTACTGAAAATGAGTCATTAGGGAAGAGGTGCTAAGACTTATGGAAGGCTTCTTGTTACTTCATCTCTGGTGGTTTATTTTGCATATTACACCCTAACATTGTCTTATATGCCATTTTTATCATTGTAATTGATGTAGTTTATATCAGTAGCAAATAAGAAGTTACCAAGGTGTAATGTGGAGGCAAAACCACTAAGGAAAAGGTGTTAGGAAATATTCAAAGCCACTTTTAATACCTGTGACCTATGGAGCGGACATCTCAACACCCTCGTCCTAGCTCCCACCAACCAATGGCTGTGTTATTATTCAAAACTATTGCACTAAGTCCATTTATTCTCTTATACATTTACTACTTCCCTCCTAGTGTACGACGCTCTTCATTTTTTCACCGCATAATAATAAATAATGTATGGTAATTGTGAAGAAAAATGATACCATAGTTGTGATGGCATTGTACATAGAGTATTTAAAGTACAGTATAGATATATTAATGCACTAGATGTGGTGGGGAATTTTGTACATCATTCTTGCTGTTTCTTGATGATTTTATTTAGCTTTAGAGAGACCTTGTTTGCAGGAGAGACTTTTTGTGGTGCAGATGTTAGATGGAGACACTATAAGCTGGAGGTGTTAGATGGAGAGATTACTTGAACTGGAGGAGCTTGAGAGACATGGAGGTGGAGGAATTAGAGAGACTGTTCAAGTTGGAAATGATACATAGAGAGATTATATGAGGTGGAGATGTTACACAGAGACACTTTGAGCTGGAGGTGTTAGTTATGGTTTACATTGATACCTCCATTACTGATCTCTATCTCCGTTGATCTGTCTATCTATTTATCTATCTGTCTATCTATCTCTGTCTTTGTCTCTATGGGTGCTTACCAAAGCCAAGTAAAATCATCCAGTACGAGCAATAGTGAAATATAAAAATTCATCGCCACATCTAAGTCATTAAACCTTGTATAGTACTGTAAGTGTTCCTACCATTCTCTCTTCATCATTACGCAACGTTAATGTACAACTCGCATCCATCATTGCATATCTAGAGACTCCACATAATTGTTTTTACTGTCTGAGTGAAGCCTTCCATATTTTCCATTTTGTTTTTGTGTCTGAGCAGATCTATACAATTTTTAGAGCTGCATAATGTTTTCCTGTCCACGGATCTTTCCATGTATTATTTTGTAGACCCACATAACTTTTTGGCTCTTCAAACAAATCCTTCCATGTTTTTCAGTTTGCTTTACTGTATGAATGAATATTTAAATGTTACCGTTTTGTAGTCACTATGTAATGTTCATCCTGTCAGAGCAAATCCTTCCATATAATATTTTGTAGATTCACATTATTTCATGTCTGCAACTCTTTTCATATAGTATTTTATAGAGTCACATAATTTCATGTAAGTGCAACTCTACTGTATACACATAAATATTTTGTAGGTTAACATATAATTTCATGTCTGTGCAACTCTCTACATATATTTTGTAGATTCATACATAATTTTATGTATGTGCAACTCTTTCCATATAATATTTTGTAGAACCACATTAATGTTTTACTGTCAGAGCAAATCCTTCCATAATTTTTTCATTTATGTGAGTGGCAGTAGACGACACACGCTCTAGGCAAAGCTGCAATAGGGCACACACAAATATATGTATTTTTTTTTTGGGTCTAGTGGTTAGGATGTCCCAGTTGGAGTGATGGCCTTGCATAGGTGTGATCCCCAAGAGGTGGTGAAGGTTTTTTAACTATGTAATGCCACCAAGGGAATTAGGCTGGTCATCAACCCCTAAAAGTACTGGGCTATGGTAGCTTCAGGTCCTTGCACCTTGAAGGGGGTTGGCTGTATTTTTTCATTGCTAATAACTTGCCATTGCTTTGATAAGGCATTAAAAAAAAAAATCTTCTTTTGGTGCTTTTGTATGGTTGTGTACTGCTTGTCCAAATGTTATCTTCATACCAAAGTTTGCCCTTTGTGTGGCACCTGTCATCATGTTACTCAGCAAAGGGTGTTTGAACGCTGATATATGTACAGAGGTGAAGAGATATGCTGTATGTTCAGGTACAAGATTTCATAATTGTTCATAATTTCAATCAGAACAGTGATATAAAAATTGTATGTCAAGTTGGAAAGTCTTGAAAAACTGTGAGTACTGTATAGTATTTGATCATTGATGAAAAACTGTACATCAAGGTGGAATAGTCAGGAATAATTAAGTCAGCGTAATAAAGGAACAGTGATGAAAAATTGATTGTTATGTTAGACACTGTGATTAAGACAGTTACAGTTTTTGTTAGAAGTTTGGTATTTTTTTAAAGTTAATGGAGTGATTGTAATATGAAGTTGGCAGCAATAGAAAGTGGATTGTTAAGTCAGCAAAGTGATGAATATTTTTTGTAGACCTGCAGAGCGATCAGAAATTATACATTCAAGTCAGCACAATGGCACAGCGATGAGATATTGTTGGAACAGTGCTAGAATATTGTTGGTCAGTAGTGTAACAGAGAATTTATTGTTACATTAGCACGGTGATCATATTATGTACATTATAACTCTGCACATTGATGGAAGATTGTACAGTATGTCAAGTTTGTACAGAAATGAGAAAATTGTACACATTAGCACAGTGATGAAAATTTGTATGTTAAGTCAGCACATAAAAAAATGGATTACAGCATTTATTCAGTACTGTACATTTATAGGCCATTATATGTTTAGTTGCTACAGTGATGAAAAATTATGCTTTAATTTGGTACAGTGAAGAAAAATTATACTATAAATTAGTTATATACAGTGATGGAAAATTGTTTATTAGGCACAGTGATGGTAATTTAAGTGAGCACAGTGGTAAGAATGGTATATAGAAGTCAGCACAGCATTTGCATAAGTTGGCACATTGATAGGAAAAAGATGGAAAAATTATGTGTATACTCAGAAGCAATAATTGGTAACCCCCCAGCTGATAAAGCCAGGACCAACCAATTTCCCATCCTCCCAGGGATGGGGAAAAAAAATGGGGATGAGAGTGAGGCTGCATTCACACCAAATACTACCTGGTGTGAACAGTGGCAGGTGAGAGTTTTGTATCACTATAACCTATACAAGTGGCCAAACTGGACATGGACAAGGTTGGGCAAGAACTTTTATAGGTTACAGTGATGCAGAACTCCCACCCTTGCCAGCAATAATTTGGTTTGGATGTGGCTTGTGTTCACAGTGCAATGAGAGGGGGAAGACAGTGGAGAGGGATAAACATAACTGATCAGTGATCTGCTGGAGGGGTTTCTTTTAATTTCCTTTGAGTGTACATTTGCAGCTGGCCCTTTTCTGTGACTGCAGTTAATACAGTTTACACTTAAGTCCTCATTGTAAGTCCCCATTTTTGACATTCTTTTCTGCTTTTAATACTCGGTAAATAAACGAAAATTTGCCCATTAGATTTCCTGTGCTTTCTTGCCAGTTTCCTCATTGTACAGCCCAGTTGTCTGGAAGAAGTAGCTTTTTGTTCTTTTAATGAGGAACGAATGTTGCATGACTGGTGGCAGGTGGTGGCGACCATCATCCATTCACTTGATGTAGTGCTGCCTCCTCCTCCCTTCTCTTTTATCATTCTTTTTTGTGTCTCCCCTAATTGTTTCTTATTTCTCCCATCCATCCTGGCACTTTTTATTCCTATACATTCCACTTCTGTTGCCTCTACAATGAGTGATGTGCCTAATGGTTTCTTGTAACTCAGAAAACCATTTAAATTGCTGGGTGGTAACCATATAACCTGATACAGTAATGGGGTGATGTGGGGCCTACTATGGGGCCCCTGTTAACTGGTTGGAGAGACACAAATGCGGCATCCACCCGGGAACCAAACCCCCACACTTCCCCACACCTCACTATCGCGAGGTGCTGTCCACTGCAAGGGAACACTGGTTCACTGCATGGGATGGCCCTGTGGGGATGGTTGCTTGCCTGTGGTTGGTGGATTTACTCAGCCAGACAGACTGATGTTGATTAGCAACAACTGTACATACTTGTGTGGGAGACGGTGCTTATTTGACAGGATGGTGCTACAGCAGTAAACTATGTGTGCATTAAGAACTACCATACACTCCATGTCCATTAGTACTGTATTGGTATCAGACTACTAGATCATCGTTCGATGAGCTACCAACATCTTTAATACGAGGACATAGTTTTTTTTTTCTTGTTTTTTTTTTAGGGTGATCTTTTTCTGGAGTCTGTCTGTGTTGAATTATCTACCTCATCAAATGGGTGGTCACAAGCAAATTGCCTCCATGTCACCCTGTCTTTTACCATTTGGCTGCCCTTCCTCTCTCATATCTGTCTCCACTCCATCCCTCCATCATATCTTTGGTCTCCCCCTCCATCTCACACACAGACACTCTTCTAGTCTGTATCATTCTACATAATTATCGTTTTGCTGCTGCTACTGATTCTTTGGCATAGATCTGGGGAAAGGAAGTAAGGAAGAGACTGACTGTAAAGGTACTTCCAAAGAAGGGTCACCTGCCAAAAGCCTAGATGCAATAACATGCACAGCCCATTTGAGGGGCAGATGCTCTCGATAGGAAAAGGCACCACACCCCATGCAGGGTACGAGAGTGTGAGAGAATTGGCCCCGTGGGGGCAATTTGTAACCAGCAGGGCAAAGGGACGAACTGAAGCCCTGTAAAGTTTTATCTGTGCACGTCTTTGCCAAGAGAGGGTGAGAATACCAATAACACGGGGTCTCGGTGTAGGAGGTATCGTTACAATACTAAAATTGCCATTCCCCAACTTTCATGCAATGGAAAGTATGCAGAGCTGCAGTATTGTCCTATTATGCCATTGAGCTACGTGAAGTGGACTGAAAGAGGACGATTTAATTTTTACATTTTTCTCGTCAACAAATCTCGACTAAATGTAGTGGTCTGGTGGTAGGTAAGAGACTGACTAGGAGAGTGTAAGGTTGGGAGGGAAAGGGGAGATCAAGGATGAGGTGGAGGGATGGAGTGGAGAGATGCATGAGAGAAGGGGCGTGAGTTGGAGGGGTGCAGATAACTGGCAGAAGATGGGGCGACGTGGTGATTCATCTGTGGCCACCTGCTACCGGATTAAGGTGTGTGTGGCAAGAGATATAGTGTACTTAACGTAACCGATAACCGGCTTCTGCAATAAATAGTCTTCTATGCTGTAACTTACATACGTACGGTTACTTGCTGTATGAGCATTTATACCTCACTGATCTTTAATTTTATAGTGTTACCACAACACGATTCCATAAGGGAGGGGTATTCTCTTCCCATCCAGTGGATTAACGAGCTGACAAGAGAAGATTGGGGGTTTCATATCCAGCCAAATACATTAACTTTGATTGTAATGTGGCAATAAAGAATGAAACAGTGCAACAAAATAGTGAAGCAATTGCTGCCAAATTAGCTACTCAAGTTGCTAATAAAACCTTAGTTTGCTGCGAATGTTTGCTTTACTGTATAGCCAATGGATGAACCATTAATGAATGATATGCAGAGTTTGTATCGCATATGCAAGTAAGGTATAAAAATAAAAAATATTAATCCATTCTCTATTTGTAAATACATTTCCAGCCAAGTCTTTCGTGACATCTAACCTTCACAACTTGGTACAGTCCACTCTTCTGTGTTTCTTAACTGTTTGTTTCATCCTACATTTTATTTAGTCATTGATGCAGTTTATTTATCCATTGCGTTATAAACTGATTGTAGATGCACTATTTTTCGGTTTATTTCTATTTATGGTTGAAAAGTAGTAAGATACATTTATAGAGATGATCGTTGTCAGTTGGCTGCTCAGTAAACAAGTCTTGGTGTTGTTCGTCAGCTGACTGGGACCACCTTCATGTTTTCCTTATAGTCCTTCTCTCAGTTGTTGTGATGGAGCTGGAAAAATGGCCAATTTTCAGTCTGCTCAAACCAGACTTCATAGAAAAAATGAAACTGGCATGTGTTTTCGGTAAGACAAACGATAAATAACTTTGTTGTTAGTGCCTGATAATCCCTCTCTCGGAATTTTGTTGTTTTTTAATTTCTTTGAAAAGTTTAAATGCCACCAGGGACGTAGGTTGGCCTCACCATCAAAAGTTGTGGATTAACAGTAGCGTTGCCTCAGACCCCTACGCTTGGAAGTGGGCAAAATGATATTTGTCACGCGGTATTATTATTATTACACATTATTATTATTATTATTATTTTTCTTTACTCTTCATTGTTCCTCTGATCCACAGGGAGCCTGGGAAATGAAGCTGTGATAGTAACCAAGGATGATGATGTTTATGCTCTCGGATTCAATGGCTCGGGATGCTTGGGTGTTGGAGATCAAAATAGTACGATGGAGCCCCGGAAAATTGAGCCCTTATGTCAAAAAAAGGTGAAAGGTAAGAGTTGCAGGACTGAATTTATAGAGTGCAGTCTTTATTGTGTATGGGATTGAACTTCTGCCTTGTCAGACAGCATATCACTTCTCTAACGACATGACACACCCTCATGTATACTGTATGGTAGTGATCCACATGTACAGTGAAATATAAAAGCTTATTTGCCCCTCCTGCCTTTCTTTTATTGTTAAATTCTCAGATGCTGGAATGAGACTTAGTGGGCATAGGCACATATAATCACCCACAAACAAATGATAATATGCACCTCATTCCACCGTATGTAATTGAACCAGCCGTTAATTCAGCAGTGAAAGAGAAGTAGGGGAGGGGATGGGCCAGTGAATTGACTGTCCAGTATTGCTGTATACACTGAATGAAGAATTATGTTGGAAGATTTAATATAGCTTTCATTAAGTCTGTTATTACCAGAGGGCCTTTCTTAATTTGATATAGTTTCACTAAGTCATCTGAAAGTGGCAAGAGTAACTCAAAATTCTGCATAACCTCAAAGGCATAGCGTTCGGGAGTGGTCCACATGTGTTGGCGTACACAGAGAGTGGGGAACTGTACTCGTGGGGCCATAACGGGTACTGCCAGTTGGGTAACGGGTCAACCAACCAAGGCCTCACTCCATACCTGGTCACCACACACCTACATAACAAGAGGGTCATGAGGGTGGCTGCGGGGTCACATCACTCCCTGGCTCTCACTGAGGAAGGAGAGGTGAGTTGCAAATAGTTTTACTTGTGAAAAGTGTAATGTCATGTTTATTGAGTATGGGTACGGTACTTCAGGGAATAGTACAGAGTTTATTGTATAGAATTATCAGGGTAGTCCCGTCATTGATAACGTTCTGTCTTCCACTTTATCCTCAAGTTCACATACGATACATCAGGAAACCCACTGCCATGGTAGTGTGTTGAATAAGATATGTAAAAATTGGTACATTGTAAGAACAGAATATGATGAGCAGACACATAGATTTTTCTCCCCCTTAATCATTTCTGCCCATCTGATACCAGTTTCCAGTACCTTACTAATATTGTTTCAGTATGAATAAATGGTAATAGTTTATAGGAAATGCTGACCAAAGCATTACTGTACCATATTACTTGTAATTTTCTTCATCATCATCCTAATGCTGATGCCTATCCACACCAAGCACATACTGTATAAACTCTTGATACTCTTTCCCAATTCACTTTTCCATGAGCTCTTTTTCTGATCCATAAAGTACCGTACCTAACAGTATTAAATGGACATGTTTTCTCTGACCCTTGCTTCGTTGTTCAGGTAATGGCATGGGGTCAGAACAACTGTGGTCAGGTGGGTACAGGCACAACTACAAACCAGCCAACACCACGTAAAGTCAACACCAACATTGGGGTGCGGCGGGTGGTGGACATATCCTGTGGACAGACATCGTCAATGGCTGTGGTGGACAATGGAGAGGTGAGCTTCCATCCTTCCATCCATTCAACCCTGTCCTCATTCATCCATCTGTCCAGGTGTCCATCCATCCATCCATCCATCCATTTGTCCATGCGTCCTTCCATCCATCCATCTCTGTATTGCCTAACCATGAGTGTAGGGGGCAGGACTAGGCAGTTTAGTCCAGGTGTATAAGTTAATTTCCAAGGAATGTCAAAAACATTGTTGACATGTTTTTTAGCTATGATTCTTATTTCTGCAAATGCCCCTCTACTTCCACTGAAAGGGGGATATCAGTATAAGAGGAGTGAAAAGGTTGTCTGATGTATTTTCCTCCCTGTGTCAGGTATACGGCTGGGGCCTAAACAGCAATGGTCAGCTGGGTCTGGGCAACAATGTTAATCAACACAGCCCCTGCAGAGTCACAGCACTGCAGGGGGTCGTCATTACAAAGGTCAGAACTGCATCTTGTATCCGTCACGTAACAGATGTCCCTTACTGTTCATGGTTAGGGAGCACAGACCCTTGGAAACATGTGAAAAATTAGTGTCTCAAAAAATACGCATATATTATTTGAAAATCCCTTTTTGTGCCCCAAACCATTATTAAGCATTAGATTCAATTGTAGCCATATTTCAAAGCCCATACACTCACAGCCAAACTTTTTTTCCAGTAGCACTGAGGTGGTTTGGCCATGTGGAGAGGATGGAGGGTGAGAGACTGACGAAGAGAGTGTATGTGAGTGAGGTGGAGTTGGGAAGAGGGAGGGGGAGGCTGTGGATGAGATGGAGGGATGGGGTGGAGAGGTATATGAGAGAGGGGGGTGTGAGTTGGGAGCAGGGCAGTGAAATGGCAGGGGACAGGGCGACGTGGAGACGATTTGTTTGTGGCCACCCCAAACGGGATTGAGGCGTCTGGCAATTGATAGATAGATAGATAGACTTTCTGTTTTGGACTTCTATGTAGTCTCTGCCAGATTACATGTCATTACTTCTCTCCCATAAATGGGCATCTAAGTGAATGGTTCATGATCAGTGTGGGCATGCGACAGAGTTGTGTGATGTCCCTATGGTTGTTCAGTATACTGGGGATGGGGTGATGAGAAGTAAAAACACGAGTAATGGAGAGGTGGGATGGCTTTGGTCATGAATGGTGATGGATGGAATATCTCAAATTTGTTGTATGCTGATGATGCAGTACTACTTGCAAATACTGGACAAGAGCTTGGTAGGCTAGTGCAGAGTTTTGCTGATGTCTGTGAGCGTCATGCCTTGAGAGTAAATGTAGAAAAGAGTAAAGTGATGGTAATCAAGAGAGAAGGTGACTCCCAGTGTGATATTACAGTGAATGGCAAGAGACTGGAATTGGTGAGAGAGTTCAAATACCTGGGTACAGTGATAGAAAAGAGAGGAAAATGTGCAAAAGAAGTGGAAAGTAGAGTGGCACAAGGAAGGAAGGAAGTATTTGGTGCAATGAAGGCCTTGATAAGAAACAGAGGCTTGAGTGTTGCAGCTGCATGAAGCTTACAAGAAGGAGTGTTAGTGCCAACTTTAACATATGGATGTGAGACTGTGGTGTGGCATGAAAATGAAAAGTCAGGAGGGAGAGCAATAGAGAGAGGACTGCTGAGAAATATATGTGGAGTACAGAGAGTACATAGGATACGAAATAATGAGATTCATGAAAGATGCGGAGTGAGGAAGTCTGTGGACACCAGAATCGAAGAGAGTGTACTTAGATGGCATGGTCATGTGGAGAGAATGGATAACAACAGAGTGGTGAAAAAGGTATATCTGAGCGAATTTGAAGGAGGGAGGAGGTGAGGTAGGTCAAGGAGAAGGTGGAGGGATATGGTGGATGAGTGTGTGAGGAAGAGAGATATGGAAGTCGGTGAGGCTCGGGAACTGACAAGAGATTGAGCTGGCTGGATGAATGTTATGAGAAGAAGTGCTTGACCTGGGATTTGGCACCCCCTTTTAACGTGACAACGTTCGGATTGACTGTATCGGATATGTTTATGTGAAGCTACAGAACTCGGTGGAAGTTTTTGGCATATCAGATAGAGCCAGGATTCTGGGTGCTTGAATGATGAGTGAGTAGAAGTGTGGCCGATTGGACTGGGCAAACTTGGGCTCTCTGGATATTGCTACTCCTCAACCTGCCCTAGGGTGGGAATGGAGGTCTGGATGATGATGATGATGATTATGACTTCTCTCCTCTCCCACTATTTTGTTCTCGTTTTCCTCTGCCACCATTTAAGTTTTTTTTACATCCTCATTATATTTATGCCAGATTGTGTGTGGTTACGCGCACTCGCTAGCACTGAGTGATGATGGTGCACTGTGGGCGTGGGGTGCAAATAATTATGGCCAGTTAGGCACCGGCAACAAGGCCAACCAGTGCACACCTGTCAGGGTGGGGCAGGACCTGGGCAGGATTGTGGACATTGCCTCATCACACTACTGCCATCTCTCAGCCGCCATGACACAAAACTCAAAAATATACCTCTGGGGGCATTGTAAAGGTTGGTTTCTCAGATGCTGTTGTTGCTCTTGTAGTCCCAAGCAAAGCTGAACATTAACCCATTGGACTGCATGCTGAAGTGGCCCTTCTGCAAGCCACCATACTCCTTTTGGAGGATAGGGAGAGAATTAAGGGGCATCAGTGCAGCTAGGCAGGTTTGCAGTCTAGCTGTATTGATGTCAGTTGAAGTCATCCGTCTCCATCACCATAGTCTTTTTACAAAGCAGAGTAAAATCATCAGGAGATGGAGAGAAGTAAGTGAGCTAGATGTCTGGCCTTAGTGAGTTGATAGAATAAATAAAAACAAGAAAGCGACTTGTAACAAACACTTATAAGCATTGCTTGTTATAATGGCAGCTGGTTACTTATTATATGATTTCCTCATGCCCAGGTCAGAGTGTAGTTGGACCCATGGAAACTGGGTTTGCGAGCCTTCATGATGTGTTTGCATTATGGGCGTCTCCCAGTGTCACATACCAGCCGCTACAAATCACATCTTTCACACGCTCATCGCTTTCTCAGGCCATGGCTCTCGCACTTGATGATGAGGTATGGCAAGGATAGTTTTGTACAGTAATTCAATATTGAACATTCTTTCACTTCAGCACACTTAGTTTGGTCATTGTGAGGGAAACACATTATGAGGACAAGCCATTTTAGGTAGTATACAGTACTGTACAACATTTAGGCTAATGTATAAGACCAGGGAAAGCTTCCATGTCATATATATTCCTGACAACATGTATTACATATTATCATTATAGGAGCTCTAACATTTTTTGCCTTGAATATTGTGTTAATGTTTTAAATAGTCTTTCATTCTAAAGCATAGAACCCACTTGAAAATCAGCTTTCACTTTGAACTGTAGTTTTTAAGAGAGGAACTTCTTTACTTGATATTTTCATATATTGTAAAGAAAAATAGATGATGGTGGTGATGGTGCCTGCAGGAAACAGCTGATGTGGTGTTTGTGGTGGACGAGAGACGCATCCGAGCCCACCGTGCTGTACTCAAAATTAGGTGTCAGTACTTCAGGAGTATGTTTCAGGAACACTGGAAGGAGAGCAATTTAGAGTGAGTTGTATGGATTTCATCATCATTTGCAATATTATCCTTACTTTACTGGTTGAACAGTGTTGAATTACAGTATACGCTTTATTTAGGTGAAATATAGCCATCCCTCCACCTTGAATGCTGAGTTATAATAATAGATCAATGCAATAATGAGCTGTGCTGTGGAAAGGATGTAGAGCCATGCCATTATCTTTTTTGTGTCACTGAGCTCCTATAAATAAGATGCAAAAAGATGAAAATCTCTGCCAAGTTAAAAAACTAAAAAATAAAAAAAAAAAAAATAAATAAATTATAGTCTCATTAATTCTGCTTCCAGTACTTCAGTTTTTTTTTTTTTTTTTTTTTTTTTTTTTTTTTAAACCAGAATCAGCATAGTTGGAGCAGGCTCTTAATTTCTATAATGCTGTAGTTACTGATCATCTTTACTACACACATGGGTACCAGGTATAAATGTCTACTATATCCATGTGACTCTAACCATCGCCAGAGAAGTAGAGGTGAAGGACTACTCGTTTGTTGTGTTCCGAGCCTTCCTTCAGTACATCTATACCGACACTGTCAACGTCTCGCCAGAGGATGCCATAGGTAAGTTTTATATGCAGGGCTCTCCTTATATAACATTGCTCTTCCACTCTACCGGGCGATTTCTTGTGAGTTGTGGAGTGGCAAAGTCAGTTTATCAATGTCTGCATCATTTATTCTTTTCCTGATTCCACTGCCACACCCACACCAGCAGTTTGAGCCATCCTTGCTACACATACTGCCTCATGAATCTAGTCGAGCACTATTCACAGGCCACCCTTTACTCACACCTTATATACAATAATACTGTAGTCTTCATAATATTTCAGGGATGTTCCATAATGTTACAACTTTTTCCACACACTTGGTGCTTGATTTTGGGAGAAATGGACAGGATAGGTTTATATGTGGCAGTAGATGTTTGGTGGACAGGATTTATGAATTTATAAATTTAACATGGAAGCAGAAATAGTGTACAAAAGGCAACACATAGCAAGGAATTACTGTCATATAGCTTTCTTTTATTTTACAACAGATTGGTAGTGAAGATATGCCTCCCAGTTTTTCTTTCTACCTTGCATTGATTATTTATTTTGTCAGGTTGCTGATGTGTTGATAATTTTAAAGAATTGTATACAATGTTCCATTAATCTTTGTAATCTGTAGTTTTTTTGGAGCAGGGATTCCAGTGGCTTGAAGAAAATGTGAATGACTGTGTGGCCCATTTTGAGTGGGTATTGTGACTGTCCTTCCAGTTCTGTACCTTCTCCTTCCTTATTTTTTGAATCCTTCCTCACCCCATCCTCAGCTGGCTGAAATAGATGATGGTGATGATAATGATGTGTTTGGCCTGTGAGGTGCAGATAGCATTCCATGGACTTGAATGGTGTGTGTATGACTGTGTAACCCATTTCCATTGAGCATGCTCTTGAAGGTTCTGCCAATTTTGTACTTTCTTCTTCCTTGTTTTCAGGATCTGGTGGAAAAAAAGGTCAGGAAAATGGCTGTTTCACTTGCTTTACTTACATTTTTGTCATTATTAACCCCTGTAATCCGATGACATATTTTTACCTCCCACATGCTGAAAATAAAAGTTGTTTGATGATAGGAAATATGCAGTGAAAAATATGGCGTCAGATTGAAGGGGACAGGCTGCTGATGGATTAACACCTGATCTTCACACAAAAGTTGCATTGGATTCATTACAGAACTGTTTTACAGTCTGAAACTTTGTGATGTTTTTAACCCATATAATACGAGTGAACAGCATGCTGTATTTATAGCTGTTTGATCCTTACCTCTTTAACTGTGGCTGGTGATGCAGAGGGATTCCTTCATGTGGTGACACTGATGTGACTGGTCATCTCATTGCCCAGTTGTACAAATGTCCTTTAACTCACTCTATATTCCCTGAGAGTTGGAGAAAGGGATGCAGGAGAAGAATATCTACAGCCTTCTGTTCACTGGATTCACTTTCTGGTGAGCCTGGGACAGCAGCAATAACAGTTGTGGTTGATGCACTTGAGTATTAAAAGTCCTTGCTATATGTTGCCATTGTGTCCCAAAATATCTTTTTTTTTTTTTCCACTACTCATACTGTAAACTGGGGGAAGCCAACAAATAAGCTTTATATATAGGTGCCTGATCAGTGGAACTGTAATTAGGAAGGTTTACAGAGGATAGTAGCAAAAAAAGAAAGTAGGTAAGGGCAGCATATAATGAGGACTTACTGTACAGTATTTCATTCAGGCTAACACCAGAAGCTTTTGTTCAACTGAGAGAGATGTTAGCAGCCTAAGGCTTTAAAAACTATCTCAAGTAACTCTTTCTCTGTTAAAATACACTCAGACTAACACTAAATAATTTTGTTAAGTCATGAGAAATCCAAGCAGTCCGTGGGCAGAAACCAGGCTCGTCTGAACATAAACCTGGTGGACTGTAGGTTGAAGTTGCCCTTGTGCAGTCCACCAGCCTCCTTCCAGGGGTAGGGAGGGAGTTAAGAGGGATTTATATAACCTGGTAAAGATGGTGTGTCTGCACCCTCCATTGCATCAGGAGTCAGACAGGCACTGTTAGGGAGTGGTGTAATGAGAGGACAATGCCATGAGATGAAAACTTTTCTTACTGTGATGGAAAAATACGAAGTGCATTTGTCCAGGGCACAAGCAGAGCTGTTACTCACTTTGCCTCTAGCTTTAGGATCCTTCTTCCTTGCTTTAAAAAAAAAAATGTGATTCACACACTACAGGTTAAAGAGACAGTGTGTTGTTGTTGATGATAGTGGTGGTGGTGGTGGTGTAGGTGGTGATGGCTGTGGTGATGATGATGATGATATATTACAGGACTGTTAGACTTGGCCAATGCTTACTGTGAGGAGGCGTTGAAGCGACACTGCGAGAGAATCATCCGTCACGGCATCACAACTGAGAATGCTGCAATGCTTTATGCTGTTGCCATCAAATATGAAGCCACTGTAAGATGACCATAACAGTGAACATATATATATATATATTTTGTTAAGTGACTGGAAGTGTTTGTAGCCTTACTTATATTGTATTGCTTGACACACCATTATCATCCTGCAGCTGGGAGGAAAATTTTAGTTGTATAGAGGAGGCTGTGTATGGTATAACAGAATTATTATCAGCATATTTAATTATGTTTTCTTTGCAATCAACCATTTTTTCAGCATTTAGTTTGGTGCAGTGATTTAAGTGTCTTGGTTATATTCAGCATTTATGCTAGGACTAAGTTGTTCACTAATCCCCATGCAGTAATCCATGTGGTCCCTGTGTTGTGTTCATGTGGCAGGATCTGGAGGAATTCTGCTTTCGTTTTGCCCTGAACCACATGACGGAGGTGGCGCAGACAGAGGCGTTCATGGCGCTGGACGAACTTACGGTCAAGAACTTCATCCTGCGTGCGGCCCAACACGGCGCCTTCAAGTGCTGATATTCCCACTACTTGATGATGAGAATCTCACAACAGCAGCAGCACCAGTCGCCCCCCAGTCAGGACCAGCAGACTTAACACAAGGTGATATGCTGGTCTGGGGGTGCTTCACATGAGGGGGGAGGGGGGGGCAGAGACAAAAAAAAACAAAATACCCAGGCTTGGAGATAGTAGTGAAATTATAACATAAGTCTCAGTCAAGGTACACAGGCAAAAATGTAACACAGAGTACCAGCAGACTTAACACAAGGTGGTACACTGGTCTGGGGTACATCATATCATGAGGGGGGGTGAGGGCAGGGGTAAACCAATGCGTAGGCTCGGATATTGTAGTGAAAAACATAAGCATCAGATGAGGTTCACACAGGCAGAACTACATCACTTGGGACCAGGTATGCAGAGGCAAAAACGTATCACAGGGGAGGGGTAACATCCTAAATGATCAATGCAGCTCATAGCATTGGTAAGTATTGCACAGGAGGCGTCCAGTGATATGGTTTTTTAAGTGTACCCGGGCTTAAAATATTCCAAGACTTAATGTGTGTTTCCCTATAATCACAAACTGAGACATATTTTTACCTGACCTCAGCTCTCCATTTCCTCCGACACACTCTCTGGATATACCCTAGGGCCCATTAAATATATTTCTATAGCCATACATGGAGACTTATGTATAGTTCATTATCATCTTTGGCCATGGTTATTTGGTTAGGATGAGGAGGCTTGGGTCTCAGGTATAACATATGGAAGGATCAGCCACATGGGAAAAGTGGAATGAGATATCTTTTGGGATTTATTTGGGGGTTCCAGCAGGTCCTAGGCTTGACCCCTTCTGTCTGATGACCTATTTTTAAAGAACCAGACAGGGTAGTACATAAATAGCATTCCTCTGACACTTCACCAGATGATTTCTCTTGTGTTGCAGAGACAGTCAGTGTTATCAGAATCTACCCTTCATCATTTATTCACCTATTCCCACTACCACATTCACACCACATCAGCAGACCGAGTCATTTGCACAACACACAACATCAGGTGGGATTCAAGTGGAGCGCTGTTTCTGTGCCACTCTGCCTTTCATTCTTGCTGTTATCAAATTTAGTCTGTTCAAGAGACACACATTATCTGGAGAGGTTAGATATAGCCTTCATTAACCCTATTTCTACACAGTATCTCTCCCAAGCTAAATAAAATCATCTGGTAGTAGCAAGAAGAATAATTCACCAAATAGAAAGGGTTAAGCACGGCCATAACGTTTCCCAGCCCTCGGCATCAACATAGCACATCACATTCTCAAAGGGATGGGGATGTGCAGTGTCGATTCTTTGCGGATGTATACAAAATATCCACGGAGATTGATGAGAAAGTTTGGGGTGTTTATTTGTGGGCTGATTTTGAGTAATAAATGTGATATCGTGTTCCCGATTCTCAGCCATTACGGAGCTACGGTTACTGATGACTTTATGGAGAAAATTGATCTCCCTCATAATTCACCCATTTGGTTATCAATAATGGGTGAATTATGAGGAGACTGTTCCCCCACAGGATCATCAATAATTGTACCTTCTGTAATGGGTGAAAACTGGACCTTTAATTCACCCATACCATCAGTAACTTCACACCTACAGTTGAGAATTTTTCCTACGTTAATGTAGCATTTCTTACTCAAAAGTAGCCCATGAATAACCAAAATTTTCTCACATATCCAAGACAGTATGTGTTTGCTCTTTACTTGTCATAAATACATTGATTCCTTGTTATAAGTAAGGGATGAGTTTTAAAATTATATCAGTTTTTTTCCATACAAATGGCACTGGAAATTAGAGGGAAACTGACAGCCTGAATCCACTTGTCCACCAGCTAAGCAGAAAAGGAGTGGTGGGTCTGTCAGGTAAGATAAATAAATATGTACCCTAAATAAATAAATATGCTCCCAAAGTGTCAATAAGTGGGTTGGTGGAGGATTAGTGCCCCTCCCCGTAAGACAACTAACTCAAAAGTCAGGTGGTCACCCCTTATGGGATTATGGCGTCTGGCAATAGATAGATAGATGTACCCTAAGTAAAAATTTCATCAATTTTTCCAATACTAGTGAAAAAGAAAAAGGTTTGATATTTTAGAACTCATCCCTGACTCATAAAAAAAAAAAAAAAAGTGTCTCAATTTTGATTTGTTACTTATCAAAGGTTGTGAATCAAATCTCGTTTTATAAGAGGAAATATCTTTTGATCCATGTTCTATGATGGTGTGAACTGTATGGGAATTATTATTATTATTATTATTATTATTAAGAATGTTGCTTCATAGCAGTTCTCACCTGTATGTTCTTTTTCTTTTTCCTTTTCTTTTTTCTGTTACCAGGTTGTGGTTGTACTGTCATTAACACATTCAGTTCAGTCACATATTTCGTACTTTTCTCGTTTTATGTCCAGGTGATTTTTCTTTCAACTAAGCAAAGATGTACTGAACGGAGTTTTAAAAGTCCATATCTAACTCCTTTAGGTCAAAAAGTCAGCTGAATAAAGTAAGTTGGAGGTAGCAAAAGTTAATTGAAAAATGTATAATTGGATTCAAGGAGGTTACCCATGTCATGAACATAATGTCTTTAGTGTCACAGAAACCATTTTTAGTTCATACTTTCTCTACATATAAAATAGGAGTGTTTATAGTCAGGACAAAAGTTTGCCTAGTATTACATCTCTTTTACTCTTCACTTTCCTCTGTTGGCTAATATTGCCCAAGTTGACGGAGGCTTGGTATGTTTCTCTACCCATACTGATTCACTTTGATATAATGCATCAGGCAGGAAAGTAATGGACATGCCTTGAATAAGAGGTAGAACTGAAGCTGAGAGAAGCTTAGTATGTTCCTCAAACCATAGATGATTCTCCTTGATATGATGTGATAGGAAAATGACAGCCTTGTCCTAAGTGTGAAGTAGATGCAGTGGATTGGTAGACACACTTTTGTCCTTGACTGGATACAAGAACTATTGCTGTGACATAAAATAAGTCATCTGTGAAGCAAGATATAGATGTAAAATTGATGGTCTTCACAACACAACACCAGCTCAAGAGAAATTTTAAACAACATACAGATGTAGACAAAAGGAAGAGAGAGACTGCAATAACCCAGATGTACAGAGCTTGGGAGACTTCTAGCAGATGAGTTACAATAGGGAGAGTGAGAAAATGGTATCAGATAGGGGTGAGTGAGGGGAAGGTGCTGCCACTTCCCCTTTCCCATCCCCCCCTCCACTTAAAGCCCTCAGCCTGAAGTGGCCCAGTTCTTTTGCCCCCAGGATAAAACAGTGTCTGTTCCTTTACTGCACACCATTGTACTACCATTCCTTTTGTCCACACTATTATACTGTCATCATCATCATCATTATCCCGACCTCCTTTCCCACCCTAGGGCAGGGTGAGAAGTAGCAGTGTCCACACAGCCCAAGTTTGCCCAGTCCAATGGGCTATGCTTCCATTCACTCATCATTCAAGCCCCCGGAATCCTGGCTCTGCATCATCAGCATACAACATATTTGAGATATTCCATCCATCACCATTCATTACCAGTGCCATCTTACTATCAGTGTATCTTTAACACTTACTATAACTGATGGTGAAATATTTAACCCTTCTGTCTCATAATATATATATATATATATATATATATATATATATATATATATATATATATATATAGTATATATATATATATATATATATATATATATATATATATATATATATATATATATATATATATATATATATATATATATATATATATATATATATATATATGTGTGTGTGTGTGTGTGTGTGTGTGTGTGTGTGTGTGTGTGTTTGTATTTGGAATCTCCAAGCACTTTTATTTATTTATTTATATATTTTTTTTTATTTATTTATTTTTTTTATAGGCCATGCAGAGAGAATGGAGACTGAGAGATTGACTTGGAGTGTGTGTGTGTATTAAGTGAGGATCCTTAATTAACCCATAGATTACAAGAGATCCTTCCTAAGCTGAATACAATAGTCTGGAGGCAGCAGAAATAAGCCTAAATAACAAGTAATTGGATTGAAGGGGTTAGCCTGTGTGCTGTGATGATATTCTGTATTATGTGTTTTATTATTGCTGTCCCCAGGCAGTTTTACCCATCTGGAGAGACTTGTCTAATTGGAGGGATTAGTGAATAGGAGTGTCGTTCATTCAGTTAGGCAGACTTTGGTTAGTACTTCTTTTGCTTGACTTTCTGGACCCTGCCTCATCCAACCTTGGAGTGGGAAAGGAGGTCTTAATGATGATGGTTAGATATAGCCTTCATTAACCCTTTCAGTGATAGAGGTCCTTCATAAAGTGACTAACATCACCTCACAGTAGCAAGAATAACCCACTAAAATATGTCCTCTGGTTCAAGGAGTTAGGAATGTAATATGTACTGTCTTGAATGAGGCTGTAGGTACCAGGTGGTGTGGGTGGTAGAGTGCTTAGGCTGGAGTATACTGTGACTGCATGCCGTGATTCAAGTCCAGCGGGCAGCCAGAGGTTTTTCTATCATGCACACCCAGTAAAGAAATATTTGTTACCCCTGGGTGTGATGGGCTCTGAAATGATTTATAAAAGTGAAAGTGTGTTCATTTGGTACTGGTAATAGTTCAGAATCCTTGGTCCCTGTCATGTTATGTCACACCACAAGGGTAATAAATATATTTTTCATAGGTGTACATGCTACCAGGGGCATAGGTCAGTCTCCCACCCTCACATGTTCTGGACTAGCAGTAGCATAGTCTTGGACCCCTGCATTCAGAAGTGGGTGAAGTGGGATTTGGCAGTTAAATAAGGCAGCCTTAGTTTCCATCCATAAGTATTGCTGAGCTTAAGTGGATGAAAATTGTTAAATACTGTAAGTCATGTTCTTAGGTTGGGGAAAGCATTGTTCATCCGTACTTGTAGGCATTGACAGATTTTTATTTTGATTTACTTGTTACTTAAATATGCTTTAGAGATGTATAATACTGTGTTCTCTTGCTTCATATATGTAAAATCTTGGAACTATACTGGTTTTCCAAGGTGATTTTTGATTGGGAAGCAGGTTTTGTGATTCTATACTCCATTCACTTTAACTAGGTGAAAGCTTGCCATATCTCTGTATTGAATGCTGAGCTATAACAAGAGGCATTGTAATGGGCTAATGGTAGGGTTGGTGACAAAATTTTCCCTAATATTTTACCTCTTCTGTTGCTCGGTTTCTCCTGTTGCCCAATGTTCTTAAGCGGAGAGACGCTTGGTATGTTTCTCTACCCATAGATACAAGAGTTTGGTTAATATATCACCACTTCTGCTTCGCATTCTTTAGGTTGGCTGATATTCCTAAGCTGAGAGAGGCATGGTAGGTTTCTCTGGCTAATGGATCACCTCTTCTGCTTCTTACTTTCATCTTTTGCTTGATATTCCTAAGCTGAAAGAGGCTTGGTATGTTTCTCTATCAATAAATGATTCTCAGATATAATGCATCTGGGAGGAAAGTGACAGACGTGCCCTAAGTGTGAAGTAGACGCAGTGGAATATTAGGCAAAGTACTGTATACTGTAGTATTTTCCCCTACTGTTCTGTTGAACTAATTTGTAATTGTTAGATGTTTGTATTATTTTTATACTTTTATAATGCACTTATTTCTACATTCCCAGAATGGCCAGTTCATGAATCTAACCTTTTGTTGTTATTATTATTACTATTATTATTATTATTATTATTATTATTATTATTATTATTATTTTTACAGTATTATTATTATTATTACAGTAGTAGAGATAGTAGTGGAATGAATGTGGAAGATGTGCAGATTGGCCTGGGAGGAAGGTAAGTCCCGGACGATTGGAAGTCAGGTATAATTATTCCCCTGTACAAAGGAAAAAGGGAAAAAGAAGTGTGGTAATCATAGGGGCATTTGTCTACTTAATGTAATAGGAAAATTATAGTATATGGTAGGATACTTATTGACAGAATTATGGAAATAACAGAGGAATTAGTTTGAGAAGAACAGGGAGGTTTTAGGAAGGGAAGTGGTTGTGTAGATGAGATATTCTTTCTTAGGTCTTTAGTGGAAAAGTTTCTAGAGAAGAGAAAGAAGTTTTATGCAGCCTTCATGGATTTGGAGAAAGCATATGACAGAGTGGATAGACAGGAATTGTGGAAAGTATTAAGAATATGTGGAGTAAATGAGAAGTTGTTGAATGCTGTGAAGAGTATGTGTGATGGTGCTAAGGCTGCAGTGCATGTGGATAGTGAACTGATGAATTTTTCTATTTGAAAGTTGGATTGGAACAGGGATGTGCTGTCTCCATGGTTGTTCAATCTGTACATGGATGGGGTTATAAAAGAGATACAAGGTAGGGCAGTGGATGTTGGAGCGGCCCTAATGAGAGAGGGTAGTGTGTGGAAACTCCCTGTACTGTTGTTTGCAGAAGATACTGTGTTGTTAACTGAAGACGAAGGGGAACTGCAAGGCTTGGTGAATGAGTTTGGGAGAGTGTGTAAGGAACGGAATCTAAATGTGATTTTAGGGAAGAGTAAAGTTATGGTCTTCGAGAGAAATGAAGTCACTGAACGTACAGTAAAGTTGGATGATGAGGAAATGGAAAATGTGAGTGCGTTTAAGTACTTAGGTAGTGTGATGAGTAAGGATGGAAGTTTAGAGGGTGAAGTGCTTGAAAGGGTACAGCAGGGAAGAAAGGTTGTGGGTTCTTTGAAAGCAGTGATAAGCAACAGGGAAGTGAGCATGGAAGTGAAAAAAGTACTACATGACAGTACTGTGATACCAACTGTAACGTATGGAAGTGAAACTTGGACCTTGTTGGAGGGACAGAAGTCAAGAGAGATCAGTGGAAATGAGTTGTTTGGGAGGAGCATGTGGAGTCACATGGAGAGACAGACTGACAAATGAGGAAGTGAAGGAGCATTGTGGTGTGGATGTGGATATGATAGGAAGCCCTAGGAGAAACACTCTGAGGTGGTCTGGCTATGTGGAGAGGATGGAGAGCGAGAGATTGACGAGGAGAGTGTATGTGAGTGAGGGGGACGGGGGGAGATGGAGGGGGAGGCCAAAGATGAGATGGAGGGATGGAAAGGAGAGATATATGAGTGAAGGGGTGTGTGAGCTAGGAGCAGGGCATTGAAATAGCAGGGCACAAGGCGACGTGGAGGTGATCTGTTTGTAGTCACCCCTTTCAGGATTAAGGCATCTGGCAATAGATGGATAGATAGATAGATTACAGTAGCATTATTATTTTTACCTCATACCCGTGTAAAGTCAGCTTAGTTATTCTCTTTTTTTTTTTTTTTTTTTTTGCATAGGGAAATGTGGCTTTCATGCTTTATATCATACACAAATGAAAATAGTGAGTTATTATCACTTAAGTTTTTTTTATTTGGTACATAGGTCAGTGTGAGGGGTTATTAAGAGCTATAATCATTGCCTTTGTTTTGTATTTGTATTGAGTATATTGTCTTGCATCATAGGCATAAATTTTGAGTACATACAGGATATTTTGCTTATGCAGTGAAGAGGCATTCCATGAATTTTTTTTTTCTGTATAGTAAGCTGCTATACTGTACTCTTTTTTACTCTAACATGGCCTAAAATTTGCCCTCAGTCTGTCTTGAATGCTGAGTCGTAACAGTAGATTAACACTGGAATATGGTACTAGTCATGAAGAAGTGCTATGGAAAGGATGTATAGCTGTATTACAGTATTTTTTTTTTTTCCATTAATGAGTACCTTGAAATGAACTGCAAAAGAGTGAAAGTCTGGGCCAAGTTAAGGTGGAAAGAGTATACCTGTAATATCCATTTTTGCAATACAGTATAGTCATCAGGAAATTACAAAGAAAATGCTAATTAAAGTTTTATTAATAAAACCAACTTAACATGTTCCTCCAATCAACAGTACTGTAACAAGGTGTTTGAAAAGTCTGTGATATTTTGGATGACTAATTTGACTTATAATGAAGATTATTTTTATTCATTGTACAGCAATGAGCAAAGGTTTGCTAATAATCCGGAACCAGCATTGTGTCCTGCCTTCCATATTTCTCATACTTCCCCAAACAACAGAGAGTATCCTTTCCTCCTATGCTCTTTTCCTGTGTGCTTCGTATTACTATCCTTCCATTCATGCCCTCCCCCCCCGTCAGACAACTGAGTATCCTGCCATCTCATCCTCTTTTGTTGTGTAATTCCTTCCGTGTTTCTCATTCCTCCCCAAGCTGCAGAGAGAATCCTTCCTTCTTATCCTCTTTTGTAATGTGATTCATATTACTATCCCCCCGTTCTCATTACTCCCCAAACGACAAAGAGTATCCTACCTTCTCATGCTCTTTTTTGCATCATATTGCTATTACATTATCACATAAAAATACTTCATGTAACGCCTTCCATTGCACAGCTGATATTGAAATGATGGCAGACTGTTGCTTATGGCTGTACAAAGACAAATGTTGATGTTTGTGTTCGTTTATGCCGAAGTTTATTATTTTATGCACTTTGTTTTTTTTCAAGTTCAATTTCCTCAGACTTTGAAACTTGTGTGTATTCTAGGATAAGATTTTGAAAGGTCAGTTTGTTTTTATAAAAGTTTGCTAATGTATGAAGATGTCAGAATGGCATGTTACTTTCTTACAGTTTAGGTTTATAGTTATTTCACCAGTACAAACTCTAAAATTTTTCATGACATTCATCATCATCATCATCATCATTTTCATCAGCAGCAGCATCAGTCATCATCAGCAGCAGCATCCATACTTCTCTTCCCACCCAAGGATAGGGTTACGTGTGAGGACCCTTTACTTTATGAAATTATTTTTTTCATCCAAGTTTTAAAGGAGTTGAATAAGGCTATATTTAACCCCTGAAGTTAGAAAATAATTTAGAGGAAGCAAGATTAAACTAAAAATTCATCAGCATTAGAGGAGACATCTTGCAGCGAAGGGGTTAATAAAGATGGTACTTAACCTAGTTTAAAACTGTGCCCTAAAGGTGATAAAATCATCAGGTTAAATATAATAACAAAATACTGAATTAAGTTAAAGCATGTAATTTTCTTTTACATTACCAGTGCTGTAGATTCATTTTTTCCTGGGAGGAAATTAGTGATGATGTACTTAACTCCTTGATTTTGGATGGCATGATATTTAAGTCTCTTGTTACGGCTATGAGACTATTTTGTTTTCTTTTCGCTATTTTCTGACTATTTTATAAGCCTAGAAAAGGCAAAGGGGTTTTCTATGTTTATATATAACCCATTCAGTTTGAAGTGTTTTAAACTGAATAAAAAGGTCAGGAGATTGTAAGAATAGGGCAAACTAGACATCCCTGGTCTTATTGGGTTAAATAGCATAACAGGGAATACTTAAGTGTAATATGCACAACAAATCATTGAGGAAGGGATACTAGGAAGCCTTGGAAACCCTCCAAAATTCAACCTGAGGTCTCCTTAATCTGTTGATGTATTTTGTAGTTATTCAAGTGACCTCCAGGCAAATTTACTCAGCTTTTGTGACACTTCTTGTACTGAAGGGGGTAATGAAGTCTGTATCTAACTTCAGATTGAAGTGCAGTATATCAACCTTCTCCCAATTGAAAAGTCTTATCTAAGAAATAAAATCAAGGAAAGATAGCAAGAATAAACAAACATACATCATTGGATAGGAGGGTTTATGCACAACTGTCTAATGAAAATATTGGTAAAGTATAGGTAAGGGACAGTATCTCAAATGAAATATTACCCTGGTTTATTCAGCATTGACATGACCCAGCGAATTGCAGTAAATGTTGTTTTTAGTTCCTTCAGGCTGCATACAGATTATCATAGTCAGCTTTGGGGAGATGCCATGCAGGTAGCTTCAATAGGAGTGGCTAAACTAATAGAATAAGACGGGATATAACAAAAGAACCCTATATTTAACCCTACCAGCTCAAGAAAAATTCCAAAGCTGAAAAAATTAGTCTGGTAGCAGCATGAATAAACTAAAAAGGATGTTGGCTGGCTTGATTTTTTTTTTTTTCCCTAGCAATTTTATGCTGAACATTGCACCAAGTAAGAGGTAGTTAGTGAAGTGGTGTGAAGGTGAACCATTTACCTACAAGCAGTATTGGTATTTGAGAAGGAATGCTAAGTATTTCTGTGATTGCTGTCTTTAGTTTAAGAAAATCACTGATTACCATAGGAGATGATAATTTTACTCAAAATTATTGCAAGCACTGAACTTTAATTATGATACACTGTAGCATCATCATTGCAACCTCTTTTTCTCACGTATGGATGGGGTGAGGTAGTGTCCAGATTGAAAAAACTGATTGTAGGAGAACTATTCTGGCAGACTTGTGATAGTTCTCTCATTACAGTATCAGGTTTCCTTTTTGTTCTCTGGTTCCAACTTTACCCTATCCTGTGGTGGGAAAAAGTGTGATGATGATGAATGATGGTGATGAATGTAGCACTGTACATGAACTTGTCATTTACTGAAGAGCCAAGACATAGAATTATACCCCCTAATTGTATCTACTCATTGTATAGTGCCAAGGATGTCTTGGGAAATAATTATGTGATGTCTTTAATGTAACTTCTTAGTCATAAATTGTGCTGAAAATGACTGAGTCCCAGAGGTATGGCACTTAGCATGAAAAAAAACAAAAAACAAATGACTGATCCACGTGTAGCTGTGTGTTGAGATTCTTGTCAACAAGTAGGCAAAAGACTGACTGTAGCAGCAGTGTGTTGATGGCATTGAAAACATACTCTTGAGGTCTTGATTGCTGTGGAATATATAGGAGCGGATCCAGGATAATTTTTGAGGTGTTGTCCGTATGACTTTGTGAGTCAGCAAGGGTTTGGCACCATTCTCTCAGCTACTAACTTTCATCAACCAAAGAAGGTCTATATCACATTTGTGTGGGAGAAATAAGTAGCCAGTAAAGATTCAAGGTAAATAGGTGGGAGACATACTTAATAGCAAGTAAAAGGTGCAAGCAAGATGTAAACTACTGTTTACAAGTGAGAGAAATACTTAATAGGCAATAAAAGATCCAAGTTGTATATGTAAAGTATACTAGTGGGAGAAATAATTAATGAAAGATGTAATTTATATATGTAAAGTACCGTATACTAATCTCAGTGTGATAAATCAGTGGTGTTGCCCAGGTAGTATTAACAACACTGCTGGATCTGCTCGATTACACGTGACCCAGTGAGTACCACATTGACCACGGAGTAATAGAATTTTTGCTTCTGTCAACCCTAGGCAGATAGTAATCAGTCTTTCATGATAGCTTATGAATTAATTGTACTTTGAAAAAACTACTCCATTACTACTGTACAGTATTCCAATACTGTTTCTTATGTAATATTATGAATGTTGAATAGTTTTGAGCTATACTCTTGTTACTGTAGCTTGGCCCTAAAATTGTCTTCTCTCTGTCTTGAATGTTGAGTTGTAGCAAAAGATTAACACTGGAATGTGATGCTAGTCATGGAAGAGTGCTGTGGAAAGGATGTAGAGCTACCTTTTTTTTTTTTCCACTAATGTGTGAAGTAAGCCACAACAGGGACAAAACTCTGGGCCAAGTTAAGGTGAAAAAGATATAGTGTTTTATCTATGCCACAAATATACGAGGTGGTAAATAGATGGTTAGCCTTCATCAGTTTAGACTTGTTCCTAATTTCCTTGATGTACTGAAGCACACATGAGTAACCAGTTCATGTTTGTAACATGTCTACCTGGGTTATTAAAATATATGAATATTTTCCAGTGTGCCATTTCACCCTGCAGTGATGAATTAGAAGCCCTTATAGCCGACTTGTTTGCATCTGATGGAACTACGGACGAGTTGGCTGGTGTGTAGGTCAGCCTCACTATAACTAGGACCAGTTGGTTGGAGCATAGGTCAACCTTGCCATATGATTGAATTGCATAGATGGAAAGATGGCTGGATGATGATCAATCATCTATTAAAGGTGGGGACTGTAGTCATAATCTGAACAAAATTTATCATTTATTGAAAAATGTTGCCACATACGGGATGAGAGCAGCGTGTGTTGATAAAGGTACACTTACTGAACTCAAATGTTAACACTGTATAACTTTTTGTTGTATAGCAAGGTGGACCTGTATAATAAAGGTACCTGTAATATGTTTCTTATTCCAGAATTCAGAGAAAAGGCCAAAGAAAGAACCATCAAATCTTCAATTACTTTATTTACGCAACAAGAGCTGAGGCTGTAGAGGATGCATACTTCCAAGTGGGAGGTAGCACACTGCGCCCCTTGTAGTAGCGAGCCAGACGGTGAATACGAGACTCAACAAGAATCAGCCGGAATTTGGAGTCACGGTCCTTCCTGCAATATAAGTTTACCACATGTTAGAAAATGGAATTGCCACCCAGTGATGAGCGCCACCATCTCCAGTAGCCATTTTTAAACACCAAATCAGGTGGGCACATAAGACAGTGAAGTGGCTCAAGGAAGCAGTGTACTGGTTATCCCCCCCCCCTCTTTTTTTTAAATTAACAGAACAGGAGGGAAAAACAAAATGAATAAAAAACGAATCTAAAATATATCAAGAAAGAGGAAAGTTAATGGGACTAACTTCTTAAATCAATTATTACATCAGCCTCATCCTGACCTCCCCCTCCCCCCCACCTAAAAAAAGAGGTGAGGCATGATCCTGAGAAAAACTTAGATGGAGAACTACCAAGTCTACCCAATAAATTGGACCACACTCTCATTCACTCACCATTTAACCCTGAAAATCCACACATCTTGACAATTACGAGCGCTGTGGAAGCGAGATAAATATAAAACCAACCTGTTCCTCTCGAGATGCTTGCGGATGGCCACTGCCTTCTTGATGAGGTGGTAGAGATCCTCGGGGATATCAGGTGCGAGTCCCTTGGCCTTCAGTACACGCAGCACCTTGTTGCCAGTCACAAACCGCACCTGAGCCACACCATGACTGTCTCGCAGGATTACACCTTTACGAAAATGGAGAAAAAAATTAGCTAACCCTTATCCTGACCAAGGCTTCAAACTGCCAGAATAAAATCTATGAATAAGATTATGTGCACCCCATGCTTGGAAATGTGTTCCAAGGCAATTCTGATTTTACTGATACACCTGTATGATTCGTGAATAAAATATTTAGCCCTATACGTGACAAAGGCTTCCCACTGGTGAAATGAAAATAAAAGAGGAGTAAGATCCTATGAGCATCCCATACAAGGAATGATGTACAGTGGCAACAGTGATCTGAATGATCCTGTTCAAAGCTATGCACTGGTCTTTTTGATGAGCTAAGACACTGTCCATTCATCAAATTCAGAATTCATGCTACCAACCAAAACAGAATTGAAAAGATCTTGCAGAAGTTTACGACTTGGAACAGAAGTATCATTCACACAGGAAAATGCTGGAAGCTGCTACTAACCAATCTGTGAAGGTGTAAGACCTTTCTTGGCTAGCTTAACAATCTGGTCCTCCACATCATCCTTGCTCAGCTTAAGCCAGTTGGGGACTGAACGGCGGTACGGCAATGACGACTGGGAGATACCCTTCCTGAAACACAGGTTATTATACTTGATGAATGTCTGTTGCACTTGATATGCTCGACACTGTTAAATTTCTTTTCACATGAAACTAAATGAACAAACTGCTTACAACTTAATTGGTAATTATGGAAAACAAGGTCGTGTGTGATAAAAGCAACCTCCCACACTCGTATAAAAACACTCGAGCAATAAAACTGCATATATTGCAAGGCCATATGTAATTTTTCACCAGTAACTAAAGTTTGTCAGGCACCCACAGGAGATGCTATCAGCCACATTAGTGACAAATGGCCATAGTGTCTTCATATGGGTGCATTCTCAAGGATGGCGTGGAGATTAAAGGAAAAACACTAACCTGACATGAGAGTTTAGCAGTTCATTTTATTGTAACTAGAGATGAGATCGATGGGGTGTAACAACTAACATTTAAGCTACCCCAAATCTATAGTATTTAACACAGAACTACTCAGGGTTTAATGATACCATGTCATTCGGCAAATACAAACTGAAACAATATCATTTACGTTGAAAAACAGCCTGGACATTACTTCACGTGGTTACACCCGACGTGGTAAACAACTTCATTTCCCTCATACCATCACCTCCACTTACATCTACCAGCCACAGAATTGTCAGTTAGGTCATGCAGAGTGTGGTGTTATACAATATACTTACCCTCCACTGTGCATACGACCCATTTTTGTGGTTTTATGTGTTTATCAGGCCCTTCAGCCGCCCCAGAGAACACACACTCGTGAAAGACCGAGGCAGCGGGTTCCAATAACGCAGCATCTTCCAGGTGATTGTTGGCCATAATATTTCAACTTTTTACGGGATTTTCTATCCAGTATTATTCCAGTAAATTAAATCTGATTATATACATCCAGCATTGGATATTGTATTGCTGGATTTGAATAATGCATTAACTACATTCCATGCCATTTTTATACCGTATCGCTACGAAATTTTTACTCCGAAATGACTGTTTATTTATTTTATTTAATTCTATATAGATTTGAATGCCTTTGTTTAGAAATATTGTTTAATGTTTTGCTGTTATTTTAGCAGATGCATTCGCAAACCCAAAAGGTTCCAAATATTTCTCTCTGTCACTTGACAGGTGAAGTGTTTGCGCATCTAGTATTTTATGGGTTGTTTGGTACATCAAAATAAGTTTAAGATATACATTTGAAGGTGAAAAATATATTAGAATAAATTGGTTTCATATTCTTTGGGTCAGTGAAAAATGAAATATTTTTATACCATCATCACTTATGTCAGTGAAGTTGGAGAAAACTAGAAATGGCCGACGCCGACTTCTAATTATGAGATAATCTGTTGTTGTTGTCTCTATGGTGTTATCCCCGGCATAGTGGCAGTATTAGCGCCTCCTTCAGCATACAGGACAGGGAGCAAACACTCGGGTAGGTCCAGAAAATGCCTTAAAAAGCTGTTTGTGATGGAGAGATGAGCGTCTGTTGATTGATTTGTTTTGCTTGTGGAGGGGCAAAGTTTGGCAGGTTTTATGGGGCTGCGGTGTGGTATCAAGGGAGAAGACCAGCCTAGTATCCCACCCAGGGTCACTGGAGAGTAAAACTGTACCAATTAAAAGGTCACTGGGGGCTTAATGACGTGATTAAGAGGTCCAGTGTGATGGGGAACAAAGCCAATGATTATAGTAGGTGACAGTAGGGGCGGCACCAAACTTCCTCTAATGTCCAGTTTATTTTTTTCCTCTATACTGCTCATTGTAAGTTCATATTTAAGCAAGAAATAAATTAATCAGGCTGCTGAATTTGTATATACGGTGTGTGAGGTTTGGGAAATGTTCAGTAACTTTAGAAATTGACTTTTTGGCAGAGGATGTTTTATTACTATGACCCAGGCACTGAACTTCATCCCTACCTGTGTATTTCTCACCTCTGACCTGCTGTTTATAAGGCTGGTTTGATATCCGCGCCAGAGTAATGGTGATTTGGCTGCTGAATTGTAGTATGTGCGAGGTACTGGAATGCACTCACTTGATTTAATGCTGCCTGCTTCTTCCTTCACCCTTATCATTCTTTTTCAGTGTCTGCTATCCTCTCTTCCCATTTCCCTCATCATCCCTGTCACTTTTTATTACTCTTCTTTCCATTTTAGGTGGCTTTACATTGAGTGACAAACTTACTGGTTTCTTCAAGGCCTATGCCAGTAAACCATGTACAGCACTGGTTGGTAACCATATAACCAACCCACACATGTTCCCTATGTGTCAGCAAGTGAGTTGGTGGAGGGTTAGTGCCCCTGCCCGTAAAACCACTAACTCAAAGATAAACAGCCACCCCTTACAGGCTTATGGTGTCTGGCTGTAGACAGATAGGTACTGGAAATATAGATCATTCCATTGCCAGACGCCATGTATCCCAAACGGGGTGGTCAAGGGCTTAGAGTTAATTGTGATCAACTTGTGGGAATTAATGTTGACTGTTGTATTGCTGTTTTGTAAGGTTAGTGGTGTGTGATTTTGCTGTTAGTGTTTCTTACAAATACATCTTCTTGACATGAGTACTATAGTTGTGGCTGTGACCTGGTGATATTTGTGTAATTATGTAGTGCAGTTGGACTTAATGGACAGAAAGTGACAAGTGAGGAAGTGTTGTAATGTGGATTTGGATGTGATAGAAAGCGTTAGGAGAAATATATCATTAACTTTATAGGAATTAGACTTTGTTTACCAGGGTTATTGAGTTTTTTGGATTTGCTTAAAAAAATATAAACAGATTTTATTTTTATTTAAATAAAAATTTTTATATAAATTGGATTTTTATTTTTTTTTAAATAATGAATATAAATATATGAAAATATACCCCTTTATATTATCTATACATTAGTTTAAAATACATGTTGGAGTATCCTTGCATCATATCTGAACTGATCCGATGATTTTTCGGGGATATGCCTTTGTAACGGGTCCCCTTTTCTTCTTTAGTCTGTGGCTGGTTCTTGTTCGCTTTTCGTTATCTTCTCTCGCTTCTTCCATGCCGCATATATGTTGTCTGTTACCTTGTGTATCTCTTTCATGTTTTCATATTCAAATAAGAGTCTTCCTGTTATTTGCAAATTAGTGGAAAGTGTTCCAGATCTTCCATATTACATCATCATATCTAAGCTGGCTATAGCGTGTTTGAACTGGTCCTAGGACTGACCCTGCAGTAAACCAGCCACTGGCCAGTTACACTATCACTCTCTGTAGCCTGATCACATCATATTTATATCACGTCCTAACTGAGACAGTGTGTAGTAGTTTGGCTCTTAACCACTCAGTAATAGCCCAATTGTCAGACAGTAGAGATGTCATTGACCACAAGACTTAATGTGTCTGGTAGAGAAAGTGATCCATTGTGGCAGCATTTTGACAGAATCCCCTCAAAATCTGGGAAAGGATGGAGAGCTGAATGCAAACAATGCAACCTTGAGTTACAGGGTCAAGTGGCAAGACTGAAATAATGAAGATAATGTGTTTTCTTTGGTTATTTTTCCCTTCCATATTGTTGTCCTGTAAAAATAAAATCTTGATTTAAATAAATGATTATTAAAAAAAAAAATTTGATTTATATTTTGATTTACATCAATGATTTAAATCATACAACCCTGTTGTTTACCTATGTGGTTTCCCTTGTTAGTTGATGAATGTATGATGGTGTTCTGGTCCCAGCCAATTTACTTTACTCAACAAACGGCTATACCACGTTGAGTACACCGCTTCCCGTCCGATCAGCGAAGTTAAGCAACGTTGGGTCTGGTTAGTACTTGGATGGGTGACCACTTGGGAACACCAGATGCTGTTGGCATCCCTACGTGTCAAGTGGGGTTGGTGGAGGATTAGTGCCCCTCCCTGTAAAACAATTAACTCTAAGTCCTTGGCCACCCCGTCTGGGTTACATGGCATCTGGCAATGAATGAATGAAAAAGTTTCTCTGGTCATACAGATCACATGACCCATGGAATGGGTAAGGCAGAGCTGCCTGCCAGTGTCAGACATGTGCAAGCCACATATAGGGTGATTATTAGCCAGTGGAGTGCAGGCTGAGGTTTCTTTTCTCCTGCAGTTCACCATCCTCTTTGGGAGGAATACATAGAGGGAGTTGAAGGGCATTTGCCTAACTGGGCGGCAGAGCAGACTTGCTACATTGGTGCCACTGCATGTGTGTTTCTCTCCAGTATCACCCATCTATTTGTCTATTACCAGATGCCTTAATCCTGTAAGATGTAGCTACAAACAAATCGCCGCTTTGATGCCCTGTCCTCTGCCATTTCGCTGCCCTCCCTCCAACTCACACCCTCCTCTCTCATATGTCTCTTCCACTCCATCCCTCCATCTCATCCTTGGTCTTTCCCTCCCCCTCTCCCCCTCCACCTCACTCACATACACTCTTCTAGTCAGTCTCATTCTCTATTTTCAAGATATAGCCAGACCATCTCATTCTCTAAATACTTTAAATTACATCCACATCAGCACTGCAAATCTCCGGCATCAGATAAACAGTAACACAGCATCTGGATAGAGCTCTGATCTCTTGGCATTGATGCAGGTGCCTGAAATGTATAAGGAGGAGGCCCAGCAGGAGGTGTCTGAAGTAGGGAGTGAGGATTCTGACGACGAGGAAGAGGTGTTTGGGAGGGTGTCCAAGAGGAAGCGGGAACTTCAGTCAGACTCCGAGGATGGATCAGGTGCCTTATATACACTCTCCTAACCTTAAATTGCATTTATAATTGCCTGTACAGTTGCCCATCTATGCACGAACTTGTAGAGGTTTATGGGTTTTATGAGGAGCATTTATTGAGTTAGTTTTTCAATTACAAAACATGAGAAACATAGTGGTGTATGATTTTCGTAAACTGTTGTGGGGGCTTGTTTATCATGAAAAATGTCTAACTTCTATAAATTCAACTCCAGATTCAGATGACTGCTCTGAGGAGGAGGAGGAGGAAGAGGAGGTAGAAGGGGAGGAAGGAGGAGAAGAAGAAGGTAACAGTGAAGACAGTGATGATGATGGTGAAGAGGAGGAGGAGGAAGAGTCTGGTGATGAAGATGAAGATGGCAGTGATGATGAAGCAGGAAGTGAAGAAGGTAATGTTGATAGTTCTCCCTCTGTTGTACTTTTCCATTCCTCATTTTCTGAACCCTGCTTCACCCATCCTTAGGTGGGAAAGATGATGCCAGTGCAAGTTGTTGATAGTTGCCTTTTTCTTGCTTTTTTTTTTTTTTCCTCTCAGTTTTATTCACTTCAGGATACACTTTGCAAACTGGAGGGGTTAGACAGTGTCCTTAACAAACCCTGTCTTTATGAGAGACCATCAAGTTGAAATAAGTTGTATGATACCAGCAAAATTAATCTAAGAAGGACTTCACGCACATTCAAGACAATAAGAAAGACAGCTTATGTTAAGAACTTAGTTTGTTCTTCATAATCACCGTTCCTTTCTCTCTGCAGTGACTGACAGTGAGGAATATGACACTGAAGAAGAGGAGGAGGGTGAAGGTGAAGTTGGGTCATCCAGTTCACAGCCCACCCAGAGAAGAAGAGTACGAGCCCAGACCAGTGTTGAGAGCAGTGGCAGTGAGAGTGATGGTGGGGGTGGGGGTGGTGGTGGTGGGGACCCGTGTGCCATCTGCCTTGGCCGTATGAAGGGTGAAATTGGTTCCCCTGAGTTATGTGACCACTCCTTCTGCCTTGACTGCATCCTGGAATGGGCCAGGGTGAGTACCAGTATTTGATTGTAAGGATTCCAGGGGCTCAAATGATGGATGAGTGAGTGTGTGGCCTGTATATAGTCTTTTCTGTGAGAGCCAGGATTTTAGTGGCTTGAATGATGTTAGTGGGTGTGTTGTGTGTGTGTAGTCTTCTGTGAGAGCCAAGGTTTGAGGATTTTAAAGTGGTGTGTGAGTGAGTGTGTGGCCTGTCTCACTGGGCATGCATTTGATATCTCCCACTTTTGTATTGTGTCTCTCTATGTTTACCGTCTACTTTGGACACACTGGGAATGAAATTGGCTCCCCAGAGGGATGTGATCAATTCTTTCTCGACAGCATCCTAGAATGGGCTAGGGTGGTGCTGTATTCTGCTTTAAGAGGTGTATGGCATAGTATGGAAAATGCATTGCAGAGTGAGAGATGTTAGAAGGCCCGTGCGAATGAGAAAATGACCCTGTGACCTGTGACTCTTGTACATTTTGGGACAAGTGTTTGCCAGAGATATCACCTATTTTTCTCACTTCCTCTGCTGGCAAATTTACCTGAGCTCACCCATCGGTGATTCATAAGATGTGTCAGGGAAGATAGTGATGGACATGACCTAATTGTGAAGTGTGTGTTGTGATACTGTATTAGAGGCTGCATTACCTACCATGTGGACATAGTGGATTATTTAGGTGTATTTTGTGTTGACCACTTCCCGTCCGATCAGCGAAGTTAAGCAACATTGAGTCTGGTTAGTACTTGGAAGGGTGACTGCCTGGGAACACCAGATGCTGTTGGCATCCCTACATGCCAAGTGGGGTTGGTGGAGGATTAGTGCCCCTCCCTGTAAAACAATTAACTCTAAGCCCTTGGCCACCCCGTTTGGGATACATGGCGTCTGGCAATGAATGAATGAAAAATTTTGTGTTGACATGGAAGCAGACCGAGCATTCGTACTTAATTCTTAACAGACCAACAACAGCTGCCCGCAAGACCGAATACCATTTCTGATGGTGTTTGTGCGTGGGAGTGTTGGGGGTCGGATCCTGAGGCGCATAGCTGTGGAGGAGGTCAAGCCAGAGGACATCACACCTGAGGAGGAAGAAGATCCTACCTTCTGTGAGGTAGTGGATTTTATTTTATGTATATATCAGGTCATAATATAAGGACACACAATCAATACAAGTTCCCAGTTTTGTTTATTTATTATTATTATTATTATTTTTTCTCTCTCTCTGTTTTAAGGTAAGAATTTCACTTCATTTATCAAGGTACAATACAGGTACAGGCAGACTTCGTTAATCAAGAATGTGTTCCATAATATCTCCATTTATTTCAGTTTGTGTAGGTACAGTAGCTCTTATTATGATTTTGTGACATGTTCTGAATTTGTTAAGCTATCATTGTATATCATAAGTTGGGGCATTGTTTGTTGGGTGCTCTCCTTGTCAGTCACGATAAGAGATGCTAACAGTAAATGGTGTTTGTGTGTGTGTGTGTGTGTTTATCAGGTGTGTGGTCGTTGCGATCGTGAAGACCGGCTGCTGCTGTGTGATGGATGTGATCTTGGTTACCATCTGGAGTGCCTCACACCGCCCCTGGCTCGTGTACCCATCCAGGAATGGTTCTGTGCTGACTGCACTGCCGTCAATGCTACGTCTGCATCAGCTGAAGTAAGAGTCAGTTTGATGATTTAAGTAATTGATTACGATCGAATATCAAACCATGTGTAGTATACATTATGGTACAGGTTTGGGCTGATGTACATCATCAGACTGTTTCACATGACAGTAGTTCCTTCCTTGGCAGGCTGCACGAGTAGATACATGTGTAAATTGTATGAGGTGGAGTCAGGATTCTGGGAACTTGAATGATGAGTAAATGAGAGTATGGCCCAATCAACTGGGACTACTTTCCCCCCCCCCATCTCAGGCTGTCAGGACCCTATCTCTTTCCACACTAGGTTGGGTGTGGTTGGTGATGAAAAATAAATACAGTAGAACCTCTTTGATCCGGATTTCTGTTAACTCGGACAAAATTTAAAAACAATAAGCTCCAAAAATATGGTGAAAGTAATTCTAAAGTCATTTTCAGTATCGGCGCGGAAAGCGATCGTCATTTATTTAGTCTCGGATCACGCTAGGTCGCAACATGGGCGCCTGTTTAAACACACGCTAGCATTCGTTCCATCAACTTGTTCACCAGCCATTTATAGTTTTACGCTGTATTTAAAAAGTTAATCCTCCTTACCATGCCCCTTAATGCAAGTGTAGCTTCCGCAATGAATAAAGGTGTTAAAAGGAGGAGTTTGCTTACACAAAAATGGGTCAGAATATTCTGCAGTGTTTAGTGATTACTGTAGGTTATTTTGTGTACTTAAATGTGCTTTACTTGTACATCAGACATTAGCTTCTTGCCCATATGGATGTCATCAATATACCAAAGATGACAATGTATTTTTTGCCTACATAAGTTTTTTTTTTGTTCCAAATATTACAGTTAATTAATTAATTTATTTTTTGCCTACACGGGCCTTAGTCACTTACTACAATTTAAAATGTAGGCTAGTTTCTTGTCATGGCCTTACCTGTAAATTATGCAATACAAAACTATCGTACATGATTAGTTTGGTTATTTTAGTATCCTTTCATCTTTTGCAGTTACGTAGGGTTGACATATGCCACATATGTTAATAATTAACAAACATACCATATTTAGATAGTTTTTGGTATGAACTGGAGATTACCCTGATGGTCCGGACAATCTGCTAATTCGGACAACCCTTCCCCCCATGTAGTCCAAATGAGAGAGGTTCTGTTGTAATTGAATATCACTTGTTTCAGGCTGAGATTGATGCTGGTGAGGTATTTGACCTTCTGGAGGATGGTGCCCCAACATCCTCCTTGCCTCAACTCCGGCCCAATCGAGCCATTGAGCGTCCCCGCCTTCTGCCTCGCACCCGGGCATCAGAGAGGGTGCGTGCGCGCATCACTCGCTCCCGACAACAGCGAGCCTCTGACGCACGCAGGGAACGACAGGAAGAACTGCAGCAGTGGGCTGTTATTGATGCCATAGCTGTGAGTCATGCTTATTATGTGCTTCCTGCCTACCATGTTGATTGTATCTTGAAAATTAGTACTTCGTGGGAGTTATAGTAATCCTTTTAGCAAAAATGGCTGTCATATGTGAAAAAAGGGTACAAAAATGTTAGCACCACGTAAGTGAACGATTACATAGCAGTTGATTGTATAGCGAGGTTGGCCTGTTAGGTAGCTCCAGACCACAGTACAGTACTCCTAATAGATCTTTGCAGAATTAAATAATAGAGCGATAAAAACCCTACTTCTGTTAACATAGCATCCATCTCTGTCATGTCTTGTCAGGAGAGGGAGGAGGAGGAGGCGTCAAGGAGTAGCCGGGGGAGCTCGCAACAAAGAACCTCCACCCCCACCACCTCAACCGTTGCCTCCACCACTGCCACTGCCATTGCCAAACCTCGCAGGTACAGTTGCCACATTGAAGGCTTCTATACTCTTTTCACTTTAACCTGGCCTAAAATGGGTATCCTTGTTTTGAATGCTAAGATATAACGGTATTTTAACAGTGTGCTCTTTTCACCTTGACTCGTCCTTGAATTGCCGTCTCAACATCGTAAATGCTGAGTTGTTGCAATAAATTAACACTGGAATATGATACTAGTGCACTGGAAAAGCTGTAGAACTATGGCATTTATTTTATGTTATTTTTTTATTTTTAAAGGAGCAACATAGGCACAAAAGGATTAATATAAGAGCCAAGTTAAGATGACAAAAGTATAGATACATTAAATTCCAGGAATCGCCAGATATAATACTAAAGTCACTAAGATTATTGTTGAATATGACAAAATATCAGTAGTACAAGTCTCTGGCTGAGTAAAAAAGTGGCCATGTAAAAAAGAAAATGATTTTGAATGTGTCCCATTAAGTTTCCTCGAAAGGGACGCACTTCTCTTTGGTAAAATTGCCACTATGTATATTGATTGGGGAGGCTTTGATCAGCATTCCTTTTATAAATCTGAAGTACATGGGGGTTGAGCATCTTTTGCTTCCCTTGAAATTGGCCTGTCTTGCACTCAGCCGAAGTATTAGATTTCATTCCACTGGCCTTTAGTATTAGGCTGTAGGTAGATGTGAATACTTTTAAATAGTGCTAAATTGTTGAGAGTATTAATGTACAGTAGATGGTTATGCCTTTGAAGTGGAGTCAGAAATCATGGTGAATGAGTTTAGTGGATGGCTTATTTGATTGGAAATGTTCTTGATCATTAACCCTCTGTCAGGTGCTTTCTTCCTCTCTGGACACCACCTCACCTCATTCTTGGGTGGGATGATGATGACTAAATTGACAACCTTACTGGCAGGTCTACCAAGGCGCCCAAGAGGAAAAAGAGGAAGGTTGTGCGCAAGAAGAAGAGAAAAGTGACAAAGAGGAAGAAGACCACGTCCAAGAAGAAAGCCACATCCACATCCAAAAAAAGGAAAGGCCTCAAAGTAAAGCGAAAGACAAGGAAAACAGTGAGGCGAAAGAGAAAAACCAAGAAAAAGAGGAAAAAGGTGAGAAATATATGTGTGTGTGATAGGGGCATGCAAGAGTTAAAGAAGTTATTAAGCATTTGGTGGCTGGCTTTCATTGGTCTTTGAAAATATATGGTGTGAAGTGTTTAATTGTGAATGTTTATGCCTGTTAGGTGGAGTCAGGATTCCAGGGGCTTGAATGGTGAGCAGATGTTGGTATGGCCCTTCTAGTTGAGCAAATTTTGGTTGATACTTATTCCATAAATTTTCTTCTTGCTCCCAGGACCTTACTGCATCATATCATTAAGAGGGAAATGGGGTCTGGATGATGAGTTATGATAATGGCAAGATTACCGTGCTGCTCATGAAACCTGATCTTGCATTTCAGGGTGTGAAAAAACTGATCCATCCTCCACCAACCATAACCCCCAAAGGTCGTATTGCTGAGGTGCTGGGTATCCGGCCCTCCAAACCCTGGGAGAAGGTACCCACCATGCAGCCGCCTGCCAAGGAGCTGGGGTTGCGCCGCATCAACGCTGCACTCCCACACCTGTCCCTTCTGGGGGTTAATGCAGAAGTTGATGTGGCTTCAGAGTGAGTTGCCATTAGATGATTTTTTAACCCATGTCCCCAGGATGTATTTGCATTCCTCCTCCTCCCCTCCCCCCCCCAGACCATTGTATGAATTTTTGGGGTGGATGGTTAAGGTACAGTCTTTGTTAACCCTTTCATTCTTAGGGTTCTTTCCTTAGCTTAATAAACTCATCTCATTAGAGCCAGGGTATGTACTGCTTTAATATTGCTCATCCTCATCTCGCTTTTCAGTGTTAATGCAAATGCAGATGTTACTTCAGAAAAGCATAATCAGTTGTTAGAATCTATATAATTTGTGTGTTGTGAGATGGTATATTAACCCATTAATAACTGAAGCCACCAACAGCAAAACCAAAAATTGTGAGGAACAGCTGTATATTACTTTACCTTGAGTTACTGTACTATTGTCTATCTGTCTATTGCCAGACGCCTTAATCCTGTAAGGGGTGGCCACAAACAAATCGCCTCCATGTCACCCTGTCCCCTTCCATTTAACTGCCCTGCTCCCAGCTCAAATCCCCATCTCTCATATACCTCCATCCCATCCTAGCCTCCCCCTCCCTCTCCCCCCCTCCACTATACTGTTACAGTGTATTATTGCTGTGTATCTTCCCCTCCAGTCCTGATGAGTATGGGGATGCAATCCTGGCTGCAGGAGTGAGACGAAGACGCCTGGAGGACCAGAGCCGTGCCATGGCCCGACGAAAGGCTCTGTCTGTCCGGGCAATGCTGTCCCACTCCTCACTCAGCAGACGGCCAGTGAAGCCGGTGGTGGAGAGCCTCGCCCCTTCCACCACCAGTGATGTCCTGGGCTCCATAATGGCCAGTCAGTCTGTGTTACTACGACCGTCACACAAACCCGGTGACCTCATAAAAAAGAGCATCCCACCTGGTGCCACCCCCAGTAACCCTCTGGATATAAATGGCAGACTAAAGGTGAACACTCGTACAGCCGGACCTGATTCACCAAGCCGGCAGCAGAGCGGAGGTGATACCCAGTCCTCGTCTGCACATAGGGAGCAAGGCGGTAGTGGGGGTGGGGGTGGGGGTGGGGGGAATAGTAGTAGTGGTGGTGGTGGTGGTGACAGAACAGTACAAGGTGGTGACCCTACTGGAGCAAAGGCCTATGCTTCCTACCTCAGAGAAAATGGGGATGAGGGTGGCTCACGCACAGTAGCGAGTGGCAGCTGTAATGGAGATGAGCGGAAGGGCAAGAAGGAGGAGGAGAAAAAGAAAAATAATGATGACGATGATGAAATAGACATTTACAGTGACATAGAACCAGAGGTACCTGAGGGAGATGAGGACGATGATGATGATGACGAAGACGATGAGGATGAGGATGACGAGGAGGGGCACGTCAGGGGAAACTTCAACAAGGGTGGTGCTAGTGGTAATGACGTCCCCATTGCCGTGACGTCGGAGGCCAATAAGAAGGGAAATGACCATGAAAATGACCCCGAGTCCAGTGGAGATGAGTTAGTAATAGATGACAGTGTTAAACCCGAAGTGAGAGGGAGCCTAGACATTTCTGTGCCCCGTAGAGTGGTGGTGGAGGAGGCGGAGGACAATAACGTAGTGGGTAGCAGTAATTTGCCCAACCTTAATGATTTTGAGTTGGAGGCAGTCTCAGATACAGACACCCCAGAGTTAGATAAGTCAGCCAATAGTTCTATATCTTTATCGGACAGCAATATGGGTGATCATGAAGTGACTAGTAGCACAAACGAGAATGTGAAGCCCGTGCACACAGACCGCATTGTTACAGAAGTATTTGGTGAGAGTGATGAGGAAAAGAATAATAGAACTAACAGCCAGTCTATTGTTGGCTTGGAAGGGCTAGAAACAGAAACAATATCGGATAATGAAGAAATAAGTTTTGATGATAACGATGATAACATAGAGGAGGGTGAAATTCCCAGTGAAGTCCCTAGACAAACCACCCCACCCACTGCCAACCAACCTCGAGTTAATTTACAGATTCGTCGAGTTATAGAAGTCACCCCTCCACCTAGGGATCAGGAAGGAGACTATGAGGAGGGGGAGATTGTAGATGAGAATGCCAAACGGAAAGAAAAGAAGAAGGAGAAGAAAGAGAAGAACAGCAATGTAATTAACAAGAAAGATAAAGAGGAGAAAGAGGAGGGGGATGGAGAGAAGGAGGAATGTGAGGAGAATTTAGAGAAGGAGAAGGAGAATATTATGCCTGAAGACCCTGGGGTACCTGATTCACAAGTCGAACAAATTCCCCAAGTTCCGGAAAGGCCAAAAACCCCTCCACTCCCCACGACAAAAAGCAAGACCAAGACAAAGCAGAAGGAGAAGGAGAAGGATGTGTCGTTTAAGAAAGTGTCAAAGAGCACCAAAGAGAGAAACTATCGTGACAATGAAAAGGAGGAGAAGGACAGGAGAGGATCAAAGGGGGATCGGAGCAGAGACCCACACGATTCAGCGAGAGACAGGAATAGAGATAGGGATAGAGACAGAGAGAGGGATAGAGACAGAGACCGTGGAACAGACAGAGGCAGAGATGATTCAGGGAGGAGAAGAGGAAGGGAGAGGGAAAGGGAAAGAGAAAGGGAGAGGGAGAGAAAAAGAGAGCCAAAGAGGAAGGAGATGGAAAGGTACAATGTGAGAAAAATGATCACGCAGAAGGAGGAAGAGCGGAAAAAGAAAGACGAGTTTGGCAGAGATGTTGCTTTGCGCTCGCGGTCCAGATCCCGGTCAAGGAGGAGGTCAAGATCAAGGTCAAGGCGGCGGTCAAGGTCAAGCAGGTCGCCACATCACAGATCAAGGTCAAGGCAACCGAGGAAGCGGCGGAGTAGCTACTCCCGCTCGGTGTCTCGCTCTCGAAATCGTAAAAGGGGCAGGAGAAGGAGCTATTCATCCTCTTCCTCATCCTCATCCTCATACACCTCTTCCAGTTCCACATCATCCTCCAGCTCGTCCTCGAGGTCAAGGTCCCGAGGTAGATCCAGAGACAAGAGGAGGAGGAGGAGTCACAGTAGATCAAGGACACCGCCAGTCAAGAAGAAGCCAGAGAAAAAGCAAAAGCAACCACAGCAGCAGCAGCAACAGCAGCAGCAGCAGCAACAGCAGCAACAACAGCAGCAGCAGCAACAGCAGGCACCTCCAGCCAACCCTGCCAAGCCAAAAGAAAAAGCCAAAGAAAAACAGCCCAAGAAGCTGAACACTGTGATGGAGAAGAAGAAAGATAGGAAGAAGGAGGAGAAGAGGAAAGAAGTGGATAAACGAGAAGAGACAAGACTAGAGAAAGAGAAGAAGAAGAAGAGGAAAGAGAAGTCTCCCTTACAGAGCAAGGAAGTGTACCAGGCTGGGGGAAGCATCATGGTTAGTGTTAGCTTTGCCCGGGCCCCAGGGAAGGAAAACAAAGATGGGAGAAAGAAAAAAGAGAGAAATGTAAAGCTAGAGAATGAAGCAAGAAAGAGAGTGAGGAAGGACTTGGTCAAAGCCCGAGGGAGCCCGTTCAGGTCGTGGTCACGCAGCCGCAGCCCTTCGCCCAGCGGCAAGCGAACCCCCCTACAGGACGAGCCCATGTGGTCCCCCGACAGGATGGCAGAAACACGCAGTAAGGATAAGCCGCCAAAAAGCCCCGAGATTATAGATTTAGATGTGATTATGGTCACTCCCCCACCTCAGGAACCCATCCTCATCTCCGACTCGGAGGATGAGGGCATCACTCGGTTGCCTCCCGACCTGGGCACCACACCCGTGCCTCCCGTCAGACCTCAGGGACCCAAAACCCCTCCTGAGCCTGCTGTTAAGTTCACCTTATCTAGTAAACAAGTGCTCAAGCCAATCAATAATCCTCTCAGAGACGAGGAAGAGGAAGAGGAGCCTCCTGCCCCTGCGAGAGGGCCTAACACCCCCCCAGGACCTCCTCCAGAATCAGACGAGAGTGTCGGTAGGGCAAAATCCCCTGCCGTAGGAGAACCCCACTCCCCGGCTGGCTCTCCCCCTGGGTCCTCTCCTGAACCTGACGTGTATGATCCATTTGAGCCCACCAAGTCCCCATCGCCCCCTGGGTCCCCGCAGCAGGAGCCCCGCGTCAGCAGCAGCGACCAGACCGAGACAGTGGAGAAGGCTTCCCCGGAGGTCACATCAGCACCCAAGGCCGCCTCACCCCCACCCCTCCCTGCAGAGCCCCCAGAGCCAGAGGAGCGACCACCAGAGCCACAGAAGCCCCCAGAGGAGGAGGCCACCAGTACCATGCCCCCTGCCTCAGCCCCATCTGTGCCTACAGTCATCACTTCAAATGCTGCTCCAAAAACAACAAAGGTAAATAGTATGGTATTAGTAGTAGTAATTGCTGTAGTAGTAGAAGTAGCAAACTTTAGTTAGTATCTCATTCTGTCAAGGTTTTTCTAGCTCTCTGTACCTTACCTAACTCCATCTTAGGATGGGAAAGGGGGTCTAGATGATTTATTATAATTATCTGTCTTTCTTTCCTTCATTCTTTCCTCTTCCTTCTGCCTATGGGTGACTCTACACAGAGTGACAAGCCAAATGGTTTCCTGTACACCAGGAAACCATTTACTACACGGGGTGGTAACCATATAACCAAATTATGGTGCCTGGTGGTATAGTGGGTAATTAAGGCACTCTAATTGGATTGAGCCTCTGTAGGTTCATATCCAAGGGGTGGTTGGGGTTTATTGCTCATGTAATTCCACTTAGGGATGAGTGAGGCTGGTCACTCTCATCTTAAATGTCAGGATCAACATGCCTAGCCCCGGGTTTCTACGATCCTTATGGGGCGACATAGGATTGGATGATGAATGGATGGATTAATATTATTATTATTATTATTATTATTATTATTATTATCATCATTATCATCATCATCATCATTATCATTACTGCTACTACTACTATTGTTACCATCATCAATATTATAATTATCATCAGGCCCCCAAGACTACATCAGCACCAGCCAAGACGATTCCAACCGTGGCCGTCACCGCATCCAACCCCATCAATCAAATCTTCCCTGGACTACCAGCAAATGTGGCAAATATTTTATACCCCGCTGCTATCGCTGCTGCCGTTCGTAGCGCAGGTGGCACCGTAATTAGACCCCAGGTAGTGCAGACAGTGGCAGCCCCGGATTTCTCACGGCCACCCCCAGCAGCCAATCCCATGAACCGGCCTCCTCCCATGACCATCATAGCCCCCACAAGACTAGGGGAGAAGGGCCGAGTGACCCAAAACGGCCGGGATGTCACCCACACAGATGTTATAGATATGGACTTGGACTCCCCCAATTCACCTGATAGCTCTGACGTGGATGACATCTTTGATCCACCTTCGCCACACTCCACACACCAGTCAGAGAAGCCATCCCCCAGAAAGTCCACCAAAACCCTGAGCAGGCCAGCTGCACCCTTAAAAGCTGGGAAGGGCAGCGTGGACAAGTTTGATAGTCTGTTTGGGGGTCGAGGGGGAGGTGGCGGTGGGGGAGGGGGACGTAAACACAGCACCCCACACAAACACAAACAGGGCAAGAAAGGTAGAGGTGGTGTGCCACCAGCTGCCGGTGAGTTAATAGGCTTTTTCAGTATTTGTATATTGTGTGAGAACATCTCAGAAAATTTGTAAGTTATTATATATGTAACAGGATTCATATATATTTGAAAGTTATTTCGGTTTGAAAATGGTAAATTTGTAAATGGTGTCTATTTTCTACATTGAATGTGATGTAAATAGTATTTGTTTATTTAGTCATTTGTTTAGTTAGCTGTCTGGACGTTGCTTCTCCTCATCCTGCCCTAGGGTGGGGAAGGAGGTCCTGTTGATGATGGTGATGAATTATGTAGTTAGCTAGCTAGTCTGTTATTTCTCTGATAATTGATGATGTTTTGTTCTTCTAGGAGTCAAGAAACCGGATGGTGGTAATGAAGAAGATATACCAAGTTCTGCCGTAGATTTACAAGTTAAAGAAAAGGTATGTGTGTGTCAGTGATTTTTAGATGAATTGTGTGTCATATGATGCAGTTGAATTTTGAGAATGTACTCATTATCAAGCAGTTCAAGTAAAGCTTAATAATTTAGTAGTCAACAGTATGGTACTCAACTTGTCCCAGATTCTTACGCATTGTAGGTCATTCATCTTAACCTGGCCCTTTTGCAACTTATTTCACATACAGTATCTCAGTAGCGGAAAAAGACAAAGCTATGGCTCTACACCTTTTTCATGGCACTTCCTCTTGACTAGCATGATATTCTAATGCAAAGCTCTTGGTATGACATAGTATTCAAGATGGGGAGGTAACAGTTGTAGGCCAGGTTAGAGTAAAAAGAGTACCTCATCGTAACAGTCTTGTGGAACCCTTGAGCAATTATAATATCCCTTCCCTAAATATAGTGTAGCATTGTCTGGAATAAAGTACATAAGGGTGTTTTTTGTAATGGAAATGTTAACATATTGAAGAGTATATGTTTCCATAAGTTAAAGCATATTGTAAGGCCGAGGATGAGATGGAGGGATGGGGTGGAGAGGTATATGAGAGAGCGGGGTGTGAGTTGGGAGCAGGGCAGTGAAATGGCGAGGGACAGGGCGACGTGGAGGCAATTTGTTTGTGGCCACTCCGAATGGGATTGAGGCGACTGGCAATAGATAGATAGATAGATAGTAAGGCATTAGCAAGAATATTATACTATGTGGTGACTGATTCCTGAGTGGGCTACAGAAAGAAGCATATGATTCTAATTCAACCACAAATGAAGATTATTATTATTATTATTATTATTATTATTATTATTATTTATTTTTATTTTTTTATTTTTTTTTTTTTTTAATATCACACAATTTGACTCTCATCTTAAATGTCAGGACCAACTTGCCTAGCCCCAGTCTCCTACGCTCCTTATGGGGCAACTTAGGATTCAATGATGGTTGGATGGATAGATGAAAGGAATGGAGAATAACCTAAAATTACCGCATGGAATAATAATCGCATGTTTTCTGTGCAGTTCCTGAAGAAGGTGCAGCGACAGGAGCGTGTTGTGGAGGAGGTGAAATTGAGTCTAAAGCCATTCTACAATAAGAAGACCATAGGCAAGGACGACTACAAGGAAATCATGCGCAAGTGTGTTCAGAAGGTAGGGAGTGACCTTATTCATTCACATATGATTCAAACCTTCAAAACCCTTGCTACTTCTCACAAGCAAAACCATATGCACAGTTTCCCCCCCTCCCCCCTTGACTAACACTGTAGGATAGAGTTTTCCTGTTGAGTCATGTTAACAGAAGAAAGAAAGAAAAAAAAAAGGAACGTTAAACTCTCATCTTTTGCTTTTTCATGCATATATACTGTATCCATACCTCAAGTTTTATGACTGTCCATACCTGTCATGTCTCCAACTCTCATTACCATATCCACCTACCTTCTTGGTTTACTGATATTATCCTTTATTTGTTTATTCACATACCTGTGTATAGAATGAAAGAAGAAGGTTTTAGATTTCAGAGGAACATTTTGATAATGGACATTAACTCTGGGATAGATGATGCTTACCCTTTGTATATTTTAATGGGTAGCTGTTAGAGTTATGATGATGTTAAGACTTACTAACATTGCTAACACTACTGGTATTTATATAGGTCTGCCACAACAAGTCTGGTGAGATCAACCCCACCAAGATCCGAGGGCTGGTGCAGGGCTACATCAAGAAGGTGAAGTACTACCGCAAGAAGCAGACCTCCGAACCTCCGACAGCGGTCAAACCGGCAGCAGCACCCCCTGTTGAGCCCTCTGGTGCCCCAACCTTCATCCTCATGCCTAAAGTTGCCAAGCCACCCACCCCCATCAAGAGTAAAGCTTAAGCCAGTATTCCTGTAAGCTTAGGGGGCAAAGTAGCACCTTTTTTGTAATTTATTTTGCACATTACACTTTAGTATTCTCCTGTATGATATGTATATTATTCTGATGTTATAGTTTGCAATGATAACATACAGGAGAATATTAATGCACTCAGTGCAAGAATAAACTATTAAGAAAGAGGTGCTAGGAGCCTCCGTAACTGTTTAGAGTATTGGTTTTAGAGAAATAAGTAAAAGTATCTGCCAATAGTAGTGTAGGGGCTGTAAGTTAGTGTGAGGGGCATAAAACATATCAGTGAGACCTTAATTTTAACAAACTTCAGGACTATGTAATTTTTGTGCTCAATAAACCTAGATATTCCAGAGACGTGGCCACATAGAGTATAGGGAAGGTGGGGTGAGGAGAATGGATGGGAATATGATGCAGTATCATTATTCTCCTAATCCCACACAAAGCTCCTCCTTTTCCCTCATCCTTTTGGCAGGACATTTCAATAGAGTTATGATTCGAAGGCCACGCCTAAGTGAACCAACAGCTACTTTCACATCAAAACCAGTGTTAAAATTGACCTAACTTGTACCGATGTCTTTTATTCCCATCATACTAAGTTGAAGGCCCTACACCTCTTTTGGCAGACCCAGTATGTTGATGCCTGGTGGTCTAGTGAGTTCAGACACTCCAGCCGGATGTGGCCCTCAAAAGGGTACCGTATGATTCCAAGGAGTGGTTGGGGTTTATTGCTCATGTGATGCCGCTAAGGGGCGAGCAGCTGTGTCACCCTCGCCTTAAATGTCTGAACTGAGTAGCCTAGCCCTGGGACCCTACTCTCCAGGTGGGGCAATACTAGGTTGGATGGTGGACGTAAGTTTGCAGGGACTATTTGTACATTTTTAAAACAAACTGGGAATAAACTTTGCCTTTCCCAAAATAGAATAAATTTTGAATGTTGAGAGGACGTGCTTTGTATCGGCCAAGTCTTCTTTGGGTTTGGATGTGTTACTGTCCAGAGTTTTGTGGAACTCTGTAGTGTATGATTGAATTTTGTATGTTTTTTTATTTATTTGATATCCTTTATTGTTTTAATGATAAACCATGCATTGTACATTGTAGGTAAGGAAAAAACAAATTCATAGGGCTAATGTATCATAGTACACAAGATAATATATATACTTTTAACAATGTGTGTGGAAGAGCACGTAATACCCATTTGTGTTAAAAGTATTTATGTAAAGAAAACATACTGTAGTAATATAACAATCATGAAATTCCTCCCCCCACCTCATAAGTTATTTTGTACTCATCAGTAATGCAGATGTTCTGTTGATATTTGCAGGAGGAGTGGTGTACAGGGGTGTTGAATGTAAGACACGTACTAGCAGTGATGGTGTTATGGTTTCAGGATGCCCTCCCCCCCATGCTTAGAGCCTCCTTTGTGTTAGTTTGTTTCAGGGTGGAGGGATGGCTTAGTATAGTGACTAACCAAACTGCCTTGTTCTTCCTTGACCCACCCTGAGCTAACCTAACCTGTCTCTGTGTCTGTCAATTGGCAGATGCCTTAATCCTATAAGCAGTGGCCACAAATTGTCCCCACGCCACTCTGTCCTCTCTTGCTTGGCTGCCTTTCTTCCAATTCACCCCCCTTCTCTCATATATACCCCTATTTGTTTGTGGCCACTGCCTTAATCCTATAAGCAGTGGCCACAAACAAATTGTCCCCACGCCACTCTGTCCTCTCTTGCTTGGCTGCCTTCCTTCCAATTCACCCCTCTTCTCTCATATATCCCCCTATTCCATCCCTCCATTTCATCCTAGGTCTCCCCTACTCCTCTCCTCCTCATCACAGTTAACCAAACTACTGTAAACCTGATCAAACTTATCATAACCAAACCTGACTTGGCGTGACATGACCTAAAGTAACTACCGTACATAATGTACCGGTACTAATTAAATCACCAGGAATTGTCAGCATCTTCCATGCTTCTTGTGTCTCCAACTTTCCATTAATTTTTGTTTCCAGTGCATTTCTGAGCCTTGGTTAAATTGGGTTTGGTTAACTATTTTCAGTTTCTTCCTTACTAGGGCGTGGGAACTGACCAAAAGGAAGCTCACAGCAAAGGGAATACCTAAGGCAGACACATCATCTGCTGGCCAAGTGTCATCGCTGAATCTCTTACCCCCACACCACTCCTTGGCCTGTGTTCTGAGTGGCTTAGGAACCATCTTAGCACCACTGTTTTAGTGATTTAGTTTACATATTACATCATTGATATTTTCCTGTTTGTTAGCCCTGTTATTTTATTTGTGACAAGGAAGAGAGTACTGAGTTGTAATATGCTGAATAAACCACCAAGAGAGAAGTGTTAAGGCTTTGTAGCACCTCTGTCTTAGTGCTTTAGGCTGCATATCACGCCTTAACACTCATATATATCACTGTAATATGGAAAATAAATCACTACAGAACAGGTGTTAAAAGATCTCCAGTGTCTCTCAGAATACCACCCTTAATGCTGACCGAGAATGGCCTGTATTCTTGTTGGTTAAGGAAGTTCCCTAACACATTTTCTTAAGTGATTTATTGTGTTTATTACACCATGCTGTCCTCTTCTATGTTGCATAAGTCCTTCCAACAACACCATCTTCTGCTGAAACAGGATACAAAGGGATATTAACTTTCTGTATCTAGAAATAAATCACTAAGGAAGAGGTGCTTGGGAGCTTCTTTACACATCAAGAATATAGACCAAGGTCCTCCCCAGATAAGTAAGGTGTATTTTTCAAAGCATTATATAATTTGTTGGTAATATCTTAAGTGTTGTTCCAAGACGGGCATGGTCACAGTTAGAATTTGTGTTTCGGTCGCTGTAGGCACCGTCCTATACTCTTTTTACACTAACTTGGCCGAAAATTGTCATCCCTCCATCGTGAGTGCTGAGTTGGAAGACTGCATAAGCACTGCATTCCTGGTACTTTAACTTGGCTTCAAAATATAATTGTGTCACCTTGAGTGCTGACTTTTAGGAACACATTAACACTGATATATGATGGAAGTCACAAAGAGGTACTTTAGTAAGAGTGGAAAACTGTAGCATTATCTTTTGTGACCATTGAACTACATGAAATAAAATACAGAACAACAAAAATGCTGACCAAGTAGAGAGAGTATAGAATATGATGCTTGCCACAAAGAAGAGCTGTTGAAAGGATGTAGAGCCATAGTATTGTCTTTTTACACCATGTGTGAAATAAATTGCAGAAGGACAAAAAGTTTGGCCAAGTTAGAGTAATAAGAGTATGGGTAACTAGTTATTCATAATCTGATGGTGCAGATGGGTGGAGAGTTTGTTATATTTTGCAGCTATTGTGGCCAAAAGGTCTAGATTTGTACAACTTGGGTGACAGAATAGTGTAATATTTGAGAGGATGACTTGCTTTCTTTTTTCCTCCATCTGTTTCCATACCTTCAGTACCCTTTAATTTTAGTACTGTACTGGACTACTTATTTGCACATTTAAAAAGTATTTATTTTGTACAGTATGGTCTCTTCCGTACAATGACAATTTATTCTTTGTATCATCAAGAATTTATTCATCTTAAGAAGGGTTGCTCATTTGAGGTTAATTATGGCTGTTCATCTCCCGTAAAAGTGAATAAACATCTGAAGGTTATTCTTCATCCAACCTCCTCCACCTAAGGATTGGGCCTGTATACTCATAGGGTGAAGAAGCTTAATGACACCTCTTTAGTGATTTATTTTGCATATTAAACCTCATTAGTCTCTTGTTTGATATTTACTTCCTTGTATTATCAACATAGATTGCATAAATAAGATACAGGAAGTGATTAAAATGGCACACCCAGGAATAAACTGGTAAGGAATAGGTGTCGGGGAGCTTCCTCACCCTTCGAGAATACCAATCATCTTGAGGTAGGATCCAGAGAGCAAGAAAAGCCTGATAGGGAGAGAACCAGCAATGGGCCACACACTCATCTGCTCACCATTCAGCCGTCTGGAATCCTGACTTCACATCACAGGCATAAACGTCAACAAGATAAAACAGAAGACGTCATTGTACTGAAGAGGTTGGTTTAAATTGTGAGTTAACTTTTATAAATGTGGGTCTTATACAGGGTTGTTCATGGATAGCGCTGCACTAGAACCTCACCTGGTAGTAGCATCCTTGTTATAGGGATGGTTCAGTCTGCTGGTATGGGCTGTGTGGCAGTGGGAATGGGAAATGAGTAATGATCGATTGTCAGAAAAGATCATGGCAGTGCAGCAACAGAGGTCATTGCAGCTGTACAACAAAAGAGAACAGGAAATAAATGATGCAGACTAGACACACATACCACCGACTAATCCATCCCCACAATACAAAAAATCAGCCAATGAAAGAGGAGTGTTATGCATGGACCATCCTGTATTTTTGTCACCTTTCAGGGTTGGTTTATGTCCCAGAAATTGTACATGTTTTTCGTTTTGTAACATTTTGGGGAGGCGTGTGAGGAAAAAAAAAAAAGGCACTTTTTGTATGCATGGTTTTCGAGATAGTGTAAAGACTTTGATGAGGGTTAGTTTGTTTCTCTCAGATTTAAATAGAGTAATTAATGTACACTCAAGCACTGCTGTTCATATCTACTGTATATACCATTTAGTCTTTGTTTTCCATTAAAAAGTAGTTCATCTCGGAGTTTTTTTCTTTTTAATCAACCTGTGTAATGTCAGTGTTCATCGTTGTCTTCTTCATGATCATTTTCATCATCACCTCTTTCCTTTCTTCTCAGGGATAGGATGAGCTAGGATCCAGAGCTCAAGAAGAAGCTGATAGAGGGAGAACTAATTAAATGGGCCACATCTTCATTCACTTGCAAGCCAAGCCCTCAGGATTCTGACCTCATCTCATTATTAATAAGTAAAACAAGTACCTGGTTCTATCCGGGCTGTCTAGGTTGTTTAAAATTGGTAGTATAGTGGTTTTAAAATTAGCAGTAGACCTATAGTGGTTTTAAATTAGCAATACAATGTAGTGGGATTAAAATTGGCAATGTAGTGGGCTTAAAATTGGCAGCATAGTGGGTTTAAATTTGGTAGTATTGTGATTTTAAAATTGGTAGTATAGTGATTTTAAAATTGGTAGTAGAGTGGATTTTAAATTGGCTGGATAATGGGTTTAAAATTGGTAGTATAGAAGGAATTTGAAATTGGTTGTATAGTAGGTAGAGGCATTTCAATTAGATGTGGGCAAAGAAGGTTTTCATCTAAGAAGTGGGTTCGGTTTATGCTCAAATTGCTGCTGTGGGAATGGTAATGGACATACAGTATTCCAATAAAAAGTGTGAAGTAAGATGGCCGCCAATTGGCTTCACCTCATGTCTCGTTGCACTCAAGTTGCATCTCTGAAAATTACCAAACTTCGACTTAATAGTAAATACCGCTCATTATTTATTTGTTTCTATCCCACTGATAGTAGATGATATACTGATTTTACATAACTCAAACAGTTATCTGTATACTGCATTCAAAACTGCAAATAATGCCTTCTAGAATAATAAAAACAGTGTTAGTGTTTTAATAGAATCCCAATAATAGTCCCTTATCATGTGTAGTTTCTTCGATAGAGGGCTTCGCATGCTTTCTGGCTGACTTTTGGCAATACTGTTCTCAAAATCAGAAGGATTTTGACGTGAACTGCACTTACTACGCGAACAGCCATAAAGAAGTCGAGTATTTCGTGTGGTAGTGAGTCGTGGTGTAGACATCGTTGAAATGAGTTCCATCGGGACAGGTGTAAGTTATTATTTATTGTTAATATTCGAGGGTAAGGTTAATACTTACCTGTATCATTAAGCTTATTCTGAGACCTGTAATTCAGACTATTGACCTGTAACATAAGTATTATAGTGGGGAGGGTCGTAGAGGTTGACAGGCACTTTAATTTTGCCGGCATTTAACATCAAGGTATTTAACTTGTGCTTGCTTTTAATAATCAAGTGCTTCTGTACGAGTAGTCCTGGAGTTTGTTTGATTATGATAGGTCGATTTAGGGGGAACATTGGACCATTATGTTTGAAAAGTGAAGTGTCCAGTGTGGGGGATGGCGGTGATTCCATTGATAAAGACCTTTGGGGTAAATTAGCCGTGTGACTAGGGTTAGCCTGATTCGATTTTTTTTCCCCAACAGATCCAGCCAAAACTTGATAACCATGTATGCCAAAATTAACGTAACATATTATAACACAAGTAATATATGCTAGCCCATCTTAGGGGTGTGACTATCCTAAATTGCCATAATATTTTAAGGTTAAGGAGCAGAAATAACCGTAAAGTTTGAACAAATTCTAGGAGAGTGTCCATTCACAGATTTTGACAAGTTTAAGGCAAAAATTTAGTATTATGGTAATGTGGTTCATTTTGACATCAAAATTCTCCAATAATACAATAAACAAAGTTAGAAATGACAAATATTATTATCAGATGCGTGTTAGGTGGTCCCGTTAGGCTGGGTTTGCTTGTAAAATTGATAAGGTTAACCAGACCGTATGTGCTCTCTACGTGTCAGCAAGTGGGTTGGTGGAGGATTAGTGCCCCTCCCTGTAAAATAAATAACTCAAAGTCAAATGACCACCCCTTACGGGATTATGGCGTCTGGCAGTAGATAGATAGATAGATATTTCTATTGCCAGATGCCCTAATCCCGTAAGGGGTGGGCACAGACAAATTGCTTCCATGTCGCCTTGTCCCCTGCCTTCTCACTGCCCTGCTCCCAGCTCACACACCCCCTCTGTCATATACCTCTCCACCCCATCCTTCCATCTCATCCGTGGCCTCCTTCTTCCTTTCCCCCCTCCATCTCACTCACATACATTTTCCTTGTCAGTCTCTCGCTCTCCATCCTCTCCACGTGACTAAACGAGAGCTCTGACATGAATAATTAGCAGTTATAAGTTTACCACTGCTGATATTTGTAATTGATGATTTTTTTTTATATATACTTTGTATAGTCATTACATTGTAGGTGATTGACAAGTACCAGTACTGTTATTCTGTCCATCTGTCTACTGCCGGATTCCATGTTCATTGTCACTCCTTAAGGGACTATGGCACCCAGCAGTGGACAGAGAGGTAGATTGATTCTCAATAAACTGTAGCATAATGAAAAAAGAAATTAGTTTTTATATACATGCCATCAGTGGCAAAATGGTCACCGCCAGGGTGGACTTCCAGGTTGATTTCGCTGCAAGGTCAGTTTTCCCACATTTAACCTAACCTGTTGTAACCTAACCAAACTTATTTTAGCTTAACCAGAAATATTCACCTCACTGGTAATCTATCAAACCAAGGAGGGTGAATAACCTAATGTAACCTAACCAAACCCATTCTTATTTAACTTAATCCATTAAATCAAGGGGCATGCCTATCCAAATCTGCAACAACACTGCACTGCAATAAATATTTTGTGTTTTGTGTTGCAGTATGATCTCTCGGCCTCACAGTTCTCCCCTGATGGGCGAGTGTTCCAAGTTGAGTACGCACAGAAGGCGGTGGAGAACAGTGGGTGAGTGTGCTGGCTGAGTTTAGTGCGTTAGATGTATGGTTTTATTGTTATTTGTTGAGAATTTTGTGTGATGAAGGGAAGTATAATTGTTAATGGTTCTGTATATATATATTGTTAAGATTGAACCAGCTTTAGTCTTTGCTGTACAGTATTTATGTACGTTATACTGGTAGCGTATACCCTCAGAAAGACAGCCATTTTACTTAATCATTATGGTGTAGTAAATTTGCAGTTTTACATGGAAATTTAAGAACTTTCATTATTGACTGTGTGTTTATGTAATGAAATAACATTTTTCTTTTGTACACTTGTAACTCATTTGTGATTCTCATAGAGTATTAGTGACTGTTTGTTTACATTGGCCAAAGGCATTAGGGTAGGACACGAAGGGTGACACATCTTGCTGTGGGTTGAATAAGCTCCTTCAATTAGCTGTTTTAGGCTAGATCGACCAAAAGATGAGTACGGTAATTTGTTATCTAAATAAAGTTATTCAAATTTAAGGTACTAAGAAAACATTGATTCTGTTTAAAAATAACTGTTTGAATGAAATCATAACTTGTCCATCAATACTCCCATTCCTCCATTGTTTCCAGCACAGCCATTGCGTTGAGGTGTGAGGATGGAGTGGTGCTGGCAGTGGAGAAGATCATTTCATCCAAACTGTACGAGCGTGGAGCAAACAAACGCATCTTTAATGTTGACACACACATTGGCATGGTAACGTATTCAACCTTACATCATTATCATTATCATCATTGTAATCATTAGTTTATATTTTTTTATCATCATCATCATTGTCATTATGTTATCATCGTCAGTCTTCATTGTCAACATACATGGTGCCTCTTATACCCTGCTCTTGCTAGGGTACCACATGATTTTACTGAGTTATATAAACATCCTCAGCCATTATCTGTTTTATGATTATTATTTTTGTATCCAGGCCTGTGCGGGACTGCTAGCAGATGCCAGAGCCGTGGTTAACGTGGGGAGAGCAGAAGCAGCAAATTACAGAGAAGAGTATGGTAGACCTATTCCTTGTAAGGTGAGGAATTGTTACCCTCTTTATTATCCATATTAACAACAATTGATGATGAAAAACTGGGGGGTCTGGAGCTGCAAGAAAAATCATGCTTTTGTCAGTTGTGCTAGATAAATCCTTCTGCTACTGCTGATTAGCAGGAATGAAATTAGGTAAAAAGATGTGGTGTGGGGTGGGGTGTTTTTGCAGGTACCAATAACATCATCAGCAAAAGTTTGTCATCAGTTCCCTTTCAGTATTATGTCTGGCCTTTTGTATTTTGCGGTCTTCCCAGAATGTTAGAATATCCTTCCTCTGATACTCAATTTTGTGTGCTTCCTATTCTTACTGTCCGTCTGTCCATCATCCAGTCTTTTTCTAACCCCGTCAGGAGCATATGGGCTCATGGCAAGGATATTCCATGTAAGCCTTGGCCAACCCCACTTACCTGTGAATAGCATTACTTGAGCAGTAAGCCCCAACCTTCCCTTTGACGTAAACCCATGCAGGCCCCATCCAGTTGGAGCACCTCAGCTCACAAAAGCACCAGGCACCATTTGGTTAAATACTGTAGTTACCCTCCAGCATAGTACTGTAAATGGTTTCCTGGGTTACAGTATACCATCTATCTATCTATCTATTGCCAGACGCCTCAATCCCGTTTGGGGTGGCCACAAACAAATCGCCTCCAAGTCGCCCTGTCCCCCGCCATTTCACTGCCCTGCTCCCAACTCACACCCCCCTCTCTCATATACCTCTCCACCCCATCCCTCCATCTCATCCTCGGCCTCCCCCTCCCTCTTCCCCCCTCCACCTCACTCACATACACTCTCTTTGTCAGTCTTTCACCCTCCATCCTCTCCACATGGTATTCTTATCAAATACAGTTATTTCAGAGAACATCTTCCTTTATCACAACTGGCAGAGAAATGTCAGCAGTCTTTTGATTGTGTTGATACGATTATATTTTTGAAAGTCAAAGCATAATGTAAGCAGTGTAGATCCGTACTGCTAACAATCTTTTACTGTCCCATATGTAGCATAAGAGGCTAGGTTATTAGTCCAAACTGTTAAAATGAGTGACCAGTTGCTATTCCCTGAGTAGTATTACGAGAAAAAATCCTTACCACCCCATAGATTAAAATCTTTTTGTGTCAGAGCAATACAGTAAATTGATATTGTGGTTTCCTTCCGTGCACACAGGCATTAGCAGAGCGTGTGAGCAGCTACCTCCACGCCTACACACTGTACTCTGCAGTGCGACCCTTTGGCTGCTCTGTCATGATTGGTGCATATGATGAGAATGGACCACAACTTTACCTCATTGACCCATCTGGCATGTGTTATGTAAGTGTCAACCATAGTGCACGTCTCCACATATTTGTACATTTATTTACTGTCAGACTCTGGGTATGTATAGAAATTTGAATACCGGGTAACTGGAAATATATACTAAAGTACATTGTGGAAGAATTATTGGTTTTAAGAATTTCTGTTAGTACCTGTAATGATGATTTTACTCACCATGTGTTTTTGATGAGAAGCTTAACATAAGGTGGTTCTGTGCATCCGGGATGGGGAAGCTGTGGTAAGGGCCCTGTTCCACCCCTAATGAGGTGCTGCCTTCCACAAGGGGGTGTCAGATCCCTACACAGTGTATCTACTGTACTGTACCTGTGGAACGACCCCATAGAAGCATTTGCTTACTTGTGGTTGACAGATGTACTTTGCCAGACAGACCAGGGTTAGGCAGTAACAACAATAACATATGTACGGTAAATGGTGTTACATTTTGACACACATTCCAGTAATTCTTTCACCTTAACATGGCCTTGAGTTCTTTTTTCAACTTATGTGACATAGCTCAGTAACAGCAGAGAGCAGAACTGTACTTCTACATTCTCTTCCACAGCACTTCTTCATGATTATGATCGTATCCTAGTGTTAATCTCTTTTTACGGCTCAGTATTCAAGATAGAGAGATGGTAATTTTAGGCCAAGGTAGAGTAAAGCGTGCATAGTACTAATTCAAGCCATTCTCCTCCATCCTAGGGCTACTCTGGGTGTGCGATAGGTAAGGCCAAGCAGAATGCCAAGACGGAAATTGAGAAGTTAAAGTTGACTGATCTCAAGTGTCGAGACCTGGTGAAGGAAGCAGCCAAAATGTAAGTTGGGTATTATTTGTGAAGATATGTAAAAAAAACGTGTCCTTTACCGAAGTTTCAGTACTGTGTTATATATCTAGTAGTAGTAGCAGTTTTTGCAACCCTAGACACATCTGAAGCCTGAACCTGGTGGACTGCAGGCTGAACTTGCCCCCGTCCTGTGACTCACCATCCTCCTTTTGGGGAATTAGGAAGTTGTCAAAAGACGTTTGTATAACCAGGCAGTGCAGCTACCTGGTTACGTTTGTGTCACCTCACAAGATGTAAATACTTGATGAATGGCCACCCCTAAACATTTTTCTTCATTGGTTGTTAAGGCTTCACGTTTGCACGTGTCAGTCTTGATCACCTAATGGCTTCTCACCATGCTGCTTGATCTCTAGCAGCCTCTCTGCTTAGACCCCTGTCTCTGAGGTCACACACTGATCTTTGGTCATTTGAAAATGGTAGCAATTTTTGATGAATTAATAATTCTGCATTGAAATAGAGAACATTGATATCATAGAAGCTATAAAGTGTAACACAGGTACAGTATTTGATTGAATGAATGAACCAATATTAAAGTACCAGTAGGCATGCTGAAAGTTCCCAAGCATCAGTACTCTTAACAGAGGCAGTTACTCCCCTCTGTTGCAGCATCTACCTGGTTCATGATGAGGTGAAGGACAGACTGTTTGAGATGGAGCTGTCGTGGGTGTGTGAGGAATCCGGGGGACGACACCAGCTCGTACCAGATGCACTGTACAAAGAGGCCGAACGCTATGCCAAGGCTGCCCTCGAGGAAGACTCTTCGGACGAGGACGAGGAGATGTAGGGGTGCGGGAGTGTTAGTTGATAGTTTTTGTAAGGAAACTTATGTTTGTTTATTAGTCTTGCATGAGTTTACAAGATCACATCCAGGATTCATTACTTTGTCATTTGAAGCAGCAGGGTTTTAAATGGGAGGGTGGAAGTGTATTGGTTAGGAAATTAGAGACATTTAATTCCCTTCAGTATGATGATGTACTTTATTTTAAATTTTTCCTATCTCTGGATGATACAGCGTAATTTAGGAAACCTCTAATAGTGAAGAAGTTATATATTGTTTCTGCATTCTCCAGTGTAAAAGGTCTCTCTAGGCTGCATAAAATCGTCTGATGGTAGGTAGAAGATAATGTAAAAAAGTCATAATATTGAAGGAGGTTATTTTAAAACAACTACTGTCCTCAGCTGTTTTTTTTATTATTATTATTTATTAAAGGCAAATTTGAGATCTTTAACTTATGAACACCATATAGAAATACTGTACCTGCTTTCAAGCAAGTTCACTGAGAAAAAGTTGGTGTACTTACAATATCTTGAGACAAGTATGGAGCGTTTTACTTATCCTCGTTAACACAAGGGCAGATTTGAATTTTAAGAGGGACATGGAGGTTATGAGTGCAGTAAATCCTTGTACTGTCACTTTTTGTATGTTACCCAGAGTTTACACTTTCTTTGTTGAGTTCATGTGCTTGCTCTTACCAGTATCACAGTTTCTTTTTGTGTTCATGTCTCTCTTCTTTTTACCAATTTCTGTTTCTTTGTGGTGTTCATGTCATTGTTCTTACCAACATCTCTGTTTCTTCTTGGTGTTACGTGCTCTTTCTTACTTTTTACCACGTCGTACCCTCACAACTTTATTTTTGAGCTAAATGGTTTGAAAAATACCATATATGTACCTGGGCCTGGTCTAGCAAGATACCTTTCTTGTATTTTCAGGTAAGGTGTTTAAATTGATTGTTTAGCCCCAGAGTGTAAACAGACAGGCACAGAACTGTCAAGAAATGGGCACGACATCAAAACAGCTGTCTCAGTAAAGGCACATGTCCTGTTTGGCTTTGAACGAGTTACAATACTTGGGAAATCAGTGTGAATACACTTTTTTTTTTTTTAAATATAATAAGGCTCTTCACATACTTGTATTTATTGACCTTGGCCCCCTCATGACATCTCCCCATCCTTCTCAGTCTCCAACAGCCTCTCTATTATGTCCATTATTGCTGAGGTCACAGTTGATGACCTTGTCCCAGGTCTTTTTCAGTCTTCCATCCACAACCCTACCCTCAGCCTCTCAAGTACTCGGAGTGAAAAGTTAAAAGTGAACCTGAGAAACAAAGATGATGGTAGATGAGTATGTGTGGAAAGAAGTGGAGGAATTTCGGTCAGTGAATTAGGAGCAAATGGTTGTGGATAATTTGTCGAGTGTATAATATGGAATGTCTGGTTAGGAATGTGTAAGCTGTGTGTGATGTTGCAAGGCTAATTGTCATAATGCTATTTTTCTGACTTGACAATGATCTCTAAACCTGTTTCAGCTCTGTGAATGGCCCAGTGTAGTCAGATTGGAGGATCATTTCAGCTCTGAGATAGGATTCAAGGTGTTAGAGTGACCCAGTTAAGCCAGGTAAAAACAAACACTCTATACAGTACAGTAGTTAGGGAGGTGTAGTTTGGTTGGATGTACAGATGATGTGAGTAATGGAAGGAAGTAGGAAAGTGACTGGAGTTGTTAACCCCAGCCATTCTGGCCAAGCAGACCTGTTGATTACAGGTAAAGCAACTTCTGTGGGACCATCCTACAGGAACAGTACAGTACAGTACATAAAACATGTAGGGATCTTGCACCCCATGGAAAGCAACTCCTTATTAGGGTTGGACCAGGGTTTTTCTGTTGACAAGATGCAGGGAAAAATGAAGTTTTGCTCTGTGGTAGCTGCTGCACATCACCACCCAGGGTGCACAGCACTACCATGTGTAGGGACCCTGTCAGCACCTGTCCATGGGTAATAAATTGTAACAGCAAACTCCGTTCTACCCCATGCAAGGTGTAGGGGCCCAAGGCTAGGCTCCAAAATACAGCAGCACAGTACATATTAAATGACCAGTAGCTTCCCTGGCTGGTGCATGGTTGAAAAACTTGGTAAATGAACCTATGAAAGGGCATCTCTTCAACTCATGGTTGTAACACCATTCAAGAGAGCGTGCTTTAAAAATAGAGTCAGTGTTAACCATGTCTGAATAGTTGGCTGTAGCTCAGGACAATGTGATTGCCAAGTTTAGGGGTCCCAGGTTCAGTTCCTGATCAGGACCCAGAATTTTTAAAACCCAAGTTTACTGAGGTTCTGTATAACTTTAGGAAGTACAGGAAATGTGTTTAGTACATTCATACATCAAACTGAATAATAATAGGCAAGAGGAGAGGCAGTGGAATTGGCAGAGGTAACAGGACCACTCTCCCAGACACTAGTGTTAGTAGAGCTGAAAAAAAGGAGGGGTGGGGACAGTGTGATGTTGCAAAATGCATGGAACTCAACGCATGCATAAAGGGAAAAAATGCATATATAGTATTGCTAAATTTAATAAAAATTTTGAGAGCAACACTAAATTTCATACTGAGATCAAAATATGATGCTTAAATCTGATCCCAAAAATACTGAATTGGCAGCCTTGTGGGTTGTAAGTGCCTTATCCCCTCCCTCAGATGTAATCTCAACTACAGTACCATTGTTCTGTCCCAACGAGGAGGCTGAAAGGACGCCAGGGAGAGAGGGAGGAGAAAAACGAAAAGGAAGTGGGGAAGGTAGGGAAAGTCGGGCAGAAAACGATGTTGAAAAAGAGACCATTGAGAAGCAGAAGAGACTAGCTGCAAAGAGACAGATGAAAAGGAAATTATGGAAGGTAAAGAAGCAGGAGGGAAAGGATGATGCACTGGGAAGAAAGGGATGGACAGAGAAGCAGAAGAGTTAAAATGCAAACAAAGGGGAGAGGGAAAAAGGGAATGAAGGTGGAAAGAGAAAGGAAAGGAGGAGGAGTGAAAGTTAAGAGAAATGAAGAAGCAAAGAGGGAAGAAGATGAAAAGGGAAAAAGAGAGGAAAGAAATGAGAAACCGCAAAGCAAAAACGGAAAACACAGACTTGGGAGTTCAAGATAAAGATGAACTGAAGAAAAGGAAAACGATGACCTAAATGATGGAAAGAATGAGAGGAAAAGTGAAAAGAAGGTTGAAGAAACGAAGAAAAAAAATCTAGGAGAGAAAACAGCGGATGAGTTTGAAAGGAGTAGAGGGCAAATGAACAACCGAAAAGGAATAGAATAATAGTCTGATGAAAGAGGGAAAAAAGGAAAGTTGGAAAGCAGAGAGGAAAGGGTAAGGTTCTGAAAAAGAAAACGAAAGAAATTCAGTGGGAAACTCGGCAAGACACAGGTTAGGAAGGCTAGTGAGTACAGTAGTTGAAAGGGAAAAGGGGAATGCAGAGAGAAGCGAGGAGAGAATAGAAAGAATAAGAAAGAAATGAGAGAAGAACGTCTGGTAGAGAAGGAAAACTTGAATAGCGCAGAGGGTAACTGAGGTTGATTTAGGAAGAGTTTTCGTTACGGACCGAAAATAAAATCGAAATGGAGGAAATGAGATAAAGAGGGAAGAATGGGGAGTAAAGACGGTGAGGTTGAGAGGGTGTGAAGGTGAGTTGAAGGGAAGGGGTGAGTGTGAGTCGAGGAGGGTGAGGGAGTGGGGAGCAGTAGGGTGAAAGGGAGAGAGGAGGAGAAGCATGCAAGGAGAAGAGGAAAGGGAGGGTAACAGGTGAGTTGAAGAGAGGGAGGAGGAGAGACAGTAGAGGGGGAGTAAGTCAAGATAGGGTGGAGGACGACGTGGGGCAAGGAGGTATGGAGAGAGAATGTAAGGGTAGAGAGGAAGGGAGGGTGGAGGGCAGACAGAACAGCAGTCTTCAGTC
>NC_137059.1:740000-747500 GCF_032717465.1 Coenobita brevimanus
TGATGGTGGTGGTGTGGGGATGTGTGCTAATCGCCATCTCTTCACTCCTAAAGGTAATGTACTCGTATTATATCCATATTTATAGCTGTCTAAACATGTGTGTCTTTTGTAGATGATCCTTTGCGCCAAGTGGAGATGTTGTGTGGGAGAGAGAGACATTTTACAGGGCTTGAGTTCTTTATTCTCTCTCTCTCTCTCTCTCTCTCTCTCTCTCTCTCTCTCTCTCTCTCTCTCTCTCAAGGAAGAATTCAGCAGAAATGTTGGGTGAGACATTTTATAGAGCTTGAGTTCTTTATTCTCTCTCTCTCTCTCTCTCTCTCTCTCTCTCTCAAGAAAGAAAGAAAAAATTCAAGCTCTAACCTGTCTTCTCTTCCAGCCAGCATTATGCCTTTCCATCCATCCAATCACACAAGATGGAGGGATGGCAATTTTAGACCAAGAAAGAGTGAAAAGAGCATATGTTACTCTTTATTTTTCAGGTGAGGAAGAAAGAGAGAGAGAGCGAGAGAAGAGAGAGTGTGAGAGCGAAGTAACAGCAAAGTTGGAGGGCGACCCACTTCACACTCACTTCACCCTTCACTTCACAACCCCATCTGGAGGACCACATGTCATCCTTAGCCTCACTTCTAACACCTCCAAGTATGAGTAGTAGTAGTAGTAGTAGTAGTAAAGTTAATAATAATAATAATAATAATAATAATAATAATAATAATAGTAGTAGTAGGAGTAGTCATGGTGGTGGTAATGACGAAAATGATAATAATGATGATGATGATGATGATGATGATTTATAGACGATAATAGCAATGATGATAATAATTTTAGGTGATCATTTTCCAGGGACGGACGACGGGAAATGAGTTTTGAATTTCCCGCCATCAGGGTGAAGGCAGACTGCGTGGCGACAACAAGAAAACTCCGAAACAGCGAGGTGTGGGAGGCCTGCGTCGAAGTGAACGGAATTTCCCAAAAAACTCCATTTAAATTCATGCACTGGGAGGAAAATTATAGAGCAAATCATAGTGAAGAAAGTGAGGAAAGTGATGCAAGCGTCGAGGCAAATAATCTTAGTGAAAATGATGAAGTAAGAATGAAACAGGAGAATCATGATGGCGAAAAGTGTAATGAGGAAAGTGGGGACGATGTTAATGAAGTAAGAATCGAAGAGGAAAATTGTATGGGTGAAAATTATAGTGAAGAAAGTGAGGCAAATAATGAAGTCAAGGCTAATGAGGCAGATTATGATGAAAACAGTGACAGTAAGGAAAATGGAGGAGGGAGCTGTGACAACGCCATAGAAAACGAGGAACCACGTCACAACACATGGACAGATTCGAAATTGGTTGAAAAATCGAAAAATGTCCCAGATTTTGAAAATACTGTACGGTGTGCCTCAAAAAAAGTTAGAGACAGGAATCTGGAAGGAAAAGAGACAGGTAGAACAGAAAGAGACAAAAACTTTAATGCAGAAAAGACGGGTGAAAGACCAAAGAATGAGACGCCAGAGACACTGGAAGTAGAGGAAATGAGTAGTGAAGGAGATGCGAGGAGGAGAGATGAGGAGAGAAGGAGCGATGAGGAGAGAAGGGGAAATGAGGAGAGAAGGAGAGATGAAGAGAGAAGGAGAGATGGAAAGGAGAGAAGAAAGATGCAGGAAATAAGACAGAAAGTGATTAGTCATATTTTTAATCTGGAATCCAACATGACGACTTCAGGTCAGTACTGAGTCTCCTTGGTAGTAGTAGTAGTAGTAGTAGTCCTTGGTAGTAGTAGTAGTAGTAGTTGTTCCCTAGGCAGTCTGGCCGAACAGCCCCGAGTCCCTAAGGAAGGCCATGGCCGAGACCGGGCCTTCCCACAGAGCTCTCAAGGAGTGAATGTTGTGTTGTTGGCGTAGGTGATTGTGTGCAATGCAGTCTTGCATAATGTGCTTAATAATATGGGGTGCTGTGTTGCATCCTGGACAGGCATCAGCGAGGGAACCATCCAGCCTCTTCTGGTAACTTAAGAGGGCTGGATGGTGCCCACATCTCAGCCTGGCCAGGTGGACCCTGTCCTCACGAGGGAGGTGAGATTCAGTAGGGTGGATGTCAGGAGGCCGTGCATGCAGCTGTGTGTTGTCTTTAATTGACTGAATGGAGCGGCGAGTGATTTGAGTATGGATATGCTTCTGGAAGCTGGTCTGAGGCAGGCGAGGGGGGAGAGATGACAGTATTTGTGTATGACATCGTGTGCTGGGTGTTGTTTTGATGTTCCTTGGTGTGGGTGGGTGTGCTGCCATGTACTGTAGTGGATGTTGTGGGTTTGTGGAGGCTGCAGCGAGAATTTGGGTGCCTCTCATGTCTAGGTGATCCTTGACTTTGAGGACTTCGGTTTCGTGATGTAGGTGGTGTGTGGGTGTAGTAGCTGTGCAGCCTGTGATTATTTTTAGGGCCTTGTTCTGTATGGTCTATAGAGTGTTGTAGTGTGTTTTAGTGAGGTTAGGAGCCCAAGCAGGGCTTGCATAATTCATCACTGAACGTATGTATTGTTTGTATACTGTGGTGGTGGTTTCTTTGTTGTGTCCAAATGTTGTATGGGCAAGTGACCTCAGGGCATTGAGTCTTGGTGTTATTTTATTTTTACTGTTTGTGATGTGTTAAAAATGACATTGATGTATTGTATGTTACACCAAGGATTTTGTGTGTGTGTGTGTGTGTGTGTGTGTGTGTGTGTGTGTGTGTGTGTGTGTGTGTGTGTGTGTGTGTGTGTGGTAGGGGAGTGTTGTTTATGGTGAGGTGTGGAATGTGACTGTGTTCTGCTGTCCAGTTTGTGAGAAGGGTCACTGTAGATTTGGCTGGGGCTATTTTGAGCCAGTTTGTGGTGAACCATTCGTGTAGTGTGTTGAGGTAAGGTTGGAGGATGTGTGCAGCTGTGTTTGCGTTTTGGTGTGTACATGTAAGTGTTATATCATCTGCATAGGAAGCTATGTGTATCTGTGGTGTGTGGGGTGTGGGTATGTCGTGCATGTTTAGGTTAAAGAGTGTAGGGGACAAAACAGATCCTTGGGGGACGCCATTTGTGAAGTTTCTGATGTTCGAAGACTGACCGGCAAATGTTACATGCGCACATCTGCCTGCTAAGTAGTTTGCCAGCCATCTTTTTGTGTTATTGTGCATGTTTGTGTTGAATATTTTGTTTGTGAGGTTGTGGCGGGGTATGCCATCAAAAGCTTTGCTAATGTCTAGTGTGACTCGGAGTGTACTGTGTGGTGGCCTAGCTGAATTCATGTCATCAAAAACTCTCTGTGTAAGGTCTGTTAGAAGGGTGTTTGTGGAGCGCAACGGCTTAAAACCATATTATGATGGAGCTAGGGGGATGTGAGGTGTGACTAGTTGTAGTACCAGTCTCTTTGGTTACTAGGCATGAGAGGAATGAGTCTCCTTGGTTACTAGGCATAAGAGGAATGAGTCTCCTTGGTTACTGGGCATAAGAGGAATGAGTCTGCTTAGTTACTATGCATAAGAGGAATGAGTCTCCTTGGTTACTGTGCATAAGAGGAATGAGTCTCCTTAGTTACTAGGCATAAGAGGAATGAGTCTCCTTGGTTACTGTGCATAAGAGGAATGAGTCTCCTTGGTTACTGTGCATAAGAGGAATGAGTCTCCTTGGTTACTAGGCATAAGAGCAATGAGTCTCCTTGGTTACTAGCCATTCTCGTCGGGTAAGGAAGCTCCGTAGCACCTCTTCCATTGCGATTTATTTTTTGATATGGCTAGGTAATATCCTTTTGTATGTACTTTATGCAGAGTATGGCGAAGCTTGAAGGATTTATGGAAGACAGGACAGTAAGGTGTCGTAAACAAATCGCTTAAGAAAAGGTGTTAGGGAACTTCATTAGCCGACGAGAGTACGGGTTTTAGAGGAATGAGTCTCCTTGGTTACTATTAGATTTATTTTTTTATAGGAGGCCCCGTATCACCTCTTCCTTAGCGATTTATTTAGCATATTACACCTTAACATTCTCTTGTGTTAAGGCGTCTGGCAATAGATAGATAGATAGGTTAATAGACAGAAAGATAGACAGATAGTTAAATAAAGTTTTTTTTTCTTGTGTAAACTGAAAGAATGATAACTAACTCTCAGGATAAACTTTCACACACACACACACACACACACACACACACACACACACACACACACACACACACACACACACACACACACACACACGCCACTGATCCTGTCTTCGTGTACAGGTGGTGGCGGTGGCGTACAGGTGCACATCACACAAAAGGCTGATATTCCAGTGTGCCCTCAGCTGGCATGGAAACTAAGACGTGAGTTTTTGTGTTTACTGTAGTAGTAGTAGTAGTAGTAGTAGTAGTAGTAGTAGTAGAAATAGTATTGGTATTAGTAGTAGTAGTAGTTGATGATAATTTTCTGTGCGACATAGAATAATAATAATAATAATAATAATAATAATAATAATAATAACAATGATAATAATAATAATAATAATAATAATATTAATGTACGCTTCCCGCAGAGGTCTTTCACTTCTCTCCAAATTGGTCCGGCTGGGAATACGTGGTCAGCAGGTGGGGGTGGGGGGAGATGGTGGTGGAGGGGGAGTGGGCAGCCTCCATCTTAAACCACTACCACAAGACATTTACCTTTTCCTTTGACCAGGTGAGTTGATTAGGGTAGGGTAAGGTAGGGTAGGAGAGAGTAGGGTTGGGGTGGGTAGGAGAGAGTAGGGTAGGGTAAGGTAGGGTAGGAGAGAGTAGGGTAGGGTAAGGTAGGGTAGGGGAGAGCTGGGTTGGGTTGGGTAGGGTAGGGTAAGGTAGGGTAGGAGAGAGTAGGGTCAGGTAGGGGAGAGTAGGGTAGGGTAAGGTAGGGTAGGAGAGAGTAAGGTAGGGTAGAAGAGAGTAGGGTAGGGTAAGGTAAAGTAGGGGAGAGTAGGGTTGGGTTGGGTAGGGTAATGTTGGGTAGGTATGGTTAGGTTCGTTTAGGTTAGGGTGTATGTGTGTATGTATGTGTATCTATATATACCTGTATGTGTATGTGTGTATGTATATATGTGTGTATGTGCCTGTATTTTTATGTATGTGTATGTATGTTTATGTATGTGTATGTGTTTGTATTCATTCCAGGCGTGTCCCCTGCCATCGATGGAGGTGTTGGTAGTGTTCAGTGATGCCAGGAAGTTTGTAGTGAGTGTCAAGTGGCCATCTCTCGCCTCTGCCATCACTGCCACCATCACTGCCAACGCCAGCCACACCTACACACTCTCAGGTCAGATTGACAGTGTAGCAGGACTCAGTGTAAATCATAGCAGGACAAAATTACCTGTAAAAAAATCGAAATATCTTAACTGCAGGATTTAAACTCAAGAAATTTATCATCATCATCATCATCAAATCCTGTGTTGCCCCATGAGAAGCGTGGGAGCCCGGGGCTAGGCAAGTTGGTGCTGACATTTAAGATGAGAGTGACCAGCCTCACTTATCCCTGAGGGGCATTACGTGAGCAATAAACCCCAACCATCCCTTGGATATAAACCTTCACCGGGTCAATCCGATTGGAGCGCAATAATTACCCACCTAACCACCAGGCGCCATAATTTGGTTATATGGTTACCACCCAGCGTAGTACAGGAAACCATTTGGCTTGTCACTCAGTGTAGAGTCACCCATAGGCAAAAAGAAGAGGAAAGAATGAAGGAACGAAATACAGAAGAGAAGAGGGAGTGTAAAGTCACCCGTAGGCAGAAGGAAGAGGAAAGAATGAAGGAAGTAAAGACAGAAGAGGAAAGAAGGAAGGAAGAGAGGAAAGGGCAGTTACCCGAGAGCAGCACTACATCATGTGAGTGGATGGTGTGCGCCCTCACCTACCACAAAGTGTTGGTTTCCGGTGCATTAGAACTTTCTGAAATGTAAAATGAATAACTCGAACCCCCCTTTTTCTAAGGGATGATTAGGACTCAGCATGATCTGAATGATGAAGATTACGACTGGCAAAAGTGCATTGTTTGCCTAAATCGCTTATAGACAGGCGCAACTCTTCTTCTTCCTCTTCCCCTCCTCCTTTTTGTCTTCTTCATCTTCTTTTTTCTTCTTCCTCTCCTCCTTGATTTCTCCTCCTCCTCCTCCTCCTCCTCCTCCTCCTCCTCCTTCTTTCTTCCTTTGCATACAGGGGTGATAAGGTTGGTCTGTGGTGGGAAGGGGCGGGTTACATCTCACTAACAACCACTTTCTTGGGGAAAATTTGGACTGAGAAGATACTGTTTACCTTATTGTTTGCCAAAAGGTCTCGCGTCCTCTGTCTATCTATCTATCTATCTATCTATCTACTGCCAGACTCGATGGGCCTAAATCTTCTCCTTCTTCCCTGCAGTGGTGGAGAGGGAGGGGTACAGTGGTGGTGAGGTGGAGGTGTGGAGGGTAGGGGTGGGTCACTTCCCCAGTGGCGGCCTGGCACTCACCTGGAGCATACGCCACCACCGCCACCACGCCATCACCGCCGCCGCCATCACCACCATAACACAGGTAGGAATGGTAGTGGTTGAGGTGGTGATAGTAGTAGTAGTAGTAGTAGTAGTTGTAGTAGTAGTAGCAGTAGTAGTAGTAGTAGTAGTAGTAGTAGTAGCAGTAGTAGTAGTAGTAGTAGTAGTAGTAGTAGTGGTAGAAGTGATAATAGTAATACTGGTAATAGTAATAGTAGCACTAGTAACTCCGGTCTGTGTGTGTGTGTGTGTGTGTGTGTGTGTGTGTGTGTGTGTGTGTGTGTGTGTGTGAGAGAGAGAGAGAGAGAGAGAGAGAGAGAGAATATAAGTATCTATATGTATAATTAACCAAACACTTTAAAACAGATGCTGGACTGGGAGGGAGCGTGTGGACCCTTCCTCACCTCCACCTCCACCACGCTCAGGCACCTCCTCCACCTCCTCCCTCACCTCTCTTCACAGGGGATACTCCACCAGGTGAGAACAAACACTTTCATTTCTCATAAGCGTAATGTAGTAAGAGAGAGAGAGAGAGAGAGAGAGAGAGAGAGTTCTTATCATTAGACTACTTTATCTCTTAAATCTCAACACCTATACTTCAGTGACTTAATTTCTTACCGACAGACGATTTAGCCAGGGGGGAAGCAAGGGAGGGGTTGATGAAGGCTGTATGTAACCCCTGCAGGTCAACAACTCTCCCCTCAGCTGAATAAAACCGTCTGAAGGCAGGAATAAAGGCAGCAGAAAAATACGACGAGAGAGAAAGGGAGTCACACTGAGATGTAAAGATTTAAACCAGACCAGATATTTTCCTGCCTTTTCCTTGAGAAATGAATGTGTTTTGTTATGATCTCTTAATCCTCATGTAATCCTCTTGTAATCCTGTTTTAATCCTCTTGTAATCCTCTTGTAATCCTGTTTTAATCCTCTTTTAATCCTCTTGCAATCCTCTTTTAATCCTCTTTTAATCCTCCTAATCCTGTTTTAATCTTTTAATCCTCTCTTAATCCTCTCTT
>NC_137059.1:752500-755000 GCF_032717465.1 Coenobita brevimanus
CCTTCACCTTTTAAACCTCTCAAGGATCAAAGTTCGGGTCGTCTGAGTCGAAGGAGCGTTTAGTCGGCGTTGCGAGAGCGGGTGGCGTGGAGGAAGGACGCCGAGTTACGAAGGAAGAACGTAAAGCGAACCAGAGCCGTGGTGTATAGCGCCGTAAACACTAGAGCGGACCTGGTCTCCCTCACACCTTACTGCCGCCCGCTTCCGTCGCCTTCCTCTCGACTTTCTCTCCTTCTCTCCCCTCCTTATCTTCCCTCCGACACCTACCACCTCCTTACCTCTTCACACACACACACACACACACACACACACACACACACACACATCTAATATCGCGGTTTCTTTTTCCCCGCCCACGACTTTCCTCCAAATCGCGCGACGTTTTCCCCCACGTTCGCGGCTTTTTTCCCTAGCCTGGCCAATTTTTTTCTTTTCCTTTTCATTTATTCCTACCAGTTCCTGTTTTTTCTCTCTCTCTTACGCTCTAGTTTTCTCTCTCTCGCTCAGCTTTTGGTGGTGTGGATGGTGTGATTGTGGTATGGTAGTGTGGTGGTGGTATGGGGTGTGGTGTGCTTTGGTGATATGGGGGTGTAATGTGGTTGTTGGTTCGGGGGTTTGGTGTGGTGGTGTGTGTGATGGAGGTATGGTAGTGTGGTGTGGTATGGTGGTGTTGTGGTGGTATGGAGGGTATAATGATGTGGTGGTATGGAGGGTACGATGATGTGGTGTGGTGGTATGGAGGGTACGATGATGTGGTGTGGTGGTATGGAGGGTACGATGATGTGGTGGTGTGGTATGGAGGACATGATGATGGTATGGAGGTGTGACAGTGCGGTATAGTGGTGTGAAGGGTATGGTGTGATGTGGTAGTGAGAGTGTGGTGTTAATTACTTATATAAGAACTTAAAGACATGACAAGAGGAAGCAGAGAAGGTAAAGAAATGGAGACGAACAGGAGAAGAAGGAAAAATGAAGATGACAGAGGTAGGAAGGGAGTTTAAGAAGAGGATAGTACCCTTAAGTTGTTCTTGAGTAGGGATGGTGGTGTGGTGGTGAGAGAGAGAGAGAGAGAGAGAGAGAGAGAGAGAGAGAGAGAGAGAGAGAGAGAGAGAGAGAGAGAATAAAAGTGAAGGAGGAAAATATTTGATGATTTATGTATTAAGTATATAAATCCATATTATTATTATTATTATTTTTTTCAGGTCTTAGTTTTATTTCGTTTGCTGTATACCATTGATTACATTACACACACACACACACACACACACACACACACACACACACACACACACACACACACACACCATATGTGTTGTAACTGCCCCCACACCATAACACTTCACAACTTTGGCCCCATGTCAAAAATATCCCTCCACCTCACTTCCCTTACCCTCTCCCTCTCTCCCTCTCCCTCCCCTCCCCTCCCCTCCCCTCCCCTCCCCTTCCCTCCCTTTCCCCTCCCCTCCCTTTCCCCTCCCCTCCCTTCCTTTCCTCTTCCTTACCATCTCGTCATTCCCTTCTCCTTCTATCCTCCCTCCCTCTTCTTCTCCATCCCCCTCCCCCTCTTCCTTCCTTCCCCTACCCTCTTCCCTCCTTCCCTTCTCCCTCACTTACCTTCATCTCCCCTCCCTTACATTTTCTTCCCCCTTACTTTCTTCTCTCCCTCCTTCCTCTCCCCTCCTCCACTGCTTCCCTTCCCCATCCATCCCCTACCTCCTCTCCTCCCCTCCCCCTCCCCTCACCCCCTGCCTACCTTTCCCCTCCTTCCCTCCCCTCACCCCCTGCCTACCTTTCCCCTCCTTCCCTCCCCTCACCCCCTGCCTACCTTTCCCCTCCTTCCCTCCCCTCACCCCCTGCCTACCTTTCCCCTCCCCCTCCCCTCACCCCCTGCCTACCTTTCCCCTCCTTCCCTCCCCTCACCCCCTGCCTACCTTTCCCCTCCTTCCCTCCCCTCACCCCCTGCCTACCTTTCCCCTCCCCCTCCCCTCCTCTCCCCTCCCGTCCTTCTCTTCCAAATCTTTTCCACCTCATATGTGTCTCTTTCTCCCCTCCCCCTCTCCCCTCCCCCTCTCTCCTTCCCCTTCTTCTCTTCTTCCTCTATCTCTCCCTCTCATATTCCCTCCCTTCCTCCCCCTCTCCTTTCTCTCTTTCCTTATTCCTCTATACCTCCTCTCTTCCCCCTCCTCCCCCCTCCACTCTCTCCTTCCCCCTCTCTCTCTTCTTCCCTCCCCTCTAACTCCTCTGTCCTCCCTCACATCACTCCCTCCCTCCTCTTTTCCCCTCCTCTCCTCCCCCTCTCTTCCATATCATTCGCGTCTCACTTATTCATTTCCCTCCATCTCCTAATTTTACCCTCCATATCACTCCTCACCCCTCCTCTCTCTTTCCTCCTCCCTCACCCTCCTTCCCTCTTCCTCACCTCCTCCTCCTCCTCCTCTTCCTCCTTCCCTCCACATGTCCGTCCTTCTCCTCCCTTCTTCCCTTCTTCCTTCCCTCCCTC
>NC_137059.1:762500-775000 GCF_032717465.1 Coenobita brevimanus
CCATCCCTCTTCCCCTTTTCCTCTCCTTTCCCCCCCTCCCATTCTCCCTCCCCTTCCCTTCCTCCCCCTCCCTTTCTCCCCCTCCCTCCCCTTCTCCCTTTTCTGTAATCCTTCATGCACCACTCCCTCCCCCTCCTCTCCCCTCCCCTTCCATCTCCTCCCCTCCTCTCCCCTACACTGCATGCCTGGTCGTATAATGTAGGTGGTGGTGGTGGCAGTGGTCGTTAGTGTAGTGGTGTATCATGTCGTGGTGAAAATGAAACAAAAAAAAATATCTCACAGAATGCATACCTCCTCCAGCGTCAATTATAATATCCTGTTTTAATTCCTCCTTCCCACCAGACGAATACTTTTGCGTTCTCACATAGCGTATTAAGTCTACGGTCCTAGTTTGCCCCGTTACACAATCTCAGAGCACCCATACCTCGCCAGTGCCAATTAAATGTGTGATTGTTCCCTCACCTGGATCCGGATCTTCCTCAAAATCATACCATATCTTCCTTGACCCTCTGCCCACCTGTGCGCCAAATATCACTGAAATCCCCTTCCTTCTTATTTCCATTTTTGTTTATTTTTTAGGTATCTTGTACACATAGAGACACGGGTGAATACACAACCCCTGTCCAGCTTCGTACACACACACACACACACACACACACACACACACACACACACTAACATACACCACAAATCTGCGGAATGTTGACCTGAGTTTTCACCCCTTCCTCCCTCCCTCCCTTCCTCTCTCCCTTTCTCTCTCCCTTTCTCTCCCCTTCTCCCTCCTTTCCTCTTCCCTTCTTCCTCCCTTCCTCTTCCCTTCTCCCTCCCTTCCTCTCCTCTCCCCTCTTCTGTCCTCTTTGTCCCTCCCTTCTTTCTCCTTTCCCTTCTCTCTTCCCAATCTCCTCTCTCCTTTCTCATACCTCCCTTTCCCTTTTTGCACTCTTCTCTTTTTCCTCTCCCTCTCCTCTCCTTTCCTTCCCTCTCCTCTCCTCTCCTCTCCTCTCCTCTCCTTCCTTTGTCTCCCCATTTCCCTCTCTTCATCCCTGTCCTCCCCTCCCACTACTCTCCCCTCTCCTTTCCTCTCCCTCCTCTTTCCCCATTCACCTCTTTCCATCCTTCTTCATCCCTCCTTCCCTCCTTTCTCCTCCCTCTCTCCTCCCTCTCCCTTACTCCTATCCTTTCACCTCTCTCTCCCCCACCTCCCTCCCTCCACTTTTCCTCCGCCTCGTCCTCCCTCTCCGCCTCTCGCCACACAACCAACAGTCCATTTGCGTGCGGGCATAAATACCCCGCCATGACACCCCCTCCACCACACACTTACCCATACATTGTCCTTTTCCTTGCCCTTTTCTTGCCCCTTTCTTGCCCCTTTCTTGCCCTTTTCTTGCCCTTTTCTTGCCCCTTTCTTGCCCTTTTCTTGCCCCTTTCTTGCCCTTTTCTTGCCCCTTTCTTGCCCTTTTCTTGCCCTTTTCTTGCCCCTTTCTTGCCCTTTTCTTGCCCTTTTCTTGCCCTTTTCTTACCCTTTTCTTGCCCTTTTCTTGCCCCTTTCTTGCCCTTTTCTTGCCCTTTTCTTGCCCTTTCTTGTCCTTTTCTTGCCCTTTTCTTGCCATTTTCTTGCCCCTTTCTTGCCCTTTTCTTGCCCCTTTCTTGCCCTTTTCTTGCCCTTTTCTTGCCCTTTTCTTGTCCCTTTCTTGCCCTTTTCTTGCCCTTTTCTTACCCTTTTCTTGCCCTTTTCTTACCCTTTTCTTGCCCTTTTCTTCATTTTCTTGCCCCTTCATCCCCTCCCTACCTCTCCTTTGCCCCTCCCTACCTTTCTCTTGCCCATAATACCCCAGCTTTCATCTCCCTCTCTCTCTCTCTCTCTCTCTCTCTCTCTCTCTCTCTCTCTCCAACAAATCTTTCTCCCCCTCATCCACAAATCTCTCTCCTCCCCTCCTCTCCCCCTTTCTCCCTTCCACTTCCCTCCCTTTCCTCCCCTCCCCTTCCCTTCTCTCACATTGTGTTCTTTCTCTACATCTCCCCCTTCCCCTCCTCTCCATCTCCCCTCCCCCCTCCACTCTCTCTCTCTCTCTCTCCGTTTTTCCATCTATCTGTCTGTCTGTCCATCTATCACACACACACACACACACACACACACACCCACACCCACACCCACAACCACCCACCCACCCACCCACACACACACACACACACACACACACACACACACACACACACACACACACACACACACACACACACACACACACACACACACACACACACACACACACACACACACAACACACACACTAAGAATACCACACAACCTCTCTCCTTAACACCTTAATTTTTCCCTGCAAGAGTTATTCCCCCCATTTATCGTCCTGTTTATTTTTGGTGTTTTTTTTTTAAGAGATACACATTAATTTATTTCCTTAAGTGGCTGGTGAACGTTGCTTTAAGTGTACCATATACTTTGCGTGTGTGTGTGTGTGTGTGTGTGTGTGTGTGTGTGTGAGAGAGAGAGAGAGAGAGAGAGAGAGAGAATGCGTGTGTGTGTGTGTGTGTGTGTGTGTGTGTGTGTGCATTATCAGAGGCAGTAACTTACCTCCCTGTTATGTCCTCATTTGCATCGCTCCCCCTCACCCCCACCCCCACCCTCACCCCCACCCCCACCCCCACCCTCACCCCCACCCCCACCCCCACCCCCACCCTCACCCTCACCCCCACCCTCACCCTCACCCCCACCCTCACCCCCACCCTCACCCTCATCACTTTTCCTCATCTCCATCAGTGTCAACTCCCTGCTTTCCTCCTCCCTTTCCTCCTCTCTCCCTTCTCCCTGCTTTCCTCCCTCCTTTCCTCTTCTCTCCCTTCCCCTTTCCTCGCGTCTCTACCTCCTCCCCCCTTTCCCTCCTCTCTCCTCATTTCCCCAGTCCTTGTGCGTGTGTGTGTGTGTGTGTGTGTGTGTGTGTGTGTGTGTGTGTGTGTGTGTGTGTGTGTGTGTGTGTGTGTGTGTGCCGTGAAATAATTCGCATAAGGACGAAAATCTGGGCCAAGTTAAGGTGAAAGGAGCATAACAGGTCGTGATAGTGATGATAGTTAAGATAGTGATGATAGTGATGATGATGATAATGATGATAGTGATGATAATAATAGTAATAGTAATGATAGTTATGAGAGTCGTGATGACATTGATGATAGTGATGATAGTAGTGATGATAATGATGATGATATTGATAGTAATAATAATAATAATAATAATAATAATAATAATAATAATAATAATAATAAAAGTGATGATAGTGATGATAGTGATGAGGTGAGCACAGCGCCTCTCAACAGCCTGGGTAAGACATGGACAAAAAGGGTTCGATATCACGTCTCCAATATGCAGATGAGAATGATGAGTGCCTCCCTAACACCTCTTCCTTAGCGATTTATTCTTTTGGATGTGGCTGGTTAATATCCCTTTGTGTGGTGTATATGCAAAGTGTGGCGATATTGGAAGGGATTTTTTGCATAGACAGTAAGGTGCAATAAGCAAAATAAATCGCTTAGGAAGAGGTGTTAGGGGCCTATAATCCCTTTGTGTTTTGGTATATGCAAAGTGTGGCGATATTGGAGGGATTTTTATTGCGTAGGACAGTAAGGTGTAATAAGCAAAATAAATCGCTCAGGGAAAGGTGTTAGGAAGAGATGTTAGGAAAGTGTTAGGAAAAGGTGTTAGGAAAAAGTGTAATAACCAAAATAAATCGCATAGGAAAAGGTATTAGGAAAAGGTGTTAGGAAAAGGTGCTAGGAAAAGGTGTAATAAGCAAAATAAATCGCTTAGGGGAAGGTGTTAGGGTCCTCTATGACGTGTAGATATCTTGCTTTACTGTTTCCTAGACGATTTTATTTATCTATCTAACTGTCTATCTATCTATCTATCTATCTGTTCATTCATCCATCTATCCATCTGTCTAATATCTGTCTCTATCTATCTATCTATCTGTCTGTCTGTCTGTCTGTCTATCTATCTATCTATCTGTCTGTCTGTCTATCTATCTATCCATCTATAATACTTACGAAGGGGAAGCAGTCAGCAACTTTTTAACACACACACACACACACACACACACACACACACACACACACACACACACACACACACACACACACACACACACACACACACACACCTTGATAATTGTGTCTAAAACCCATCTCAAGTTTTTTCTGTCATGATTTCCAAACTTTCTCGAGGAGGTGAAAAAAAGAGTAAGATTTTAAAATATATATATTTAAAAATCTTTTGGTGTGACTCCATAACTCTTGTGAGAAATGCTTTTGCCAAACGAGGTTGATTGAATTGGTGTGGTGTGGTGTGGTGTGGTGTGGTGGAGGGGGGTACGTTGTGGTGTGGAGTGGTGTGGTGTGGTGTGATGGTGGGTGGTATGGTGTGGTGTGGTGTGGTAGAGGATGGTGTGGTGTGGTGTGGTGGAGGGGTGTGTGTGGTGTGGTGGAGGGGGTGTGGTGGGGGGTGTGTGGTGTGGTAAGTGGGAGGGGCTTAGCAATCTTTAACCCCGCCCACATTGCCACTGCCATTCTCACCCTTATCTCTCCCTTATCTTTTCTTCTCACCCTTATCTCTCTCCCTTATCTTTCTCCTCACCCCTATTCTCTCCCTTATCTTTTCTTCTCACCCCTATTCTCTCCCTTATCTTTTCTTCTCACCCTTATCTCTCTCCCTTATCTTTTCTCCTCACCCTTATCTCTCTCCCTTATCTTTCTCCTCACCCTTATCTCTCTCCCTTATCTTTTCTCCTCACCCTTATCTCTCTCCCTTATCTTTTCTCCTCACCCTTATCTCTCACCCTTATCTTTTCTCCTCACCCTTATCTCTCTCCCTTATCATTCTCCTCACCCTTATCTCTCTCCCTTATCTTTTCTCCTCACCCTTATCTTTTCTGCTTAATTCACCCTTCTTTTTATAGCACTTCTTCGTGACTAGCATCCTATTCTAGTGTTAATATCTAGTTATAGCTCAGTGACAATAAAACTACTGTGGCTCTACGCACTTATTCATAGCACTTCTTCGTGACTAGCATCTGCTGTGGCTCTACATCAGTGATTCCCAACCTATGGGTAACTACCCACAAATGGGTAATTGGGGTAATTTGAGTGGGTAATGGAAGGCTGAGAATAAAGGCCTTCATATTGCTACCAATGTGTGTGTACGTGTGTATGTATGTGTGCGAAACTGTATTTGTGCAGTATGGGTGTGAGATAAAACGGAGAAGAGGACACGTCTCATACGGGACAAGCGGCAGGCGGTGGGCGCGGCGGTGAGTCACCCAGACACAGAGGACAGAGGGCAGAGGTGCGTTGCTTGGGCGGAGTGCGGTTCCCTGCTGTGCCCAGCTCTCCGTCGCCTTTGTGAGTTGCTGTGCCTTTCCTGTGCCTTTTCTGTGGCCCTGCAGCCGCATATAGACAGTGCCATGTATAGACAGTGCCGTGTCGTGAGGAAACTGCCTGAAGTTGTGACTGAGGGGAGATTCTGTGCTTGCCTGCGGGGTGATTGCCGGAGTGACTGAGGTATTGCGTCCTTGTACTGTGCTGTATCATTAAGTGCTCATTCAAGTGCCCTCTGTCGCAATGTACAGTCTTGATGATGTGGGTAACACAAACTTGAAGAAGTCAGTAAATGGGTAATGTAATGAAAATGGTTGGGAACCACTGCTCTACATCCTTATTCATAGCACTTCATCGTGACTAGCATCATTGTATCCTCTAATGAATGGTTTAAAAAGAAATTTGATAGTATCTCTCCCTCCTCCCTCCTCCTTCCCTCTTCCTGTCCTCCTTCCTTCCTATCCTCCTTCCCTCCTTCCTTCCTTCCTGCCATCCCTCCTTCCTTCCTTCCTGCCCACTCACCCGCCCACAAAGCCCGCCCACCCCACCCACACAGCCACCACACCCCACCCCATCCGGTCGTGAGATTAGTTCCGGTTGTGAGAAAAGTTCCGGCAGTGTGACTAGGAGTGAAGAAGTTTGCGTTCTGGCCTTTGGTTCTTTCTTCCTGGCATTAACACACACACACACACACACACACACACACACACACACACAGTTTTCTTTCTGACCTAGCAGACCCAACAACCACAGGCAAGATGTCATCTCAGGCGCTCGTATTGCATATAGCGCAGTTGCAGAATAGGACAGTAATACCGCTCTACGTTTCATCCATAGCACTTCCTCGTGACTGGCATCATATTCTAGTATTAATCTGTTGTTAAAGCTCAATATTTAAGATGGATGAGATGATAATTTTAGGCCCATTTGAAGTGAACGGAGTATAGTTGCAGTACCCAGCGGGGCCTTCCCTCTGGCGGCGGAACTTGTTTACAATCCTCCCTAGTGTTGCCAAGTTAGCGTTCTTTTCGCTAGATCGAGATACATTTACTTCCATATAACTATGATTTTTAACGTTTCGCGGCGAGAATTATAGCAACTTTCTGTATCTGCAAAATTTTTGGCGATATTTCACTTGTTATACCACATTTACCAGCGATTTTCTTGAGAGTTTTGCATTTAGTTTGAAAGTATCGTTTTCGGAGAGCAAGTTTAGCTTTATCCATGGCTCTGGATTTGACAACACTACGCAGCTTCAGTCTGCCTCGAGCGTGCGTGCGGGAAGGTTGTGTTACTCTCGCTCCTCCCTCGCACCTCTCCACGCGTCCTCTACCACAACAACAGCCATTTAAACCTCCATAAAGTGCTCCCATTGTTTTGCCTCGATATTTGAAGGTTCACATTGTTCAAATTCGAAGTATCTACATTCTTGTGGTGAAGTGTTAAGAGTCTGAACGATCTCCATCAGTGTGTTCAACAATTAGCATCATCATCGCTCGTGTGTTGTTTACAATATTTTTAAAGGGCTGGGGAGTGTGTGTACAGTATTAGGTGGTGTGATCGAGGCTTCTTTACTGCTTGGATTTGTGGGCTGAGGAGTTTTTACAGTCTTGAAGTCAATTATGTGAAGTGCTGACAAAAAGGGAAAGATAAGTGGGTGATAACGGTAAAGGTTGCGTGTGTCGAGATGGTGATAAGGTGAGCGTGTGTTTACTGATTGAAATAATTCCTTTTCAGTGTGACTACAACCACACCAGTGATCACAACTACAACCTGCTAAAGGAGGGATGTGATAAAGGGGGCGGAAGATATAATAATTGATGGTTGTGCCTGAAATGGTGAATGTCGAGCACTAAGCAGCTAGCCAATGTGTGGGTGAGGGAGAACACACTGCGCGGCGGACGCAACGGAGAGCGAACGCAGAACTTGCTGGAAGGAGAGCGAAAAACACCAAACCCATATGACGGGGAGCGCAGAACACCTCATATCCTCGAAGCTGAACACAGGGAAGCAAATTTACTAGACGGAGAACGGAGAAGGAAGAACTTTCCATCCGACGGCGAGCGCAAGGGAACTAGTTTTTCCGGCGGAGGTCGCGGAGGAAGCGCAGCGGACCCTGAGCGCAGGAGAGTGAGTTTTGGTGACGGGGAGCGCATTCGGCCGCAGAATTTACTGGAAGGAGAGCGCCTGGAAGCAAATCTACTGGACAGCGATCATCAGTATCCGGCGAGAGGGACGATGCGACGGGCTGGGGAGTCGCCGGTACGGGTTCTGGAGACCAACATAGATTTCCCGCCACTGTCTTTGAACGGGGATCTGAACAAGGGCGGCGGACCCAACGGCAACAAGCGTGGCTCTGTACAATACCATCATCATCACGACAACGAGGCCGAAGCAGCAGGCCCAACAGACACGATGCTCTCCCACGTCAAATACCCAATTCCTGACGACGACGACGACGATACGATGACGAAGGGGAAGCCAGGGAAGCTGCAGAAGGTCGCCCATCGCCACGGCCTCACCAAAAAGGGCCTCCTCCTGCTTCTGCTCACCGGCTGCCTCTGTCTGCTCCTGCTGGTGGCCCTGCTGGTGATGGCTGTCCTCTGGCCGCGAGATCAAAGCCAGAGCGAAAAGGACGTCTGCCTCACGCCCGACTGTCTGCGCGCCTCTGCTCAGGTCGGTTATTTTTTTCTTATTCCTTCGTTCTTCGTAGCCTGATATTTTCCTCTCATCATCGTCGCCCTCTCTCTCTCTCTCTCTCTCTCTCTCTCTCTCTCTCATTAACAGTAGGTGCATACGTGAACTTTTACTTTTTTTATTATTATTATTATTATTATTATTATTATTATTATTTCTCTGTTATTCTTCACCCCTACTTTCACCTCCTCCCTTCCTCCTATTCATCAGCGTCCCCTATCCCTATTCAGTCATACCCTAATCTTTCCATTATTCATTCATCTTTCACTAACTCACCATCACTTTCTGTTCATCTTTCCCTATCCACTCTTACCCTCATCACTCCATTCATTTTTTTTCATTTTTCACCAATTCATCAACGTCCCTCCTTCCTCTGGCCTTCTCTATACATTGATCTTTCCGTCATTCACTTTTTCATCATTCACTAATTCATCAACCTCCATCCTCTATCCCTCTCCACTCACTCTGATCACTCCTCCATTCACTTACACTTTTCACTCATCATCCTCTTCATCTATCCCTATTCACTCATACCTTGATCACTCCTTCATTCATTTTTTCCACTTTCAACCTCTGTTCAGTAGTGACTCGAGAATCTGCGTCTGTTTTACGTTTTAAGATATCTTCACTTTCCTCCCTGACGCATCGTATCAGAGAGAATCATCTGTGGCCAGAGAAACATAACAAGCCTCCCTTCATATCAGGAATATTAGGTAGCTGAGGAAGGTGTAGAGGTGGAATATTAGGGCAGAGAAACATATCAATCTCCTCCCAGCTTAGGAATATTAGTCAGGAGAAGAGGATGTGCAGTAGGAGTGAAATATTAGGGCAGAGACACGTACCAAGCCTCTCTTAGCTTAGGAATATTAGCCAGCAGAGGCAGGTGAGAAGCAGAGGTGAAATATTAGGGCAGAGAAACATAACAAGCATCCCTCACTTTAGAAATATTAGCCAGTAGAGGGAAGTGAGTAGGAGTAGAGGTGGAATATTAGGGCAGAGAAACATACCAAGCCTCTCTCAGCATAGGAATATTAGCCAGCAGAGGAAGTAAGAAGCAGAAGTGAAATATTAGAGCAGAGAAACAGCAAGCCTCTCTCAGCTTAGGAATATTAGCCAGCAGAGGGAAGTGAGAAGCAGAGGTGAAATATTAGGGCAGAGAAACATACCAAGCCTCTCTCAGCTTAGGAATATTAGCCAGCGGAGGGTAGTGAGGAGGAGAGGTGAAATATTAGGGCAGAGAAACATACCAAGCCTCTCTCAGCTTAGGAATATTAGCCAGCAGAGGGAAGTGAGAAGTAGAGGTGAAATGTTAGGCCAGAGGAACCTACCAAAGAATTCTTGTTCTTATCATTTTATTAATTATTGTTGTCAGTTCATGATTTATTCTGGAAAAAAACTCGTACTGAAAGGGTTAATGAAGGCTGCATCCAACCCCACCAGCCAAATTAACGTTAGATTATGATGCTAGTCACGAAGAAGTGCAACTAACCTCTCCACTCGTCCAATCTCTCCTAGGTTAATTTTCTTCAACTTTGCGTAAATTTCCCTCTTTCTATCATGACCATTGAGCTAGATAATGATGCTGGTCACGAAGAAGTGCTATTAACCTCTCCACTCGCCTAATCACTGCTATGCTCTATTCGCACCAACTTGTAAAATTGCCGTCTCTCCATCATGACTATTGAGCTAGATTATAATGCTAGTCACGAAGAAGCGCCGCTGTAGGGATGCTGCGTGGTAGTGTTTTCCTCTGCCATTGCTACGGGAGATGAACTAGGAAATGAACAGCCCCATCCCCTTAAGATGCTAGTCACGAAGAAGTGCCACACGGGTCCTCATCGTGGGGCAGTGGGTGTAGGATTAGTGATTAGGGGGAAGGTATATGTAAAAAGTTTTCCACAATAATATTTTTTTTTGGGGGGGAGGGGAGAGAGAAATATATGTTAAAAAAAAAAAGGAAGACAACATTTTGGGAAGAAATAGATTTAAAAAAAATGAAAAAAAAAATATGGGGGAGAGAAATTAAAAAAAAAAAGAAATAGATGTATAGAAATAAATTGGGGAGAAATAGACGTTGAAAAAAGAGAAATTGAGAGAAATAGATGTAAAAAAGAGAAATTGAGAGAAATAGATGTAAAAAAGAGAAATTGAGAGAAATAGATGTAAAAAGAGAGAAATTGAGAGAAATAGAGTTAAAAAAAAAGAATTTGTGAGAAATAGATGTTAAAAAAAGAGAAATAGATAAAAAAGAGAAATTGTGAGAGAAATAGATGTAAAAAAGAGAAATTGAGAGAAATAGATGTAAAAAAAGAGAAATTGTGAGAGAAATAGATGTAAAAAAAGAGAAATTGTGAGAGAAATAGATGTAAAAAAAGAGAAATTGTGAGAAATAGATGTAAAAAAAGAGAAATTGTGAGAGAAATAGATGTAAAAAAAGAGAAATTGAGAGAAATAGATGTGAAAAAAGAGAGAAATAGATGTAAAAAGAGAGAAGTTGTGAGAGAAATAGATAAAAAAGAGAAATTGAGAGAAATAGATGTAAAAAAGAGAAATTGAGAGAAATAGATGTAAAAAAAGAGAAATTGAGAGAAATAGATGTAAAAAAGAAATTGAGAGAAATAGATGTAAAAAAAGAGATTGTGTGAGAAATAGATGTAAGAAAAGAGAGAAGTTGTGAGAGAAATAGATGTAAAAAAGAGAGATTGTGAGAGAAATAGATAAAAAAGAAATTGTGAGAGAAATAGATGTAAAAAAAGAGAAATTGTGAGAGAAATAGATGTAAAAAAAGAGAGAAATAGATTTAAAAAGAGAAGTTGTGAGAGAAATAGATGTTAGAAAGAGAGAGAAATAGATGTAAAAAAAGAGAAATTGAGAGAAATAGATGTAAAAAAAGAGATTGTGAGAGAAATAGATAAAAAAGAGAAATTGAGAGAAATAGATGTAAAAAAAGAGAAATTGAGAGAAATAGATAAAAAAAGAGAAATTGAGAGAAATAGATGTAAAAAAAGAGAAATTGAGAGAGAAATGTACGTCCAGGAATAAGCAAATAAACAATGTGTGTGTGAGAGAGAGAGAGAGAGAGAGAGAGAGAGAGAGAGAGAGAGAGAGAGAGAGAGAATATAGGAAAGTTGGAAGAAGGAAGGAAAGGAAGAGAGGAGGGGAGGGAAATATTAAATGTGTGTGTGTGTGTGTGAGAGAGAGAGAGAGAGAGAGAGAGAGAGAATATAGGAAAGTTGGAAGGAAGAAGGAAGGAAAGGGAGAGAGGAGGGCAGGGAAATATTGTGTGTGAGAGAGAGAGAGAGAGAGAGAATATAGGAAAGTTGGAAGAAGGAAGGAAAGGGAGAGAGGAGGGCAGGGAAATATTGTGTGTGAGAGAGAGAGAGAGAGAGAGAGAGAGAGAGAGAGAGAATATAGGAAAGTTGGAAGAGAGAAGGAAGGAAAGGAAGAGAGGAGGGGAGGGAAATATTGTGTGTGTGTGTGTGTCCCTTAGCACCATTTCCTAAGCGATTTGTTTTCCTTATTACACCTGAATATTCTCTTAGTATATTTTTAAAACGTGGCTTTGCATCAAAAATGAAATAAAATAGAAAAGAATAAAATAAAGGTGCGCAGTGAGGCGACGTGGAGGCGATTTGTTTGTGGCTACCCCTTAACGCGTCTGGCAAGAGGTAGATAATGAGGATGAATCGCAATGGAGGAGGTGTTACGGTAGTGGCAGAGTACCTTATAAGGTTGAGAGACTCCCTATGCAGCGTGAGAGAGAGAAAAAAAATACAAGTGGATTTTGTGTGGTGCCTGCCCCTTAGGGTACACGGAGAGAGAGAGAGAGAGAGAGAGAGAGAGAGAGAGAGAGTCAAAATAGCCAGAAGGAAAAATTCTCTCTCTCTCTCTCTCTCTCTCTCTCTCTCTCTCTCTCTCTCTCTCACACACACACACACACACACACACAAATCAAGAAAAACAAAGTCTCTCTCTCTCTCTCTCTCTCTCTCTCTCTCTCTCTCTCTCTCTCTCTCTCTCTCTCACACACACACACACACACACACACACACACACACACACACACACACAAATCAAGAAAAACAAATTCTCTCTCTCTCCCTCCCTCTCTCTCTCTCTCTCTCTCTCTCTCTCTCTCTCTCTCTCTCTCACACACACAAATCAAGAAAAACAAATTCTCTCTCTCCCTCTCTCTCTCTCTCTCTCTCTCTCTCTCTCTCTCTCTCTCTCTCTCTCTCTCTCTCAACCAAACTGAATATTTGATGATGCTTTTATAGAGAGTGTGACGAGACTCTACCTTGTACTCTGTCTTTGAAGGAAAAACATTAAGGAAAACTGGAGGAAAGAAAGGGAAAATGGAGAGAAAATAAGGGGAAATGGAGGGGAAAAATAAGAGGAAATGGAGAGAAAAATAAGGGGAAATG
>NC_137059.1:780000-792500 GCF_032717465.1 Coenobita brevimanus
AGAGAGAGAGAGAGAGAGAGAGAGAGAGAGAGTATGGTGGTGGGGGTGAAGTGTTGTGGTACGGTATGGTGGTAGTTTGTGGCGAGGCAGTTTTGTTTGTGTGGTGGGGTAGGGAGTGGTGTGGTAGTGCATGTGTGTGGGGTGGAGGGGGAGCGTTGACATTGTGGTACGGTGTGGTAGTGTTCGGAGAAGCAGTTTTTGGTGTGTGTGTGTGTAGCACTGCTTGGTATAAGTGTTAAGAGGACGACTGTGGTACGGTGTGGTAGTTCTGGTGTGGCGGTGTGTGTGGTGTGGCATAACGAGGTACACACGATCGAAAAAGTATGGGTGCACATTTGGCCAGAAACAATTTGACGCCACGGATGATGGACTCTGGAAATGTTTGATTATTGACCCCCATGGTGTAAGACATTCTTACATAAGTACGTCATAGATAGGTTTCGTATGATAATTAATGGTTGCTATTGTTATTGAAGGCATAGAGATAAATTATTTTCTAGGAACTACACAAGCTGTATTGATCATTTCAGATATCATCGTACCCCTCCAGCGCGAGGCTTTGTGTGTGTGTGTGTGTGTGTGTGTACAGTGAGCAACAGTAGTCGTGTCGCGGTTTTGTCCGAAGATTAAATGTAACTCGTGAAACATTATGAACCGTCCGTATGACAGACGGCGGAATGTACCAGACGCTTAGCCCGTTAGCTTCTGTTTTCACCAAAATTCAGGACACGATTATTGTTGCTTACTGTACAGATGTGAGTTGTACCCGTAACAGTGCAGTGTGTGTGTGTGTGTGTGTGTGTGTGTGTGTGTGTGTGTGTGTGTGTGACAGTTTTCTAACGTCCTGTATTTAGTGCACATCTTCAGTGCTTGTTATAGACAAATGAAATGATGCAGGTTTCACTTTGCACCGCTACTGTTTGTGCTGGATTTAAATAATCAGTTTTGAGAGAGAGAGAGAGAGAGAGAGAGAGAGAGAGAGAAACTCACATCACACACTGGACGCTAGTTTGAGGCGAGTTGCTAAAAGTCTTGGGGAGGGAGAGTGTTAGAGAAGTGTTGTATTGAAGTGTTTGCTGTGGAGGGTGGGGAAGTCACTGATAACGAGAGAAAGAGAGAGAGAGAAAAGGAAAAAAAAAGTTTAGAAAGCATGATGTAATGCAAGTATCAGAGAGAGAGAGAGAGAGAGAGAGTAGTGACCAGTCAGAGTGGCTGGGGAGGCTGCGGGCGGAGCTTAAACAGGTTCCCATAGTCTTTCCGCGTCGCAACCTCCCCACCATCCCTCTCTCCCTCCCTCCTCGTCCACGCGTTTTGTTGTTGCTATGGTGTGTGTGTTTTTGGCGATTTTTGCGTGTTGCTGGCTCTCGTGGACGTGTAGAAGTGATGCTGCTGACGTGGGGAAGATGGTGACATGTGCTGGGTATGCATATCACGTCACAGCTGCCTCGATGTGACGGGAAAGGTGAGGAAGGAAGTGTGGCTGAAATTAGTGCGAGATGACTGGCCGCCATGTGAGCGTGGCTGCCTGGGTTCTCTCACAGTTATTTCATCATAAAGACTTTCTGTATTATCCTTTCTGCTACAAGACGATTTTATTTAGATTTTTAGAGATTTGTAGAGATTGGTGTACTAAATATACGTAACTGGTCGAAGCACACGGGTACGTAAATGTCAACACGGGATAGTTATGCACGACAGACTGACTAGGAGCTTAGCCTAACTATGTATATTTTAACACAAAGCATTTACTTTTTGTGATGATAATGGCTAGGTAAATGAACTAGTAAAAAACGCTTCTCCTTTTAAATTGCCTATAATATTTTGTTCTTTAATCAGGTACACACGGTAAAGAAACCATCGCGCAGCACGGTTATGATGATATCTGAAATGATCAATATAGCTTGCGTAGTACTTGGAAAATTGTCATCTGAATATGCACCCAGTCACAATAGCAGCCACAAATTGTCACATAAAACCAGCCTATGACACGTAAGCATTTTGGACAACAAGGGGGGAAATCAGCAAACATTTCTAGAGTCCATCGCCCTTAGCGTCAACTTGTTTCGGGCCAAATGTGCATCGATAAATTTTTCTTCGTGTGTACATACCGTTCAAGTCTAACTGTTACAGATATTCTATGAACAGAGGACACTAGTAATCTCGTGTATGGATTATTATTATTTTTTTATTCATTTATCCTTCCTCTGTTCTGTTGCTTAAAAAAGAAAAAGGCTAAATGTGTGTGTGTGTGTGTGTGTGTGTGTGTGTAACAGGTAGTGATAGGTATAAGATAATAATTACTTGTGAATTTACACTATAATAACTCACACTGATTTGCCTTCTTGTCAGTCATTATTTTAGCGGCTTTTCCTCACAAACCAGACGCTTAAATTGACCCTCAGCTGCTTCTCCTGTGACCTCTCTCTCTCTCTCTCTCTCTCCCAAACTCGTCCCAACCATTTTCATAGACTTCTATTCCTTTTAAAAGAGGGTTTGGGAACGGGTCCTTTGGGATGAAAAAAATGTGGTAAGTCATGGAATTTTGAAATATCCCATTCCGTTCGGACGTGGAGTCATTGAATTTTTTGGGGGGGTTGTGGTGGGGTTAGGGTGGGGTGGGGTGAGGTTGGGTGGCTTGTGGTGGGGTGGAGAGGTAGGGCGATTGTTGTGGTGGGGTGGGATGAGGTGGGTGATTTTCGTGGTGGGGTTGTAGGGGATGGGGTGATGTTGGGTGGCTCGTGATGGGGTGGAGATGGAGAGGTGGGGTGGAATGAGAATTTGGGATGAAGGGGAGAGATGATGGTGTGGTGAGGTTGGGGTGAAATGTGGAGGGGTGGAATGAGAGGTTCTGATGATGGTGTGGTGGGGTTGGGCGGGGTGGGGGAGTCTGGGGGTGGAGGTGGGTGATTGTGGTGTTGGATTTGGGGTGGGTGGGGTTAAGATGAGGTTGGGTTGGTGTGGTGGAGAGGGTGGGGCTTTGCGATGGTGGGGTTGGGTGGGGTGGAGGTGGGTTGTGGATGAGAGGTGGTGGAGTGGGGTAGGTGGTTGGGGTCTGTTGTGGTGGTGTTGAGGGGAGTGCGGGGTGATGGAAGTTTGGGGGGGTGAAGGAGGTGGGGGTAATAAGAATTAGAAGGTTATTGACGAATCTCCCCTGGGTAAATATATGCAGCCATCCTTCAGGGGTAGATAGATAGATAGATAGATAGGTAGATAGACACAGATAGATAGGGACGATAGATATCCACGGGGTAGAATTAGTGCGTTCATTCTTCAGAGATAGTGAAAGAGGATTTTTACCGGAGGGGAATAGATAGATAGATAGATAGATAGGTAGGCAGATAGATAGATAGGTAGATAGAATGTATATGCGTCCTTCCTTTAGAGATATTGGAGTAAGAGACTGGATGTTGATATTCAGTGGAGAGTCAGCTAAAGATGGAGTAAGACAGAGAAATGGATGATATTTGCAAAGCCGTATTGTCTGCCTGACTGAAAGATTGTGTGTGTTTGTGTGTGTGTGTGTGTGTGTGTGTGTATTTTCTCGTGCTTCCTCCATTCTCTCTCTCTCTCTCTCTCTCTCTCTCCCAGGATCCACCAAACTTTCACAGTTCCACGCTATATTTTTGCGCTGAAGTTAGCGAGTTTGTTTGCGTGTGTAGGCGATGCTTCCCACCTCACAAACACCCTAATGTCGTTCCTCCTGTGTAAAAAAAAAGAAAGAAGAAAGAGAAAAAAGAAAGAAGAGAGGAGCGTGTGTGATAATAATACTCTTAGTCTTGAATGCCTTTAAAATCTCGTAAGTTTGTTTAAGGAGAAAAATGCGTAGCGGGATCTTTGCGTAAGTTACTGTGTCGTTCTTATTCGTCCTTGCGTAGGTGAGAGGGTAATTACGGTAGGCTAAATCGCTCATGATAGGGAGATAAGAGTGTCATTTAACTAAGACAAGGATATCAAGCATAGAACAGGAAATAGAAATATGTGATAGTTTCTCCCATCATACCTTCCATAATCCGCCGTATCCTGGCTAACATTTTTTTTTAGAAGGAAGAAGGAACCAAAGGCTGGAATCCCGAGAATCGTTCCCTCTAAGAAAAACAGAAGGTAATAGAGAGCCAAGTTCAAGATCCGTTTATTTTGAGATGCCTGGACACACTGCGTTTAAAAAACTGGAGGTCATAGGCGGTGGGAAATACAGCCTACCCTAATCAGGAAATACAGACTAGCCTTATCTCTCTTATCGCACCTTATCTAACACGCCAGTAGCCTTAGTACCTCGTAGCCCTTAGCCTAGGAAGGGACTATAACCGTGATTGCTGTGTGTTGGGGGGAAGAGGGGGAAAGAGGGGGTAGGAGTGGGGGGAGAGAGAGGGGTGGGAGTGGGGGGAGAGAGAGGGGTAGGAGTGGGGGGAGAGAGAGGGGTAGGAGTGGGGGGAAAGAGGGGGTAGGAGTGGGGGGAGAGAGAGGGGTGGGAGTGGGGGGAGAGAGAGGGGTAGGAGTGGGGGGAGAGAGAGGGATAGGAGTGGGGGGAAAGAGGGGGTAGGAGTGGGGGGAAAGAGGGGCTATAACCGTGATTGCACTGTGTTGGGGAAAGAGGGGGTAGGAGGGGGAGGAAAGAGGTGTGTGAAGGAGGAGAGAGGGGAGGAGTTTTGGAGGAAAGAGGGCGTAGGAGAGGAAGGAAAGAGAGGGGTAGGAGAGGGAGGAGGAAAAAGAGGAATAGGAAAGGAAAAGGAGGAGGAAAAAGGGAGAGAGAAGGAAGGAGAGTGGATAGAGGTGTGAGAGAGAGAGGGGTGAAGGAGTGAGGAGGGAGGAGGAGGTGAAGGAAGGGAAGAAGGAGCTTGACATGAAAAGAGGGAGGGAGGGAGGGAGGGAGGGAAGTGTTTGGAGGGGTGAGGGAGAGTAGATAGAAGCGGGGAGAGAGAGAGAGAGAGAGAGAGAGAGAGAGAGAGGGATGGGGGGGAGGAATAGAGAGAGAGTGACGTAGGAAATGAGACAAATTAAGACAGTTGGGGAAAGGAGGTGTGTGTGTGTGAGAGAGAGAGAGAGAGAGAGAGAGAGAGAGAGAGTCTTAAAGGGGAACACATCCACAAGAATTACTGCATCTCTGTCATTACCCCAATTCCTCAGTACTGGGTTTATTTCTGGCTATGCTTTATTATTATTATTATTATTATTATTGATGGTGGTGGTATTATTATTATTATTATTATTGATGGTGGTGGTATTATTATTATTATTGGTGGGATTATTATTATTATTATTATTGGTGGGATTATTATTATTATTATTATTGATGGGATTATTATTATTATTATTATTATTACTCTTATTTTTATTATTATTATCATTATTATTATCACGTTATTTTTATTATTATCATTATTATTATTATTATTATTATTATTATTACTTATTTTTATTATTATTATCATTATTATTATCACGTTATTTTTATTATTATCATTATTATTATCGTTATTATTATTATTATTATTGATGGTGGTGGTATTATTATTATTATTATTATTATTATTACTATTATTTTTATTATTATTATTATTGTTATTATTACGTTATTTTTATTATTATCATTATTATTGTTGATGGTGGTGGTATTATTATTATTATTATTATTATTATTATTGGTGGGATTATTATTATTATTATTATTATTACTCTTATTTTTATTATTATTATTATCATTATTATTATTATTATTATTATTATTATTATTATTATTATTATTATTGATGGTGGTTTGTTATCTATCTATCTATCTATCTATTGTTATTATTATTATTTTTGGTGTTTATTATTATTATTATTATTATTATTATTATTTTCTGTCTATCTGTATGTATGTAACCTAACCATACCTCCACATATATATATCAAGAATTACATGCATATGCAATCCACACTACAGTACTTTATCTATCTAGGTTATATCTATCTGTCTGCTTGTTTATCTATCCGTCTATCTATCTCACGAATTAGTCACATACCCACATTAATCCCCCCCCTCTCTCTCTCTCTCTCTCTCTCCCCAGCGTAACGTGAGAACAACTTCATATAATTCAAGATCAAAATATTTCCGTTTTGAGAGAGAGAGAGAGAGAAATTTACTGTTACAGGAGATAGATAGATAGATAGATAGATACCTGATAGATAAATGGAAAGGAGGGAGGAAGGAGGAGGAGGGAAGGGAATATGGAGAGAAGAGAGGAGGAGGAGGAGGAGGAGGAGGGAGTAAAGAGGTGGAGACACGTAAAGATTAATGAAAGGTGTGAGAGAGAGAGAGAGAGAGAGAGAGAGAGAGAGAGAGAGAAAATAAAGGTGACAGACGGGATTAATGGATGAAGGGAGAGAAGTAGGGGAATTCATTAGAGAGAGAGAGAGAGAGAGAGAGAGAGAGAGAGAGAGAGAGAGAGAGAGAGTGTTAAAGGGGAGGAGAGATTGATAAGAGGGGATGAGGAAGGGAGGGGAGAGTGACAGGGGTGAAATGAGAGAGAGAGAGAGAGAGAGAGAGAGAGAGCAATTAGTGATAAGAGTGAGGGAACCTTGTCTGGGTGATAGATAGATAGATAGATGGATAGATAGATAGATATAATGCTCCCCACCCTACCACCCTACCTATCCCACCTCCCTGTCTGCCTCACCTACCTACCTTCCTACCTCATTCTTGCCTCACCTTCCTGCCCTACCCATCTCTGCCTCACCCTTCCCTACCCCTCTCTGCCTTACCCTTCTCTTCTTCTCTCTGCCTCACCCTTCCCTGCTTCTCTCTGGCCCACCCTGCCACCCTCTGCCTCACCCTTCCCTACCTCTCTGCCTCACCCTTCCCTACCTCTCTGCCTCACCCTGCCTCCCTCTGCCTCACCCTGCCTCGCTGCTTGGGTGTTGTGTGATGTAGCCTGATCTTGCGTATCCTCGGTCTCGTGGTGTTGGTCTCGTGTTACCTCTCGGGTGTCCTGCCTCGCCACACCACTCCTGCCTCGCTACACCATCATACCACCTCCACCACACCACCCACACCACTTTCATCACACCACCCACTGCCTCACCACACCACCCCTGCCCCACCACACCACCCCCTACCTCACCACACCACCCCTGCCCCACCACACCACCCCTGCCTCACCACACCACTCCCTGCCTCACCACATACACCATCCACGTCACCACACCACACTCACCACTTATCCCAGATTTCATCACACCGTATAGGGCCTGGTGTCACTACTCTCTCTCACACCTCCAGCGAGAGAGAGAGAGAGAGAGAGAGAGAGAGAGAGAGAGAGAAAATCAGTAATGACCATCAGAGCCAGCCGTGTCAACCAAAGACCTGACTGATAAGAGATAACACTCTCTCACTCCTCTCCCTCTCTCCATCTCTCCCTCTCCCTCTCTCTCCATCTGTCTCTCCCTCTGTCCATCTCTCTCTCCCTCTCTCCCTGTTTCCTCCCTATCTCACTGTCTCGTCCTGCCTGCCATCCTGTCAGTCCCTTTTCCATCTCTCTCCCTGTCAGTCTCTCTCTCTCTCTCCTTTGTCTCTACTCTTAACTGCCTCTTTCTTCTGTCTTCCTACCTTCCTCTTCTTTTTTCTCTTCCTGTCTTCATATCTGTGTGTGAGAGAGAGAGAGAGAGAGAGAGAGAGGGGCAAGCATCAAGGTAATCAGGTCAGTCACCCAAGTCGATATTTACCTTACCACTCCCGCCAACCTACCCTACCCTACCCTACCCTACCCTACCCTTCCCAACCCCTCCCTTCCCTTCTCTTGCCTTGCCTTGCCTTCCCTTCCCTTCCCTTCCCTTCCCTTCCCTACCCTACCTTACCCTATCCTACCCTACCGTACCCTACCCTACCCTACCCTACCCTACCCAACCCTACCCTACCCTACCCTACCCTACCCTACCCTGCCCTGCCCTGCCCTACCCTACCTTACCTTACCTTACCTTACCTTACCTTACCCTACCCTACCCTACCTTACCCTACCCTACCCTTCCCTACCCTGCCCTCCCCTACCCTACCCTACCCTCCCCTACCCTACCCTGCCCTGCCCTGCCCTGCCCTACCCTGCCCTGCCCTACCCTACCCTACCCTACCCTGCCCTACCCTACCCTACGCTACCCTACCCTACCCTTCCCAACCCCTCCCTTCCCTTCCCTTCCCTTCCCTTCCCTTCCCTTTCCTTCCCTTCCCTTCCTTACCCTACCCTACCTTATCCTACCCTACCCAACCCAACCCAACCCAACCCAACCCAACCCTACCCTACCCAACCCAACCCAACCCAACCCAACCCAACCTAACCCTACCCTACCCTACCCTACCCTACCCTACATTACCCTACCCTACCCTACCCTACATTACCCTACCCTACCCTACCCTGCCTTGGTTTGATGATGATGGTGGTGTGTGTGTGTGTGTGTGTGTGTGTGTGTGTGTGTGTGTGTGTGTGTGTGTGTGGTAACAAGACCAATTGAAAGTAGTCTAACAGTCTCTCTCACAAAAACTTCTCCCTCCAAGTATCTCATTAAAGGGTTGAGGCTGCGTCTCTCTCTCTCTCTCTCTCTCTCTCTCTCTCTCTCTCTCTCTCTCTCTCCACAGAAACACTGGAAAAGGAAAATGATAAACTGGATGGGTTAGGGGAAGGAAGAGAGAGAGAGAGAGAGAGAGAGAGAGAGAGAGAGAGAGAGATACTGTCTGGATACCGAGGGAAGAGGAGAAGGGAGGAAAGATGAGAAAGAGAGATAGTTGAGGGGGAGACATGGAGAAAAGAGAGAGAGAGAGAGAGAGAGAGAGATTCATACCTATTTCATCTTTCTTCCTCTATCTTTATTTTCCCATTTTCTTTCATCTTCTGTGTCATCTTTTCTTTATATCTATTTCTTGATCTATTTTCTCTCTCTCTCTCTTTCACACCCCCACCCCGTTATTTGGTGTGGAATTGGAGGTGGATGGATGGATGGATGGGTGGATGGATGGATGGATGGATGGATGGATGAATGGATGGGTGGATGGATGGATGGGTGGATGGATGGATGGATGGATGGGTGGATGGATGGATGGATGGATGGATGGATGAATGGATGGGTGGATGGATGGATGGGTGGGTTGATGGATGGATGGGTTGATGGATGGATGGATGGATGGGTGGATGGGTGGATGGATGGATGGATGGGTGGATGGATGGGTGGATGAATGGATTAATATGTAAGGATATGGTGGATGGATGGATGGATTGATATGATGGATGACCTTCTTCCACATCACCTATTCCATTCCTCTCCACACTTCTCCACTTCTCCTCCACTTCCTCCACACCCCTACCTCTTCATAAGTCCACCTCTTACTTTCCTCCACATGTTCTCTCCACCTCTCCTCCACCTTCCCTCCAAAAGTTCATCCACTCTCTTACCTCTTCTCCACCTCTCCATCACAAACTCCTCCACATTCATACCTCCTTTACCCCTCTCCACAATTTTTCTCCACTCTCCTGCCTCTCCACAAGTTCTCTCCACCTCTCCACATCATCTCCACCTCTCCACAAGCTCTCTCCACCTCTTCTCCACCCTTCCACCACCCGACTCCTGAGAGCAAGACAGGAAACAGACTAGGAGGTATACAGACACCAGACCACCACAACAGACAGGCAAGCAGGCAGGCAGGCAGAAAAGTGGGTAGGCAGAAGGGGAGGCAGGCAGGCAGGCAGGCAGGCAGGGGGACCGGAGAAAAGTGGGTAGGCAGAAAGGTAGGCGGGGAGGTTGGAGAGGAGGAGAAAAGTGGGTAGGCAGAAGAAGAGGCAGGCGGGGAGGCTGATGGAAAGGGAGAGAGAAAGAAGGAAAAAAGAGGAAGGGAGGAGAGAGAGAGAGAGAGAGAGAGAGAGAGAGAGAGAGAGAGAGAGAGAGAGAGAGAGAGAGAGAGGAGAGGCAGGTAGTGACAAACACAAACATGAGGTCAGGCACATTCACCTTTGCAGAGAGAGAGAGAGAGGGGGGGGGCACTGAATCAGACAGACACACGCCTCTTATCATATCTCGCCTTCTTATCCTGAGAGATAGTGAGATAAGACCGAGAGAGAGAGAGTTAGAGATTGCTCACACCGCGCTCCTGCTTTGCCTTCCACTTTTCACTCATCCACCTCTTCATCTGGTCTTCCACTCTTCCACTTCTGCCTCCTCACTCCTCCTCCTCCTCCTCCTCCTCCTCCTCCTCACCAAAACAAACACCACAATAACAAACACAAAAACAAACACACGCGACATGGCACTCCCTCCATCACCACTCGTGCTTGTAAATTCGAAGCGACGGTGAAACATATTTGCATGCATTTTTTTTTGGTAAAGAAGGAACCCAAGGCTGAGTCCAATGGCTAGGAGGGCGCGTGTGGACGGTCTCTTGTAGGCCTATGTTGTCTCCAGGCCTCTCCTCCCCACCTAGGCCTCCTCCTTCCCTTTCTCTCCTTCCTTCCATCTCCTCTCCTCCCCCTATCATAATCACTTCTTCCCTCTTCTCCCCTTCCTTCCCCTCCCCTCCCCTCTTCTCTCTCCCCTTCCTCCCCTCGTCTCTCCCTCCTTCCTCCCCACTTCTCTCCCCATCCTGGCCACCAATTGACCTTTCTTTACTCCAGCGAAAGAGAGAGAGAGAGAGAGAGAGAGAGAGAGAGAGAGAGAGAGAGAAAGTAAGAGAGTGAGAGAGCATCAACATTGAGGTCACTGGGCGAGTAACCTTTCGACTTACCTCATCCAAGCACAGGTAAAAACTCGCTCACTCTCTCACTTTCTTACTTTCCCACTTTCTCACTTTCTCACTTCAGTTCATTTCACGTAGCTCTGTGGCAGAAAAAGATGATACCGTGCCGTGATTTAAATTCCATAGCACTTCTTCGTGACTAGTAGCATTATTTTGTTGTCTTGTTATGGGTCAGTTCTCTCTCTCTCTCTCTCTCTCTCTCTCTCTCTCTCTCTCACACACACACACACACACACACACACACACACACACACACACACACACACACACATTTCCAGGAAGGTTGGTTGACCGTCTGTGTGTGTGTGTGTGTGTGTGTGTGTGTGTGTGTGTGTGTGTGCGTGTGTGGTCGCTTCATATTTCTTGCTTAATATTCTCATTTTCTTTTAAACAATATATATTTTCTCACTTCACCCAGCTGTTGTCTCTCTCTCTCTCTCTCTCTCTCTCTCTCTCTCTCATCAACATACCACCATCTCCACCACAACCAACACACCACACCACACCACACCGTACCACCACCACACCGTACCACCACCACACCGTACCACCACCACACCACACCACCACCACACCACACCGTACCACCACCACACCACACCACCACCACCACACCACACCACACCACCATGACCTTTCACTGCTCTTTCTCTTCGTCTCTCGTTAATCAATGAACTAAGCTGAGACGCCTTCACGTGGTGGCACAACAGGTATGCTCACCTTCCTGGCTAGATTTGTCCCCTAACACCTCTTCCGTAGCGATTTATTTTTGGAAATGGTTGGATAATATCATTTTGTGCGTTATTTATGCAGAGTATGGCGATGTTAGAAGGATTTATATAACAGAAGAGGACAGTAAGGTGTACTAAGCAAAATAAACCGCTTAGGGAAATTTGTTAGGGAGAATAGGGTCTACGCTTGTTCGCGCACTTCATCGTGACTAGCATCTCCGTATGACTCATTTAACCCCTTCAGTCTGATGACTCGCATTTAATTTTACTCATGGTACAGAGAGAGAGAGAGAGAGAGAGAGAGAGAGAGAGAGAGAGAGAGAGAGGTACAGTGAAGGGGGTCGAGGTATACCCTGTGTGTGTGTGTGTGTGTGTGTGTGTGTGTGTGTGTGTGTGTGTGTGTGTGTGTGTGTGTGTGTGTGTGTGTGTGTGTGTGTGTGTGTGTGTAAAATCCTGACCTTTACAGAAACTGGATGTGTGTGTGTGTGTGTGTGTGTGTGTGTGTGTGTGTGTGTGTGTAAAACCTGACCTTTACAGAAACTGTGTGTGTGTGTGTGTGTGTGTGTGTGTGTGTGTGTGTGTGTGTGTGTGTAAGAAATCAGATACCAGAGGAGACGCAAGGCTTCATGTCCTGTGTATCACAGTGACGGGGCTTCTTTACACACACACACACACACACACACACACACACACACACACGAAAGTAAATACTGTACACACATGCTTCAATGAGGCGTACATGTATACATTTCAAACGCACAGTCATTGGTCGTTTTAGACTTACACACCGTTTACGTACATAATAAACGCACACACACACACACACACACACGAAAGTAAATACTGTACACACATGCTTCAATGAGGCGTACATGTATACATTTCAAACGCACAGTCATTGGTAGTTTTAGACTTACACACCGTTTACGTACACAATAAACGCACACACACCATTACGTACATACACCATTATCGTACAAGGGCACTGATAGCCTCACTGAGTACACATAAACGCACAT
>NC_137059.1:797500-800000 GCF_032717465.1 Coenobita brevimanus
TTACCGCCTCTCCCCTCCCTCTCCTCCCCTCTTTCCCGTCTTCTCCCCTCTTTCCCTTCTCCCTCTCCCCCTCTCCTTATCCCCCTACTCCCTCTCCCCTTCCACCCCCTCCTCTCACTTTCATCTCATCTCACCTCCCAGAGTATGTTTCCCTTCCCCTCATCATTCTTTTAGCTCCCCTCTCCCCCTCCCCCAGTCTCCCCTCCCCTCCCCTCCTCTCTCTCTCTCTCTCTCTCTCTCTCTCTCTCATACTTTTACTTTTTCCTTCTCCCTTTTTCATCCCTTCCTCCCCATCCCTCCCTCCCTCCCTCCCCATCCCTCTCCCCATCTCCCCATCTGTTTTTCTTACTCCCCCCTCTCCATATCCCACGTAATAATTTCCCCCCTCCTCTCCCCTCTCTCCTCCCTCCGTCTCTCCCTCCCTTTCTCTCTCTCCCTCCCTCTCACCATCTCATTATATCCTAGCTTCCTTCCTCTCCCTGTCCACCCTTGCAACTCACTACCCTACGTTCCTCCCCCTTCCTCTCCCTCTCCCTATTCTCCTCTCTCTCTTCCTCTTCCCTCTCTCCCTATCTTTCCCTCTCTCTCCCTCTCGCCATCTCGTTATGCAGTTCTCTCCCTATCCAACCTGCACCTCTCACTCCCGCCATTTTTCCCTCCTTTCTCCCTCCCTCCCCTCCTCTCCCCTCCCTTTCCCTCCCTTCCCTCCCTCCCTCCCTCCGTGTATAGGTCTATAGTGGTTGTTGCATATTTTAGGGAACAGGGCAGTGGCTGAGACCAGAGGCGCGATAGGCTTAAGGTGGCTTGAGTTAGGCCTGATTGAGAGAGAGAGAGAGAGAGAGAGAGAGAGAGAGAGAGAGAGGGGAGGGAGAAGGAGGGGGGAGGGGAAGAGGAGGTGTTAGAGGATGGGAGGGAGAGGCGAAGAGAGGAAAATTTGAGTTGGGTAAGAGAGAGAGAGAGAGAGAGAGAGAGAGAGAGGCGTGATTACAGGAAATTCAATGTGCCTTAGTTATGAGTTGGGAATGAGTCTCCTTGGTTACTAGTCAAATCAATCCTCACTCTGACCACTTAGAAAATATGAGTTAAGAATGAGTCTCCTTAGTTACTAGTCAAATCAGCCCTCCAATCTGACTACACCTGGCCATTACCTGAGATGAAAGGGGTCAGGGATCTTTGCCAGAATAGATAAAAAGGCTATACTTTATCTATCTATCTATCTATCGCCAGGTATCTGTCTATCGCTGAGTTATTTATTGGTGTCTATTTAATCCATGCCACACACCTGTCTATCTATCCGTCTATCTATTTCTGTATATACCGCATCTCACATCCATCCATCCATCTATCTATCCATCCATCTATCCATCCATCCATCCATCCATCCATCCTTCCTTCCTTCTTTCCTTCCATCCATCCATCCATCTATCTATCTTATCTATCTGTCCATCCATCCATCCATCCATCCTTCCTTCCATCCATCCATCTATCCATCTATCTATCTATCTATCTATCTATCACGTAGGCCTATAACCCATACCCGTCACTGTCCATACGTACTGCCTTATTCAGAAAGGGATCATTGGAGGTAGGTAGGTAAGTAGGTAGGTAGGTAGGTAGGTGATAGATAGGTAGGTAGGTAGGTAGGTAGGTAGGTAGGTTAGGTAGGTACGTAGGTAGACGGGTAGGTAGGTAGGTAGGTAATTAGGTAGAGAGATGGTAGGTAGGTAGGTAGGTAGGGCTGTAAGTAGGTAGAGGAAGTGCCACCACGTGAAGGCGTCATCGTACTGAAGGGGTTAACGCCACTCTAACTGCCCTTGTGGTTGTGAGAAATTAAAGCTGGCTCTATTATCACACAATTGAGGAAACGAGAGAGAGCTTTTACAGTTTATGAAATGTAGAGCTGTTGACGGATTTCACCTGCGGGTTTTGAGAGAGAGAGAAAGAGAGAGAGTTGGGAAGGGGAGGACACACGCATTCTCTCTCTCTCTCTCTCTCTCTCTCTCTTAATCTCTCCATCTATCTACCTGTCTATCTGTCTGTATCGGTCTGCCTCTCTCTCTCTCTCTCTCTCTCTCTCTCTCTCTCTCTCTCTCTCTCTCTCTCTCTCTCAAATTACAACCGTCACTCTATCACAGTTCACGCGATTTAAATGTGTCATGTTTGGACGCGTAATTTTCAAACCTGTTGTGGTCGTTAAAATACGTTAATAGTTTGAAATTTAAATGCGGTGGTCGTTTGAATTTATAACGTATCAGTGACGTAGAGGTTTTGATAGGATGGAGGAAGTTGGTGACTAAATTGATTTTTGTTATGTAATGTTTGACGCTCTCTCTCTCTCTCTCTCTCTCTCTCTCTCTCTCTCTCTCTGTCAGTATGCTTGTCAGTCATTGGGGGAGGAGGCCGGGGTATCTTCATCCTGATTGGCTGACTCGTTTCTGAGATCGTGTCGTTGATTGGTTGACGCCGTGAATTCAAATTTGAAATCTTCGCGTAACGGTTA
>NC_137059.1:805000-810000 GCF_032717465.1 Coenobita brevimanus
TCTCCCCTTTCCTCCTCCCCTCTTTTACCCTCAGGTCTATGTCTCTACGCCCCCCCTTCTCTCTCTCTCTCTCTCTCTCTCTCTCTCGGAATTGCACGAAAAAAACGAAAGAAAGGGAGAGAAATCGTTGGAAAAGAGAGAGAGAGAGAGAGAGAGAGAGAGAGAGAGAGAGAGAGACAGAGAGACAGACAGACAGAGAGGGAGGGGGGGGGATTGGAGGATATGAAAGGGATGGAAAGGAAATAGAGAAAGGGTGAGGAGAGAGAGAGAGAGAGAGAGAGAGAGAGAGAGAGAGAGACTTTCCTTCACTTTACGCCTTGTCTCAGAGAAATAATAGGGAAATAAGGGCAAGCATATCTCCCAATCTATCTCTAACGGCCTGTGTGTGTGTGTGTGTGTGTGTGTGTGTGTGTGTGTGAGAGAGAGAGAGAGAGAGAGAGACCGCCATCACCAGAAGTTAATTTAAGAATGGAGCTTTACACAGCTTTTTACTGTGACGCTGTCTTGTGGTTAGGAGGGGGCTGGGGGGGGCTAGGAGGGGGCTAGGGGTTAAAGGGGGAGCTAGGAAAGACGATGAATAGAGGGGGTAAAGATAGGGGGGGGCTAGGAAGGGTAGGGAGCTAGGAAGAGAGAGAAATTTTAGATCTAGAGAGAGAGAGAGAGTGAGAGAGAGCAATTTTAGGCCAAGCTGGAGGGAAGAGAGGATAGAGATTAGGTCGTCGGTGTGAAGGTGTTCGGAAATACCAATGTAATCATATCGTAAACTGATTATCCTGACGTAATGGTCCCAGTCACGTCTCTCTCTCTCTCTCTCTCTCTCTCTCTCTCTCTCTCTCTCTCACACACACACACACACACACACACACACACACACACACACACAGTATTGTCAGGGAGGTTGTGTACGAATGTGTGTGTGTGTTTGAGAGAGAGAGAGAGAGAGAGAGAGAGAGGTGGAAGATATATATAGTGAGTAGGCGATGGGGAGACAGACAGACAGACAGATAGACAGATACCGTTGATAGATAAATGGACATACTGAAGGGTAGGAGCGTATAAGGGGTAGTGATATTTTGAGACAGAAATAGATAGATAGATAGACATAGCTGAGAGAGAGAGAGAGAGAGAGAGAGAGAGAGAGAGAGAGAGAGAGAGAGAGAGAGAGAGAGAGAGAGAGTTGTTCTTCAAGCCTAAACATCGTGACCACACGCCCCTTCCAAGCACGTTCTCCTCCTCGCTTGCTTAAACCTTTGCTTGCGTGCACCTCCCTGGGTTTGCGTGCGTGCGTGCGTGTGTTTTTGCGTGTGGGGGGTGGATATGTCTGTGTGTGTGTGTGTGTGTGTGTGTGTGTGTGTGTGTGTGTGTGTGTGTGTGTGTGTGATCATTGACTTTTCATCACTGTCAATCGATGAAGGTAAAGCTGCTCATTCACTGCCCTTCTCGGCCTTCCTCTTCTTCCCCTTCCCGCTCCCTCCCCCTGTCTCTTCCCCTCCCCTCCCCCTTAAATATTCCCTCTCCTTTCATCTCGCTTTCCTCATTCTCAAATCATCTCCCCATACCCTCCCCAAACCTCGCCTCCCTTCCCTTCTCCCTCACCATTCTCTCCCCACACCTCACTCATATCATCTCCCCTCATTTCCTCCCCTCCTTTCCCTCTTCCTCCCCTCCTTTCCCTCTTCCTCCCCTTTCCATCTTTGAGATTTTGAAACAGGGCAGAAAAAGGCCGTAGAGTTAATTGACCGTGTGAGACCGTAAAAGCATTTGTCTGGTAGGAAAGTGGAATATTATTAATCTTATATTTTATTGTCGCTGCTGGGGGTATGCGCGCTGTGAGATGTGGGAAGAGGTTATATTGGGAACATAAACCATAGGAATAGCAGAAGCAGTGAGGGGATTCGAACTGACACAAGGCCAGTACTGAGGCAACTGATCCACCCAGTCTCCACATCGCCTCCCCTCCCTCCCATCTCATCTAGGTCATCTCACGCCTCCGTCTCCCTTCTCCCCTCACCTCATCACCTTATCAACGCTGTACTCCCCTTCATCTCCCCTCACCCCACAGTTTCCCCTCCCCCTCACCTCCCCTTCCCTTCACACACACACACACACACACACACACACACACACACACACACACACACACACTCTCTCTCTCTCTCTCTCTCTCTCTCTCTCTCTCTCTCTCTCACCCCATTGTCTAGGTGTCCGCCGCGGTTCTCTATTACCCTCCCCCCCCTCCCATCCCCTCTCTTTCTCCTTCCTCCTCTCTTCCTCTTCTCTCCATTTTCTCCTTCCCTCTCCCCTTTTCTCCTCATCCTTTCTTTCCTCTCCCTTTCTCTCTCACGCCTTCTCCTTTCACCCCCCCCTCTCTCTCTCTCTCTCTCTCTCTCTCTCTCTTCTAATTCCTCTCCCTCTTGGCTCTCCCATCCCTTCTCTCTCCCCTCTCTCTCTTCTCCCTCTTCCTCTTTCCCCTCTTCCTCTTCCTCTTTCCCCTCTTCCTCTTCCTCTTTCCCCTCTTCCTCTTCCTCTTTCCCCTCTTCCTCTTCCTCTTTCCCCTCTTCCTCTTTCTCTTCTCCCTCTTCCTCTTCTCTCTTTCTCCTCTTTCTCTTCTCTCTTCCTCTTCTCCCTCTTCCTCTTCCTCTTTTCCCTCTTCCTCTTCTTCTCCTTCCCTCTTCCACCTCCATCTTCATCCACACTATAGCTGTCTACCTTCCTAACTTCCTCTTTGATTCCTCTTCCTTCCCTCTTACTTATATCTTCTCTCCTCCCCCTTTCCCCACTCACTATTCCTGATCCCTCTCCCCCTCCCCTCTCCCTTCCCCCTCCCCTCTCCTTTCCTCTCCTCTCTCCCCCTTTCCTCTTCTCTCTCCCCCTCCTCTCCTCTCTCCCCCTTTCCTCTCCTCTCTCCCCCTTTCCTCTCCTCTCCTCTTTTCCTCTCCTTTCTCCCCCTTTCCTCTCGTCTCTCCCCCTTTTCTTTGCTCTCTCCCCCTTTCCTCACTCCTCTCCTTCCACGTCACCCCCATCTCCTCCTTCACTCCCCCTCCTCCGTCCCCTCTCCCCGCTTCATTCCCTCCATTCACTATCCACTCCCCAACCCCACTCCCTACCTCCCTTCCTCTTCCAATTCTTCTCTCCACTCCCTTTTCATACTCTCCCCTCTCCTCGCCAATCTCACTACTTCTCTCTCACCCCTCCCCCTCCCCTAATCCCTTCTTTCTCCCCTACTCCCCTCTCCCCGACTCTCTTCCCCACTCCCTCCTCTCCCCCACTCACTCTCACCCCACTCCACAATATCTCCCTCTTGACAAACCACCTCCACGTCACAAACTACCTATTTCACCACTTAACCACCTTGTTTGGCCGCTAACGACCTCGTCTCATCTTTAATCACCCCATCACCACCTTAACCACCTCATCTCACATCTCAACTACCCATCATCATCGTTCACAGCCCTCCATGCAAGAAAGTAGAAGAAATGGCGCTGTTTTCAATAAGATGATGGTGATTGGGAGGGAGGGAGAGGAGGAGGAAGGAAGGGAGGGAGGGAGTGAGGGATAGGCCTGGGAGAGAGAAGGGAAGAAGGAAAAGGAGGGAGGGAGGGAGGGAAAAAAGGAGAGAGGGAGAGGGGGAAGAATGGAGGGAGGGAGGTAGAGGCCTGGGAGAGAGAAGGGAAGGAGGGAAAAGAAAGGAGGGGGGAAGAAGAGAGAAGAGGGGGAGAGGGGAAGGAAGGGAGGGAGAGGCCTGGGAGAGAGAAGGGAGAGGAGGAGGAAGGGAGGATGGAAGAGGCCTGGGAGAGAAGGAAGGAGGAGGAAGAAAGGAGGGAGGGAGGGGGGTAGAGGCCTGGGAGAGAGAAGGGAAGGAGAAGGAAGAAAGGAGGGAGGGAGGGGGAAGAGACCTGGGAGAGAGAAGGGAAGGAGGAAGAAAGGGGGGAGGGGGAAAGGAGGGAGGAAGGGAGAAGGAAAGGGAAGGCTGTAGAAATCTTGAAAGTATGGCTCAGATTATACTTATACAGGTGTCAGCACAGGTAAAGAGAGAGAGAGAGAGAGAGAGAGAGAGAGACGAACCCTCCTCTCACATGATATAAACACGATCGTAAGACCATTTCAGCCTCTGTTGTCTGAATGTTAGGAGGGAAGGGAGTAAGCCCTCACTTTAAAGGGTCATAGGAGCTTAAGGGGGATTTACTACCACTAAAGGGAGGATTTATTGCCCTTTATAACAAGCGATTACACTTATTTTAATGTCAGGCGAGAGGGAGACTAAGTGACATATTGGTAAGTGCTTGGGGATGATGCTGAGAGAAAGAGAGAGAGAGAGAGAGAGAGAGAGAGAGAGAGAGAGAGAGGACAGGTGTATGAGGCAGGGAAGGGAAGGGAAGGGAGGGGAGGGAGGTGGGGGAGAGGAAGAGGAAAGGGGAAGGGAAGGAAAGATGGGTTGGGGAGGGTTGGGTTAAATATTAGGTAGGGTAGGGAAGGGGGTGTTATAGGAAAGGTAGGGTGTCGTTAGGGGAGGAGAGGAAAGGAAGGGTAAAGGAGAGGAGGGGAGGGTTGGGTAGAGAGGAGAGGTAGTGGGTAAATAAAGGGGAGGTATGGGGTAGGGAAGAAATAGGTAGGGTAGGGTAGGGTAGGGAAGAAATAGGTAGGGTAGGGTAGGGTAAGGAAGGGTAGGGTAGGGTAGGGTAGGGTAATGTAGGGCAGAGCAGGGAGGGTAGGGTAGGGTAGGGTAAGGTAGGGTAGGGTAAGGAACACATTAAGATTACAGGGGTGATGAGTAATAGTACATACGAGATTGGGGAAGAGGCAAAAGTGGTGTGAGTAATGACAGGGGTGAGAGAGAGAGAGAGAGAGAGAGAGAGAGAGAGAGAGAGAGAGAGAGAGGACCATCATATTTCACCAATCTCTTATTTTTCACCGGGCAGGCCCACCACCCAGCCCCATCAGTGCCACCGCGTGAAGGCGTCCCTCGCTCCCTTTATCGCCAGAGTTAAATGAGGAATAAG
>NC_137059.1:817500-830000 GCF_032717465.1 Coenobita brevimanus
TTAGATGCACGGATTGGTAAGAGAGAGGAGGAGGAGGAGGAGGAGGAGAGAGGGTAGAATGAAGAGGAGGAGGAGGAGGAGGAGGAGAAGAGATGGTAGAATGAAGAGGAGGAAGTGGAGGAGGAGGAGGAGGAGGATGAGGAGGAAGAAGAAGAAGAGGAGGAGGAGGAGGTGGAGGAGGAGAGAGGGTAGAATGAAGAGGAGGAGGAGGAGGAGGTGAAGGAAGAGGATGATGATGACGAGAGAGAGAGAGAGAGAGAGAGAGAGAGAGAGAGAGAGAGAGAATTTTCTAACCTAAATATTAAGTACCACTGGATTCTAGAACTTATAATATTTCTAGAGCAGTACCTAACACCTCCTCCTGAGCGAATTATCCTGCACAGAACACCACAGTCTCCCCTTCCACGTAATTAATACAAACCACATTATCAAAATAAATACAAGACAACGTTAAGATATTCGAAACTAAATCGCAAAGGGGTAGGCGTTACGTCCTGTGAGATTTGTGGGATTAAGGGTAATATTGAATGGAGTTGAGTACTGGGATTAGAGGATTAGGATGGGTACTGGAGGAGGAGGAGGAGGAGGAGGAGAAGAGAGGAAGACGTAGACCTTATGTAAGAATATTGCAGGAGAGGGAAGAAGGGAGAAGGAAGAGGAGGCGGAAGAAGAGGAAGAAGAAGAAGAAGGAGGAGGAGGAGGAGGAAGAAGAAGAAAGAGGAGGAGGAGGAGAAGGAAGACATTGGAGGAGGAAAGAGAAGAAGAGAAGAAAATCATCGGTGAGGGAAGAGGAGGAAGAAGAAGAGGAGGAGGAGAAGGAGGAGGAGGAAGAGGAGGAGGAAGAGGAGGACTTTTGCTTTCTAAACACGTGAAACAATATGAGGGAATTTTGTGTAGGGGTGGTGTGTGTGCGTTTTTCTGCGTACACGTGCACATGAGGTTAAAAGTGTACATGCGACCCTTAATCATCGCTGTGGAAGAGAGAGAGAGAGAGAGAGTATGAGTTTATGTATGTATGTATGTATCCAGGTATGTGTGTATATATATGTATGTGTGTGTAACTCTGAACATACACTCAGTAGCCCTTTCCCTGAGGCTCAAACACATAGGATGAACTAGGGACATAAATTAAGAGAGTTCAAAGTTATTACAATGGCGGTGTGGCTGACAGATTACCACAGTGGCGGAAGTTACTCTATCACTCTCTGTTATAAGGTCTTGCGTCAGCAGGGATGAAGGAAGGAAGGAAGGGAGGGGGTGATAGGAAGAAGGAATGAAGGAGGAAAGAAAGAGTGGTATTAGTAGGGATGTCGGGAAGGAAGGAAGGATGGAAGGAAGGAAGGAAGGGGATGGTATTAGTAGGGAAGGAAGGAAGGAAAGGAGTTAGGAATGATGGAAGGAAGGAAGGGAGGATGGGAGGAGGATGATAGGAAGAAAGGAGGAAGGGAGGGAATGATAGGAAGAAGGGAGGAAGGGAAGAAATGATAGGAAGAAGGGAGGATGGAAAGGGATGGTAGGAAGAAGGAAGGAAGATAAGGAAAGAAGGGAGGAAGAGGACGACAGATAGGAGGAAGGAGGGGAATGACAGGTAGAAGAAGGAAGATATAGGCAAGAAGGAAGGTAGGACAGGGATCGGTAATGATGAGATGTAACTTGTGGAGAGAAGGAAAGAATTTAAGATAGAAATTGATACAGGTAGATAGATAGATTGACCTAGTTTCGAATCTATATCCCCCCAGGTCAAGGTCTTTATCAGCTTTCTTATCAGCTGTAGAATTAAGCTGATAAGGACGTTCGTAAGCTGTAGATAAGGGTTTAGAAAATAATGCGATGTCATGAAGGCAGGTGCTTAATTGGCAAAGATACCTGTAAAAGAAATGGTGAGTTGAGGATGACCTGACGAGGGACTGTGACGGTGATGAGAGAGAGAGAGAGAGAGAGAGAGAGAGAGAGAGAGAGAGAGAGAGAGAGGAAGACTGTAAGGAAAGAGAAGAGGGGAAGGAGGAAGTCGAGAGGAGAGGGAAGAGAGGAAGAAGAGGAGAGGAAAGAGAGAAGAGGAAGAGGACAGGAAAGAGGGAGGAAGAGGAAGAGAGGGTGGAGTAAGACTGTGGATGGGTGAAGTTATCAGTGGATGGGGTGGGGTGGGGTGGGGTGGGGTTTGGTGGGGTAGGGTGGGGGGTGGTGGGGTCGACATGTGGACGAGAGTAAGGTAACGCAGATTAGAGTGAGTTGGGGGGAGGGCAGTCAAAGGGTGGGTGACAGAGCGACTTGGAGGCGTTTTGTCTGCGGATACCCTTTGCGGGACTAGGGCGTCGGGCTGTAGATAGATAGATAGATAGATAGATATTAGACAGTGTTATATTTACCACAGAGTTCAAATTCAATTACATTTTGCATATATCAGATTAAGTTTGGATGTGTGTGTGTGTGTGTGTGTGTGTGTGTGTGTGTGTGGTGTGGGTAGGGTGGGTGTGGATGTGTGTGGATGTTTGTGGGTGTGGGTGTGTGTGTGTGTGTGTGTGTGTGTGTGTGGGTATAGGTGTGTGTGTGTGTGGGTATGGGTGTGAGTGGATGTGTGTGGGTATAGGTGTGGGTGTGTGTGGGTATGGGTGTGAGTGGATGTGTGTGGTGTGGGTAGGGTGGGTGTGGATGTGTGTGGGTGTGTGTGGATGTATGTGGGTGTGTGTGTGTGTGTGTGTGTGTGTGTGTGGGTATGGGTGTGAGTGGATGTGTGTGGGTATAGGTGTGGGTGTGTGTGGGTATGGGTGTGAGTGGATGTGTGTGGTGTGGGTAGGGTGGGTGTGGATGTGTGTGGGTGTGGATGTGTTATGTGGGTGTGTGTGGGTAGGGCTGTGTGGGGTGGAGTTGTGACGTGGATGGGGTGTGTAGACAGGGTGGGGTGGGTGTGTGGTTTTGCTGTGGGTGTGGGGGTGGGGTGTGGGGTGGGGTCAGCAGTCAGACGGACGGACAGGCGATGTGTCAGCGTTACCCAATGACCTGAAAGACGAGGTTACGGCAGGTCAGACGGGGGGGGGGGAGTAAGACCCTGGGAAGAAGGAAGTGAAGGATGTGGAGAAGGAAGGAAGGAAGGAAGGGAGTGATAGGGAGAAGGAAGTGGAGGGAAGGAAAGGAATGATAGAAGGAAGAGGAAGGAAGGAAGGAAGGAAAGGGGTGATAGGGAGAAGAAGGAAGAGGAAGGAAGGAAGGAAGGAAGGAAAGGGGTGATAGGGAGAAGAAGGAAGAGGAAGGAAGGGGATGTTAGGGATAGGGAAGAAAAGGAGGAGGAATTAAGAAAAGGGAAGGGAATAGGAGAGAGATAAGGGAGAGAGGGAAAGGAGGAGGAGGAAGGAAAAGACGAGAAGGAAGAGGGAAGGAGGAAGGAATGGAGAGAACAAAGGAGGGAGGGAGGAAAGTGAAAATGGAGAAGAAAAATAAGAGAAGGAGGAGGGAAGAGAGAGAGAGGAGAGAAAGGAAGAAAGAGGGAGGGAAGAAGTGAAATGAAACTTGAGAGAGAGAGAGAGAGAGAGAGAGAGAGAGAGAGAGAGAGAGAGAGAGTTGGAGAAAGCATGGTAGAGGAAAAAAGGAAAATTTGTCTCTCCTCCTCCTCCTCCTCCTCCTTCTTCTTCTCCCACGTCTAAGTTAAAACCTTTGACCTCAACATTCTTTTTCCTTCCTTCCTTCCTTCCTTCCTTCCTTCCTTCCTTCCTTCCTTCCTTCCCTCTTTTTTCTTCTTTCGTCAGCTTGGACAGTTAAATTCTCTCTCTCTCTCTCTCTCTCTCTCTCTCTCTCTCTCTCTCTCTCTCTCTCTCTCTCTTCTCTCTCTCTCTCTCTCTCTCTCTCTCTCTCTCTCTCTCTCTCTCTCTCTCTCTCTCTCTCTCTCTCTCTCTCGTCGAAATATGAGACAGAAAGAGAGCAAGGGGAAGGGAAGGGAAGGGAACACTAGCAGAGAGAGAGAGAGAGAGAGAGAGCAACCCAGAGCTGGTGTTTGCCGTCTTAACATCTTGAAATTATCATGAGGCAGACAGAGGTGAGGCAGGCAGGCAGGCAGGGGTGAGGCAGGTAGAGAGGTAGGCAGGCAGGCAGGCAGACAGACAGGTAGGCAGGGGTGATGCAGGCAAGCAGGCAGGTAGGTAGGCAAGGAGGTAGGCAGAAAGGCAGGCAGGGAAGCAAGGAGGTAGGCAGGCAGACAGGCAGAGGTGAGGCAGGCAGGCAGACAAGCATGGAGGCAGAGAGGTAGGCAAGGTTAGGCAGACAGACAGACAGACAGGGTGACAGAGAGGAATGGTGCTGTTGGATAGGCAGGAAGAGTGAGGCAGTGGTAGGTAGGTAGGTAGGTAAGTAGGTAGGTAGGTTTGGTAGGGAGGTGAAAATGACTGGTTAGTAGGTAGGTAGGAATATATTGTTGGTAAGTAGAGGTGATTGATGTGTAGGTAGGTAGGTAGGTAGATGGGTAGGTAGGCAAGTGTGTAGGGAGGGTTGTGGTAGGTACAGAGTAGATTGTGTGTGTGTGTGTGTGTGTGTGTGTGTGTGTGTGTATGAGAGAGAGAGAGAGAGAGAGAGAGAGAGAGAGAGAGAGAAATCGTTGTTTGTATGCTGTGTAAGAGTGTAGGTGGGGAGGGGGAGGGGGGAGGAAGTGGGGGAGGGGGGAAGGGGGAGGGGAGTAGAAGATCTTGAAAGTATGGGAGAGAGAGAGAGAGAGAGAGAGAGAGAGAGAGAGAGAGAGAGAACATTTTCCTCCATTTCTAAAAATATAGGCGTGTATCCGAGGGTAGGTCATAATGCTTAATGCGACTCAGGGACGAAGGAGGCGGGTCAGTTCCCTTAAGCGTCCGGAATGAGTAGCCTAGCCTCGGGAACCTACGCTACAGATGCCTAAAAAAAAAGTATATATGAAAAAGATTAAGATTTTCAGTATTTTTGACATATAGGGATAAAAGTAGACCCAATTCCGACTTTCCTGAAAAATTACCCTTATATATATTATGCATAGGGGTTAGTTTTGTTTATTAATTAATTTTTTTATTTTTTGGGAAGGGTAAGACGGAGGGACAGGTGGGTGGGGGAGAGTTATGCTTCTCTCCCCATTCTCTTCAATTTCCTTAAGTATAAATGAAGAAATTAAGGTCCTTCTCTCTGTCTGTCTGTCTGTCTGTCTCTCTCTCTCTCTCTCTCTCTCTCTCTCTCTCTCTCTCTCTCTCTCTCTCTCTCTCAGTCCCTTCAAGAATCACCTCTTTTACCTCCTTTCCTCTCGTCTTATCTCCCTTCCTCCCTCACTCTAGGGCGGAGTGTGAGAGAAAGTGAGAGAGGAAGATAAAGGTGATGGAGAGAGAGAGAGAGGGAGAGAGAGAAGAGAGAGAGAGAGAGAGAGAGAGAGAGAGAGAGAGAGAGAGAGAGAGAGGCCACAGGTGTAGAGAGAGGCCACAGGTGTAGAGAGAGGCTGACGGGTTCACCTGATCACTCAGCACTAAATAATGTAGTAGTTCTCTCTCTCTCTCTCTCTCTCTCTCTCTCTCTCTCTCTCTCTCTCTCTCTCTCTCTCTCTCATAACCGTTTCCCCTCTAATGCAAGCTGGTACTTTACTCATTACTCCCCTCTTATCTCTCTCTCTCTCTCTCTCTCTCTCTCTCTCTCTCTCTCTCTCTCAGATCTCCCCTTTCCCCCTCCATTTCTTTCCCTCTCCCCTCTCCTCCCCTCCTTTTTTCCTTCCTCATCTCCTCCCCTCTTCATTTCCTCTCTACACCCCTCTTTCCTCCTCTTCCTTGTCTTCTTTCCCCTCTCCTCTCCTCTCGTTTCCCCTCTTTCTCCTTCCTTCTGTCCTCATATCCTTCTCTCTTTCCCTCTCTCCTTTCTCCATCCTTCCTCTTGTTTCTCTCTCTTCTTCATCTTTCCTACCTCCTTCCTTCCTTCCTCCCCTCTCTTTCGTCCTCTTCCTCCTCCTCTTCCTCCCTCCCTTTCTTCCTCCCTTCCCTCCTCCCCTTCTTTCTGTTCCTCCTCTCCCATCCTCCCTTTTTCCTCCCCCTTCCATCTCCCTTCCCTCCTCCTCCTTTCCTCCCTACCCTCGTTCCCTTCTCTCCTCTTCCTCTTAGTCTCCACCCTCTTCCCCTCTCTCACTTACTTGCTCCATCCCCTCCTTTCCTCTTTTTAACTCATTTCTCCCCTCTCCTCTTCTCCCCTCTCCCTCCCTCCCTCCCCTCTCCCTCTCCTCCATCTTCTCTTACCCCTCCCTTCTCTCTTCCCCCCTCTCTCTCTCTCATTCTCTTTAATCCCCACTCTCTTCCCTTTTCACTCATTTCCTTCCCCCCCTCTCTCTCTCTCTCTCTCTCTCTCTCTTCCATTTTCCCCTCATCCTCTCCCCTCTACCTCTTTTTCTCGTTCTTCCTTTCCTCTCTCCCCCTCTCTTCTATTCCCTGTTATTCCTCTTTTCCTCTCTTCCCTCTCATTTCTTTCTCTTTTCCCCTCATTTCCTTCTCTCTTTCCCCTCTTTCTCCCCTATCTTCCCCTTCTCTTTTTCCTCTCTCATTCCCTTCTCTTTTTCCTCTCTCTTTCCCTTCTCTTTTCTCCTCTCTTCCCTGTCATTTTCCCCTCTCTTTCCCTTCTCTTTCACTTCACTTTTCCTACTCTTTCCCTTTCCCCCTCTCTTCCTTCTCTCTTCCTCACTTTTCCCCATCTTCTCTTTCCCCCTCACTTCCTTCTCACTCTCGCTCTTTTCCCCTCTCTAAAAAGAGTAGCAGAGGGGCCGGAATCTCAAACTCACACATTTTTAAGTTGCACCCGCGGTATTTGCACTAATGGAGAGAGAGAGAGAGAGAGAGAGAGAGAGAGAGAGAGAGAGAGAGAGAGAGAGAGAGAGAGAGAGAGAGAGAATCTTGTAAATGGAGAAGCAGATTTAGATACGGTATGTTAGTAATAATGATATATATATAATTAATAACCAGTCGGAACAGCATCCTAAGGTTATTTACTCTCTTTTACACCGGTGCTCTCTTTTCCTCTCTTCTCCTCCTCTCTTTCCCTCCATCTCTCCCTCCCCTTTCTCTCCCTCCACCTCCCTTTTTCTCACTGTTCATTCTCTTCCAGCCCCCTCCCTTATACCCCCTCCCCTCCCCTTCTCACTTATTTTGTCTCCCTCCCTCTCTCTCCCCTTCCCTCCCTCCCTCCCTCCCTCCCTCGTGGAAGAAAGGAAGAAAGTTACCGGGTAATCAAAAGTTTCGAGGAAGTGTTCTGTAGTCAGCGAAGGGAGAGGCGACCCCTATGCAGCCAGGGGAGGGGGAGGGGAGGGGGGAGGGGAAAGAGAGGAGAGGGAGGTAGGGGAAGGAAGGTGATATTGAGGTGATATTGAGGAGTGGGGAGGGGAGAGAAGACCCCTAGGCAGCGAGGGGAGGGGAGGGACAGGAGGAGGTAGGGGAAGGAGGGGGAGGGAGAGGTAGGGGAAGGAGATAGGGCAAGGAGGGGGAGGGAGAGGGAGATAGGGGAGAGGAGGAGGGGAAGTTAGGAGAAAAGGGGGAGAGGGAGGTAGGGGAAGGAGGGGGATGGAGACATAGTTGAAGGAGGGGGAGGGGGAGGTAGGGGAAAGAGGGGGAGGGGATGGTAGGGGAAAAGGGGGGGAGGTAGGGAAAGAAGGGGATGGGGGAGGTAGGGGAAGGAGGGGGAGGGGAAGGGGGTGGTAGGGGAAAGATGGGGAGGGGGAGATAGGTGAAGAAGGTGGAAGAGGAGGTAGGGAAAGGATGGGGAGGGGGCGGTAGGGGAAGGATGGGGAGGGGGAGGTAGGGGAAGGAGGGGGTGGAGGAGGAAGGGAAAGGAGGGGGAGGGGGTGGTAGGGGAAGGAGGGGGAGGGGGTGGTAGGGGAAGGAGGGGGAGAGGGAGGGGGTGGTAGGGGAAGGAGGGGGAGGGGGAGGGGTGGTAGGGGAAGGAGGGGGAGGGGGAGGAAGGGGAAGGAGGAGGAGGAGGAGGAGGAGGAGGTAGGGGAAGGGGGAAGGGAGATAGGGGAAGAAGGGGGAAAGGAGAGGAGGGGGAAGTAGTGGAAGGAGGGGGATGAAGAGGTAGAGGAAGGAGGGGAGGGGGAGGTAGGGGAAGAAGGGGAGGAGGAGGTAGGGGAAGGAGGGGAGGGGGAGGTAGAGGAAGGAGGGGAGGGGGAGGTAGGGGAAGGAGGGGAGGGAGAGGTAGGGGAAGTGGTGGAGGGGGAGGTAGGGGAAGGAGGGGGAGGGGGAGGTAGGGGAAGAAGGGGATGGGGAGGTAGGGGAAGAAGGGGATGGGGAGGTAGGGGAAGAATGGGATGGGGTGGTAGGGGAAGGGGGAGGTAGGGGAAGAAGGGGATGGGGTGGTAGGGGAAGAGGGAGGTAGGGGAATGATGGGGAGGGGGAGATAGGGGCACAGGAGGGGGATGGAGAGGTAGGGGAAGGAAGGGGGATGGGGAGGAAGGGGAAGGAGGAGGAGGTAGGGGAAGGGGGGAGGGAGAGTTAGGTGAGGGAGATAGAGGAAGGAGGTGGAGGGAGAGGTAGGGGAAGGAGAGGAGGGGGAGGTAGTGGAAGGAGGGGGAAGGGGAGGTAGTGGAAGATGGGGGAGGGGGAGGTAGAGGAAGGAGGGGGAGGGGGAGGTAAGGGTAGGAGCGGGAGGGGCAGGTCGGGGAAGGAGAGGGAGGGGGAGGTTGGGATGGAGGGGGGGGGAGGTAGGGGAAGGATGGGGAGGGAGAGGGGGTGGTAGGGGAAGGAGGGGGAGGGGAAGGGGGAGAGAGGAGAAAGATGGGGAGCGGGCGATAGGGGAAGGAAGGGGATGGGGAGGAAGGGGAAGGAGGGAGAGGAGGAGGAGGCAGGGGAAGGGGAGAGGGAGATAGGGGAAAGAGAGGAGGGGGGGGTAGTGGAAGGAGAGGGAGGGGGAGGTAGGGGGAGTGGGAGAAGGAGATAGGGGAAGGAGGGGGAGGTAGGGGAAGGAGGGGGATGGGGAAGAAGGGGAATGGGGAGATAGGGGAAGGAGGGGAAGGGGAAGAAAGGGGACGGAGAGGTAGGGGAAGAAGGGGGAGGGGGAGGTAGGGGAAGGAGGGGAAGGGGGGGAGGGATAGGTAGGGGAAGGAGGGGGAGGGGTAGGTAGGGGAAGGAGGGGGAGGGATAGGTAGGGGAAGGAGGGGGAGGGATAGGTAGGGGAAGGAGGGGGAGGGGTAGGTAGGGGAAGGGGGGGAGGGATAGGTACGGGAAGGAGGGGTAGGGGTAGGTAGGGGAAGGATGGGGAGGGGTAGGTTGGGGAAGGAGGGGGAGGGAGAGGTAGGGGAAGGAGGGGGAAGGGGAGGTAGGGGATGGAGTGGGAGAGGGAGGTAGGGGAAGGAGGGGGAGGGGGAGGTAAGGGTAGGAGTGGGAGGGGCAGGTCGGGGAAGGAGGAGGAGGGGTAGGTAGGGGATGGAGGGGGAGGTAGGGGAAGGAGGGGGAGGGGTAGGTAGAGGTAGGAGAGGGGGAGGTAGGGGAAGAAGGGAAGGCGGAAATACCTTTTAAACCAGAAGGAATCAACATTTACTTGTAGCCATTTGTTAATTAATACACTCTGACAAACACTATCAGACGCCTTGGAAAGATCACAGAGTGCAATCAGAGATACCTTTCTGTTGTCTAGGTTTTCATAGAGCTTACAAGAGAGTGTTAAAAGAGCAGTTTCAGTAGAGAGATTATGTCTAAAGCCAAGCTGAGAATTACTGAGATGATTCCTTTCTAAGTGATCCATAAGTTGCGATGCATTAGGAACCAACTCACTTAAGGTTCTGCAGGTGGCTTCAGTATTACCTTGGGTTTCCTCTAATCTTATATTGTAATACTCTGATTTACCTTTGCCAACCTGCCCTCTAACCTGCCTTTTTTAATGTTCTATATTTGTCTTTAAGTCTACATTATATCTATCAGTTTTAAGATTATATCGTACACTGTCTCTTTCTTGCATCAAAACTCTTATGTCACCTGTTATCCAAGGGCAGAAGGGTCGTTTAACTTCTTTTGTCACCATTTGTGCACACAAGTCTAGGCATTTATTAAAAACATAGTTGAATATTATAACCTGCGTGTCAGTATTGTCAGTTGTAAGTATCTTATTTAGACTGGGACTCTCTTCTGTTAGTAGCTTGCACGTAACCTCAAGGGAGTAATTTTTTAGTTGTCGGTAAGTTTTAAGTAATGGTTGTCGTTTTGGTTTATGTAAATCTACTGCAACACTAGTGAGGTCGTGATCAGCTACAGGAGAGGGAACAGCGTCTGCATGAATTACTAAGCCAGGCTTGTTAGTTACAGTGATATCTAACAAAGTAGCAGAGATGGGTGTTATTCATGTGGGGTTATCCATTAACTGGTATAGTTTCATATTGGAAATAATTTTGTTCATCTTACTGTGATAATAGGTCATCATTAAGATCACCGAGGACATAAAAAGACTTATTTCGTAGACGAATGAAATTAAACACGTCTGCAATATAATCAAAAGTTAGTGAATTAGATTAACACGCAACCAATGATGACTGAAGGCAGCTTACGATACTGTACCGTGACACATATACTATCTTCCACCCCCTCTGGTCTTTCTGTAGATACATTAATGGTATTTACAGTTAGAACATCTTTTAGGTAAACACATACACCACCTCCTCTGCCCTTGTCACATCTAAAAACCTGGTAATTTGGAATGGAAATGTGGATATTTGGTGTTTGTGGAGGAAGTCAAGGTTCACGTACACACAGCGCGTCAGTGTCCCTTTCACTGATTAATAGTTTAATTTCTTCCTTATTTGCTGTGAGACTTTGTACGTTTAGGTGTTCGATTTTAGGGGCATTAATTACCTTTTGTTCCCATTCTCCGGCATTTCCTTCCTCGCCAGACCCCTAAGGGTTGTGGTAATGGCATCCTTTCCGTTTGTGCCCCAGCATGTGGCAGAAATAGCACCTCAGCCAGTGGTCAAACCTGCAGTTAGCCAGCGATGGTTAAATTCACCACAATTATGGCATCCTCGCCTACTGCCAGAGTGGGTGTGTAGGGGGGATTCTGGTAAGCAGTGAAGCCTTGGCCGTGGCTGCTATTGTTGTCCCGGCCCCCTTCAGCAGTGCCGCGGCCATCTAAGGGTGTGGAGGGAGCCACGCCGCTCATGCTGGGCCCTCGTTGCTGGATATCGTCCTTGTATTTGGAGTGGCATGGCGGGTGTGCAGGGAGGAGAGGGGGGGAGTAGTAGCACCTGCCAGGGCTGGCGGGTCGTGAAGGGGCAGGAAGTGGCTTTGATCGGGTATCAACTAGGTCAGGTGTGCTTGGCGATGGCTTATGGGAGGGGAGTTGTGGGGAGGGGAGTTGTAGGGAGGGGAGTTGTGGGGAGGGGAGTTGTGGGGAGGGGAGTACTGCTGGGTCAGGCCACTCTGTAATCCTCCCTGCCTGCTCCCAATGGGGTGAGATGTGACAGGAGTGGTGTGCCGACCTGCTTTATGCTGCGGCCAGGTGTTCCTAGGTGAGTGATGGTATCCCCCACCATAGTACCCCTCCTTCTCCTGCCTCCGTCCTTGGTGCTGGGGTGGTGGGGGGCTGGGTTGTGGGTGATAAAGTCTGTGCCTGCCGCCACCCACTACCTGCCACCCATACCTACTATCTCGCTTTCCTTCCCTGGTCACAGACAGAACTCTAAGCAGGTATAGGTATCTCTTGCTTCATTTACACCCCCGTCGTGGTAGGGTCTTTGCCAGGAATGTTTTTCAGAGTTTTTCTTAATTTGCTGGTGATTTAGACAGGCACTGAAGGATGGGTACTGCTTAGCTATGACGCCAGGTAATCTCACAATGCCAGTGCGGTTCAGGAGCCTTAGTTTTAGCCATCAGGTAGGAAGCATGACTCCTCTATGTCACCTGGCACCAACCTGAACTCCAGGTCTGGTTTGATGGCCACAATCCTGTTATCACTGGTAGGGGAAGGAGGGGAAAAGGGAGGTAGGGGAAGGAGGGGGAGGTTGGGGATGGAGGGGAAGAGTGAGGTAATGGAAGGAGGGGGAGAGGGAGGTAATGGAAGGAGGAGGAGGTTGGGGAAGGAGGGGAAAAGGGAGGTAGGGGAAGGAGGGGGAGGGAGAGGTAGGGGATGGAGGGGGGAGAGAGAGAGAGAGGAAGGGAGAAGAGTGGAGAGAAGATAGGACCGTATTGCATTGTATTATATCGTATTGTAACGTATTCCAGTATTCATGCGTCGGCCTTGGTCTCCTAGTGGCGGCTGTCCTCGCTGCTCGATCTCTGGCAGCCTCCCTGTTCAGTCCCGCGTCTCTGAAAGAATTGAGTAGGGATTAATGTGTATACTATGGCCCCTACACACACACACACACACACACACACACACACACACACACACACACACACACACACACGGTCCCTAGAGAGTTAGTGTGGCTTAATTAGAAGAGTGTGTTCTAACTTTACGTGTAAGATATTGGAGAGAGAGAGAGAGAGAGAGAGAGAGACAGAGAGAGAGAGAGAGAGAGAGAGAGAGAGAAAGAGAGAGAGAGAGAGAGA
>NC_137059.1:837500-845000 GCF_032717465.1 Coenobita brevimanus
ACTGCTCTCACTCTTGACTTGTGTCCTTCCAACAACGTCCAAGCTTCACTTCCGTACGTTACAGTTGGTATCACAATACTGTCATGTAGTAACTTTTTCACTTCCATGCTCACTTCCCTGTTTCTTATCACTGCTTTCAAGGAACCAGCAACCTTTCTTCCCTGCTGTACCCTTTCAAGCACTTCACCCTCCAAACCTCCATCCTTACTCATCACACTAGCCAAGTACTTAAACATACTCACATTTTCCAATTCCTCACCATCCAACCTCGCTTTACATTCACTGACTTCACCTCTCTCAAAGACCATCACTTTACTCTTCCCTACATTCACCTTTAGATTCCGTTTCTTACACACTCTCCCAAACTTATCCACCAAGCCTTGCAGCTCCCCTTCGTCTTCATTCAACAACACAGTATCATCTGCAAACAACAGTACAGGGAGTTTCCAAACACTATCCTCTCTCACCAGGGCCACTCCAACATCCACTACCCTACCTTGTACCTCTTTTATTACCCCATCCATGAACAGATTGAACAGCCATGGAGACATGACACATCCCTGTTTCAGCCCAACCTTCAAAGAGAAAAATTCGCTCAGTTCACCATCCACACGCACTGCTGCCTTAGCACCATCGTATATACTCTTCACAGCATTCAACAACTTCCCATCTACTCCATATATTCTTAACACTTTCCACAATCCTTGTCTATCCACCCTGTCATATGCTTTCTCCAAATCCACGAAAGCCGCATACAACTTCTTTCCCTTCTCTAGAAACTTTTCCACTAAAGATCTAAGAATGAATATCTGATCTACACAACCTCTCCCCTTCCTAAAGCCTCCCTGTTCTTCTCCAACTGATTCCTCTGTTCTTTCCCTAACTCTGTCAATAAGTATCCTACCATACACTTTTCCTATTATACTAAGAAGACAAATGCCCCTATGATTACCACACACTTCTTTTTCCCCTTTTCCTTTGTACAAGGGAATAATTATACATTTTCCTAAGCGATTGTATTTTTTTACTTATTCAACACCTTTGCCCCTATTACTGCCAGGTAAGAACGCTCCCTAACACCTTTTCGTAAGCGATTTATTTTTTTTGTGTGTTACTTATGCAGAGTACGGCGATGGGTCAGGGATTTACATGGCACCCAGACCTCCTCCTCCAACCAACCTCAAGTCTTTGCCATCGAGGGTGAGGGTCGAGGAGGAGAACACCGAGTATCACTTCACTTTGTCTTCATGTGTGCATTAACTGATTATTTATGAGGCTTGAGTTAATGAGAGAGAGAGAGAGAGAGAGAGAGAGAGAGAGAGAGAGAGAGAGAGAGTTGTACATGTAGGCAGACTGACACACACACAGTAGGATAGTGAGTGTGGTACCAAAAACTCGTGTGTGTGTGTGTGTGTGTGTGTGTGTAAGAGAGAGAGAGAGAGAGAGAATAGTGAACGCGTCGGTGAGAGCTGAGTGAGAGGGAAAAAGTGAGAGAGTGGGAAAAAAGAGAGAGAGAGAGAGAGAGAGAGAGAGAGAGAGAGAGAGAATAGTCAACATGTCAGCGAGGGCTGAGTGAAAGATGGAAAAAGTGAGAGAGAGAGAGAAAAAAAGAGAGAGAGAAAATAAAAAGAGAGCATGTCTTCTCTTGCCTTGGTCCAGACAGGAGAAAACTCTAAGGTAAATACACGCCACATTTCACCGTCAGACTGGCCTATTTAAAACACACACACACACACACACACACACACACACACACACACACACACACACACACACACACAAGGAACTGCTGCAAAGGGAGGAAATAAAAAAAAACGTAAGCGACTTTGACTAAGAGAGGATGGTGATATTTCTGAGAGAGAGAGAGAGAGAGAGAGAGGGAGGGAGAGAGAGAGAGAGAGAGAGAGAGAGAGAGAGAGAGTTTAATGAGATCAGAGTCCACCTTCCCTCAGACATATTGCGGAGTTCGTGTGTGTGTGTGTGTGTGTGTGTGTGTGTGTGTGTGTGTGTGTGTGTGTGTGTGTACGTTTAGTTTCTTACTGTGGACGTATATTTAAATACACCTTTTTGACGGATTCATATCTAGACGTGTGTGTATGTGCGTTTTAGTTTGTGCGTGTACATGTGCGTTTTAATGTGTGTGTGTGTGTATGTGTGTGTGTGTGTGTGTGTTTTAGAGAGAGAGAGAGAGAGAGAGAGAGAGAGAGAGAGAGAAATGACTCTGGCAAGTAGAGGAGGAAAGATGTTAAAGAAAGAAGGGGAGGAGGGATGGAGAGGAGTAGAAGAGAGAGAGGTAATGGAAAGGAGAGAGAATGAGAGGAGGAAGGAGGAATGAAGAGAAGAGGAGGGAGAGAAGGCAGAAGAGAGGTAGAGGAGAGGAGGAGGGTAGAAGAGGAGGGAAGAGGAAGAGGGAGGAAGGGAAGAATAAGAAGGGAGAAAGAAGGAAGAGAGAAGGAATGAAGAGAAGAATAAGGAAGAAGGAAGGGAGAGGTAGAGAAGAAGAAAGAGGAGAAAGAGAGGTGAGAAGGGGCAGGAAGAGGGAAGAGAGGAGGTGGAGGAAAAAGAGGAGAGAGGAGGAGGAAAAAGAGGAGAGAGGAGGAGGAGGAGGAGAGAGAGGAGGGGTCATTCTAGGTGAGAGGGTGAGTGGACGAAATAATGAAATGGAGAGCGACGCGCCAGAGAGAGAGAGAGAGAGAGAGAGAGAGAGAAATTATGATGGAGAGAGGAGGGGAAGGGTGAAAGAATGAGCGTGTGTGTGTGTGTGTGTGTGTCTCTCTCTCTCTCTCTCTCTCTCTCTCTCTCACATCCAATCTACGTATGGGAGGATAACCCTGCTCTCCCCCACCCACCCACCCACCATGCTCACTTTCAAAGCATATTCTACCCTGATCTATCGCTACCTATCATCTTCACTACACTGTTTACTTCCCTCCCCCTCTGTCTATCTGTCTATCTATCTGCATTTTATCCGCCTGTCTATCTACTGTATCTATTTGTACCTGTCTATCTATCTATCTATCTATCTGTCTGTCTGTCTGTCTTTCTGTGTGTGTGTGTGTGTGTGTGTGTGTGTGTGTGTGTGTGTGTGTGTGTGTGTGTGTGTGTGTGTGTGTGTGTGTGTGTGTGTGTGTGTGTGTGGATTTTACTGGATCCTACGCACATAAAGACGTACATGCGTGTAGTACATACATAAATGTACACATTCTGTAGTTTGGATATTGTCAGCCGTGCACACACACACACACACACACACACACACACACACACACACAATCCTCATACATTTTCTCACAATCTCCCTCCCTCACTCACTCACTCACTTTCACACAAACACTCTCTCACTCGCTCACTCTCTCTCACTCTCTTTCAGAATTAGCATCGTAGTCTAAACTTGGTCAGAAGTTTATTTACACACCGTATTGATCTAACAGAGAGAGAGAGAGAGAGAGAGAGAGAGAGAGAGAGAGAGAGAGAGAGAGAGAGGATAAATGAAGAGAAGAAATGGAGGAGGAATAATTTGTTGGAGGGAGGAGGAGGAGGAGGAGGAGGAGGAGGAGAGTGGAAGTAGTGATAAGGACGAAGAGAGAGAGAGAGAGAGAGAGAGAGAGAGAGAGGTCCACTTTGGGTATGTTATGATATGTTTATACCATATGTCCACGTAGGTAGGTAGGTAAGTAGGTAGGTAGGTAAGAGGGTAGGAAGGAAGGAGCGTAGGTAAGTAGGCAGAACGGTAGGAAGTTAGGTAGGTAGGTAGGTAGGTAAGTAGGTAGGTAGGTAGGTAGGTAAGTAGGTAGGCGTCATTGTTTTGGAAGCAGACCCGCAAACAAAGAGAGAGAGAGAGAGAGAGAGAGAGAGAGAGAGAGAGGGAGAGAGAGAGAGATTTGTTTACGTCATATATCAACAGCAGGTAGGTAGGTAGGTAAGTAGGCTGGATATGTTAGTAGATGGGTAGGTAAGTAGGTTCATTTTCATCCTTCCTTCCCTCCTTCCTTCCTCCCTTCCTCCCTCCCTTCCTTCCTTCCTTTTAAAATCCCTTCCTCCCTCCTTCCTTCATTATTTCCTTTATCCCTCCTATCTCCTTCACATTCCCTCGCGCCTTCCTTCCTTTCCTCCCTCCTTCCTCCCTAAACACCATTTTCTCTTGTGAGGTGTAATAAGCAGAATAAATCGCTAAGGAAAATGTGTTAGGGAGCTTTCCAGAATTAACCAAGCTGTGTATGTGATTGAGGGGCGGTGTGGTGCGTGACTGTACTGCCAGAAATGTGTATTGGGAAGCAGGCTAAACACACACACACACACACACACACACACACACACACACACACACAAATAATATCACATTCATCCCCCTCTATCTGTTTGCCAATGAACAGTTTTTCGTACACACACACACACACGCACACACACACACACACACACACACACACACACACACAAATAATTATCACATTCATCTCCCTCTATCTGTCTGCCAATGAACAGTTTTTCGTACACACACACACACACACACACACACACACACACACACACACACACACACACACACACACAAATAATTATCACATTCATCTCCCTCTATCTGTCTGCCAATGAACAGTTTTTCGTACACACACACACACACACACACACACACACACACACACACACACACACACACAAATAATTATCACATTCATCTCCCTCTATCTGTCTGCCAATGAACAGTTTTTCGTACACACACACACACACACACACACACACACACACACACACACACACACACACACACACAAATAATTATCACATTCATCTCCCTCTATCTGTCTGCCAATGAACAGTTTTTCGTACACACACACACACACACACACACACACACACACACACACACAAATAATTATCACATTCATCTCCCTCTATCTGTCTGCCAATGAACAGTTTTTCGTACACACACACACACACACACACACACACACACACACACAAATAATTATCACATTCATCTCCCTCTGTCTATCTGCCAATGAACAGTTTTTCGTACACACACACACACACACACACACACACACACACACACACACACACACACACACACACACACACACACACACACACACACACACAAATATTAAAACAGATTTATAAATGATACTATTAGGCATGATAAATTATAATATACGAAATTCCTAAAGCCATGTCTATCCACACGAAAGTCTATCTATCTATCTGTCTATACGTATCTATAGCTAGACGCCTTAATTCCGAAATGGGTGGCCACAAACAAATCGCCTCCATGTCGCCCTGTCCCCTGCCATTTCTCAGCCCCTTTCCCCAGCTCATATACCTCTCCACTCCATCCCTCCACCTCATCCTCGGTCTCCCCCTTCCTCTGCCCCCTCCACCTCACTCACATACGCTCCTAGTTAGTTTCTCACACGAAAATCTTTGGGATATTTCGTGTGTCAGTGTAATTTTTTTCATTTCAGGTAGCAATATCTCTATGAATTGCGTGTAACTGAGTGTGTGTGTGTGTGTGTGTGTGTGTGTGTGTGTGTGTGTGTGTGTGTGTGTGTGTACTAAATACTGTACATTGATAGACAGAGAGAGAGAGAAGAATAGGAGAATAGTGTATGTGTGTGTGTGTGTTTGTGTGTGTGTGTGTGTGTGTGTGTGTGTGTGTGTGTGTGTGTGTGTGTGTGTGTGTGTGTGTGTGTGTGTGTGTGTGTGTGTGTGTGATAGTTCTGCTGATGATGACGTACACGGAGGTATACATAGGGTAGGGCTGCAGAGGAAACCCAGGTAAACTCAGGTAGGAAGGGGGGGGGTCATGCGCAGGTAGGTCAGGAGAGAGAAAGGGAATGGCTTTACCTTAAATATTTACACAGACCACACAGACATTGAGGCCACAGGCAGCCACTCTCTCACATTTTCTCACTTTCTCATTCCCCCACTTTGACACTGGGGTTTAGTAATTAATTGCTGTTTTCATGGGGTTATTATTCTTGTGGTCGTCTCTCTCTCTCTCTCTCTCTCTCTCTCTCTCTCTCTCTCTCTCTCTCTCTCTCTCTCTCTCTCTCTCTCTCTCTCTCTCTCTCACACACACACACACACACACACACACACAATGTAAGTCACGTGCGCACTTACACTGCTCTGCGTGTGTGTGTGTGTGTGTGTGTGTGTGTGTGTGTGTGTGTGTGTGTGTGTGTGTGTGTGTGTGTGTGTGTGTTTCTCCTCCTCCTCCTCCTCCTCCTCCTCTCCATCATCATCATCATCATCATCATCATCATCATCATCATCATCAATTCCACTTTTATCATAGCCCTGTAAGCATGTACGCGTGTCGTTTACCTACATGTACGTATCGCTGTATGTGCGTGTGTGCGTATTAAGAGCCTTACATATCACCACACCCTGTCAGCTCTGAGCCAACATTATAATAATTATCCAGTAAATGTGCCGCTGCCATTCCGCCATATTGAGTGCGTTTGCGTGCGTGTGAAAGAATTGCGTGCGTGAGTGTGCATATGTAAAATCAGGTTGTGTGGGGGTTTGAGTGTGTGTGTGTGTGTGAGGGGAGGGGGTTGAGTGTGTGAGGGGGGTTGAGTGTGTGTGTGTGTGTGTGTGTGTGTGTGTGTGTGTGTGTGTGTGTGTGTGTGTGCGTGCGTGTGTGTGTTTACGTGTGCCAGAAATGGAAGTGTGTAGAGTTAGTGGGTGCCTCTCTCTCTCTCTCTCTCTCTCTCTCTCTCTCTCTCTCTCTCTCTCTCTCTCATCAATCAGTGCCCCGTCTATCGCACTATCTATCTATCGGCCAATTCATCTCCTTCCATCTATCCAAGTGCCCATTACTCCTTACGGAATCACCATCTATCCTTCCATTTATCTATCGAGCCTGCTATCTATCTATCCTCTATATCTGTCTATCTAGTGTTTATCTATCTATGGACTATCTATCTATCTGTCTGTTTCTCTTTATCTACTTCTATTTATCTGTCTGTCTGTTTCCTATATCACAGTTAAGTATATGATATTCTCCATGTTCATCTATCTATCTATCTATCTATCTATCTGTCTATCTATCTATCTATATATCTTTCAGCCTATCAGTCTGTGTGTACGGTATGAATGTATGTATGTATGTATGTATGTAAGGTATGTATGTATGTAAGGTATGTATGTATGTATGTATGTACGTAAGGTATGTATATATGTATGTAAGGTATGTATGTATGTATGTATGTAAGGTATGTATGTATGTATGTAAGGTATGTATGTATGTATGTAAGGTATGTATGTATGTATGTACGTAAGGTATGTATGTATGTATGTGTACTCCCGATAATTCACTTGTCCGCCATTTCACCTGCCCATCTGCTCCTCCCCTCCCCTCCCCTCCCCTCTTCCCGTTTTCTATAGCTTCGGTTTTGTCCAATAAGCATCAATTTCCCTATTATTTTCGCCTCGTTTTTTGTTGAGAGAGAGAGAGAGAGAGAGAGAGAGAGAGAGAGAGAGAAATATATGGGA
>NC_137059.1:855000-857500 GCF_032717465.1 Coenobita brevimanus
CTCACCCCTCACCCCACTCACCCTTCACCCCACTCACCCTTCACCCCACTCACCCCTCACCCCACTCACCCTTCACCCCACTCACCCCTCACCCCACTCACCCCTCACCCCACTCACCCCTCTCACCCCACTCACCCTTCACCCCTCACCCTTCACCCCACTCACCCTTCACCCCACTCACCCCTCACCCGACTCACTCCCACACACACCCCTCACCCCACTCACCTTTCACCCGACTCACCCCATACCCCACTCACCCTTCACCCCACTCACCCCTCTCACCCCACTCACCCCACACCCCACTCACCCTTCACCCCACTCACCCCTCACCCCACTCACCCCTCACCCCACTCACCCCTCACCCCACTCACCCCACTCACCCCGTTCTAACTCCAACATCCTTTCCTCTTTTCCCCCACTTGAGATTAAATCGTTCTCTTTTCCTCCCTTTCAATCCTCTCCCTCCCTCCCTCCCTCCCTTTCCTCCCCCTCCCTCCCTCTAATCCCTCATCCCTCCCTCTTCCCCCCTTCCTCGTCTCTCCTACCCTCCCTTTTCTCTCCTTCCTCTCATTGTCCCATTCCTCTCTCTCTTTCTCTCTCTCTCTCTCTCCCTCTCTCTCTCCCTCTCTCTCTCTCTCTCTCCCTCTCTCTCTCCCTCTCTCTCTCTCTCTCTCTCTCTCTCTCTCTCACATATATATCATGTTTTTTTATATAGTGTAGTATTGTTCCCCTTTCCTCTCCCTTCCCCTCCCTCCCTCCCCTCTCCTCCCTCTCTCCCCTCTCCTCCCTTTCCTTCTACCCTCCCTTCCCCTCTCCCCCTCACTTCCTCCCCCTTTCCTCTCTCTCTCTCTCTCAATTTTCCTTTCCTCTTCTCTCCATCTATCAAATACCTTTTATCCTTCGCTATTTCTCTCCCTTTTATCTCCTCCCTCCCTCCCTTGCCTCCCCTCCTCCCCTCCCTCCCTTCATCTTCTTCCTCTCCCTCTCCTCATCTGCTCTTCTCCCCTCCCTCCCTCCCTTCCTATCCTCTTCCATGCTTCATCCGTCTACCTTCCCCTCCCCTCCCTTCCCTCCCCTCCCCTCCCCTCCCCTCCCCTCCCCTCCACTTCTTCCTCCCCTATATTTTTTTCCCTTTCATATCTTCTATCATTCCTCCTCCTCCTCCTCCTCCTCCTCCTCCTCCTATCCAATCTCTCTCCCCTGATCCTCAACACACTTCTTCATCTCTTTCTCCCCTCCCCCTCCCCTCCCTCTCCCCCTCCCCTCCCCTCCCCTCTCTCCCCTCACCCCGTCTCACCCCGACATTCTGTGGTGATTTGGTCGGTTTGTCGGCTTATCTGGTCTCCCCTCTCCCCTCCCCCCTCTTTTCCTCCCCTCTCCCCATTCTTCACACTCCTTCCCCCTCCGCAACTCTCTCACACACACACACACACACACACACACACACACACACACACACACACACACACCCACATCCCCCCACCCAACCCCCCCACCCCACACCAACCATCATCTCACACCAACTCTTCCCTCATCCTTCGCGCGCCCCCCCAGCCCCCCCGCACCCCCCGAACCCCCCCCAAACTGTCATGGCGGCGGTCAGAGCTGGACTTTACTGCAGATTGGACTTACCGATGTCGAGGCCGATAGACGGTGAGGGAATGCCGATAAAACTGAACCGATACACCCCACCCGACCGATAGCACATTGTACGGGAGCAGTGTGTGTGTGTGTGTGTGTATGTGTGTGTGTGTGTGTGTGAGTGTGAGAGAGAGAGTACTAAAGGTGTGTGTGTGTGTGCGTGTGTGTGTGTGTGTGTGTGTGAGAGAGAGAGAGAGAGTACTAGAGGGGTATGGTGTGTGTGTGTGTGTGTGTGTGTGTGTGTGTGTGTGAGAAAGAGAGAGAGAGAGTACTAAAGGTGTGCGTGTGTGTGTGTGTGTGTGTGTGTGAGAGAGAGAGAGAGAGAGAGAGAGGGGGGGGTATGGATATGGGCTAGTCTGGGGGCGGAAAAGAGGGTAAGGTGAGATGAGGGGAAATGAAAAGTGAGGCGAGGAGATGATTAGGGGAAATGAGTGAGGCGAGGAGATGATGAGGGGAAATGAGTGAGGCGAGGAGATCAGGGGAGATGAGAGGAGATGATAGGGTGAGATGAGGGGAGAGATGGTGGGGTGAGATGAAGGGAGGTGAGGGGAGATGATGAGGGGAAAGGAGATGAAAGTTTAGAAGTGAGGTAGGTAGAGATGATACTGAGATGAGTTGGGAAGAAAGACTGGAGGAGGAGGAGGAAGAAGGAGGAGAAGGAAGAGGAGGAGGAGGAGGAGGAGGAGGAAGAGGCGTTGAAGACGGAGGAAGAAGAGGAGGAGGAGGAAGGAGAGGAGCCAGACGAGGAAGAAGGAAAAAGAAGAGGAAGGGAAAGAGAGAGAGGACAGGGAAATAAGGGAAAAATAATACAAGAAATTTTCCTTGCAAGACGACCTGGGATCCACTTGAGTATTCCAAG
>NC_137059.1:872500-890000 GCF_032717465.1 Coenobita brevimanus
CCGGCTTGTGTATTGCTCTTTCTCTCTTATCTAACTCATACTCTTATCTCTTCTACTATCTCTACTTGCTCTCTTTACTCTCTCTCTGTCTGTCTGTCTCTCTGTCTCTCTCACACACACACACACACACACACACACACACACACACACACACACACACACACACACACACACACACACACACACACACCAAACATCCTTCATTCAACCAGTCCAGGCCAAACACCACTGGATTTCATGTAACAAGCGTAGACCCTTAGGGAGACAAGCGCCGTACAAATTAGTGTGTGTGTGTGTGTGTGTGTGTGTGTGTGTGTGTGTGTGTGTGTGAGAGAGAGAGAGAGAGAGAGAGAGAGAGAGAGAGAGGACTGTAATCTATGTTTGCCGATATATTTTATGTGTGTGTGTGTGTTTGTGTGTGTGTGTGTGTGTGTGTGTTTTCATTGAGAGATATGGTGTGTGTGTGTGTGTGTGTGTGTGTGTGTGTGTGTGTGTGTGTGCGTGTGTTTGGATTTATTGAATAGTGTGTGCGTATGAAATGTGCGTGTGTGTTTGGTGTGACCGTGTGTGTTTGGATTATGTGTATGTATGTATGTGCGTTTGTATTTGCCTGTGTGTGTGTATGTATGTATCTAGGTAGGTATGTAGTATTATGTAAGCGCTATCATCATCATCATCATCATCATCATCATCATCGCCACCACCACCACCACAACAACAACCTATTAACATCTCTCTATCCAGTCTCTCCATTCTCTCCAATCTCTCCCTCCAATCTCTCCAGTCTCTCCCTCCCCTCCCCTTCCCTCCCCTCTATTGTTTGGATTTACGGATGGAATAAAACGCGAAAATTAAACGCTGTAAATCAGACGATGTGGACGACGTTTGTGCTAATATGAAAGAGAGAGAGAGAGAGAGAGAGAGAGAGAGAGAGAGAGAGAGAGAGAATCATAGGTGGATTTTAGCAAAGAGGCTGAGAGAGAGAGAGAGAGAGAGTGTGTGTGTGTGTGTGTGTGTGTGTGTGTGTGTGTGTGTGTGTGTGTGTGTGTCTTCGTTTATAGTGTACCATGTGTATATATTTATGTATGTATGTATATGTATGTGCGCCTCTGTGTACGTGTAATTGTACGTACACTATATTCATGTGCGTTTTTTTTTTACATACACGTATAGTTTTAAATATTACCCATTCATTCATCACTAAAAAAACTTTTGATTGGAAAATGTGTGTGTGTGAGAGAGAGAGAGAGAGAGAGAGAGAGAGAGAGAGAGAGAGAGAGAATGGATTTCGCCGACCCACCCATCAACCAGCTGTCTATCTATCTATCTTACTATATATCTATCTACCTATCTTTCTGTCACCTTTTCTGTCAGTCTGTCTGCCTAATTCCTCTCTGTATCTATCTATCCATCTGTCTGTCTATCTATCTACATATCTATCTATCATGTAATCCTGCTACCAGACAGACAGACAGACGAACCATCGCTGGGTGAGTCATAACATCCTTGGCGGGGTTAATAGACAGACAGACAGATAGACGGATAGACAGAGATTTAACTGAATTTCTCTCTCTCTCTCACTCTCTCTCTCTCTCACACACACACACACACACACACACACACACACACACACACACACACACACACACTTAGGTACATCCCATTACAGAAACAGAAACCCCACAAGAGAGAGAGAGAGAGAGAGAGAGAGAGAGAGAGAGAGAGAGAGAGAGAGAGAGAGAGAGAGAGAGAAAGGTTTACAAGCCTTGATGATGATGATGATGATAGCCAGTTAGATAATTACAGAGTCCATCCATCCTTCATCTAATCCTACATTGCCCCATGAGGAGCGTAGGAGCCCGGGGCTAGGCAAGTTGGGCCTGACATTTAAGATGAGTGACCAGCCTCACTCATCCCTGAGTGGCATTACATGAGCATTAAACCCCAACCACCCCTTGGATATAAACCTTCACCGGCTCAATCCGATTGGAGCGCCGTAATTACCCACTAAACCACCAGGCGCCATAATTTGGTTATATGGTTACCACCCAGCGTAGTAAATGGTTTCCTGGTGTTCAGGAAACCATTTGGCTTGTCACTCAGTGTAGAGTCACCCACAGGCAGAAGGAAGAGGAAAGAATGAAGGAAAGAAAGACAGAAGAGGGAGTGTAAAGTCACCCGTAGGCAGAAGGACGAGGAAAGAATGAAGGAAAGAAAGACAGAAGAGGATGGAAGGAAAGAAGGATGGAGGAGATGAAAGGGCAGACACGCAAGACAGTACTACATCGAGTGAGTGGATGGTGAGCGCCCCAACATACCACAACAAACATACGTAAACATGGCTATATATATATTGTTTTGTTTTGTTTTGCGTGCATGATTTGCGTGCGTTTGCGTGCATGGCTTCTCTTAATGTGATTTTAAATTTCCTTTGATCGGGCTTCAGAAGAGTGAGAGAGAGAGAGAGAGAGAGAGAGAGACAGACAGACAGACAGACAGACAGACAGAGACAGAGTGAGAGAGTGAGTGAGAGTGTGAAAGAGCGGGTGTGTGTGTGTGAGTGAGTGAGCATTGTGTGTGTGTGTGTGTGTGTGTGTGTGTGTGTGTGTGTGAGAGAGAGAGAGAGAGAGAGAGAGAGAGAGGTAAAAATAAAGGATCACACACACACACACACACACACACACACACACACACACACACACACACACACACACACACACACACTAAATGAAGACACACAGCTCTGTTCGTCCTTAGGGGGCAGAAGTGTGGTAATTGTGGTAGTTGTGGTGGGGACTGTGGTAGGGGGTGGTGATATTGTGGTGGGGACTGTGGTAGGGGGTGGTGATATTGTGGTGGGGACTGTGGTAGGGGGTGGTGATATTGTGGTGGGTGTGGTAATGTTGGTTGTGTTGGTGGTGGTAGTTGTGGTTGTGGTGAAGATGATGGTGGTAGTGTTTGTGGTACCGTGTGTGTAGAGCTACGGGACACACACACACACACACACACACACACACACACACACACACACACCTTATTCTTAAATTTTTCTCATGTAACCTTCAGATTTGTGCCCGTGTGTGTGTGTGTGTGTGTGTGTGTGTGTGTGTGTGTGTGTGTGTGTGTGTGTGTGTGTGTGTGTGTGTGTGTGTATAATTGCAGTCATAATTACCTGCCCTAATCACTCCCATAACTGCTAACTCAAATTCTCTCTCTCTCTCTCTCTCTCTCTCTCTCTCTCTCTCTCTCTCTCTCTATTTTCTTCTAATCGAGGGGAGAGGAGGGAGGGAGGGAAGTAGGGAGGAAAAGGAGAAAGAGGAAGGGAGAAAGGGAGGGGATTGATAAGACAGACTGATGATATAGGTAAGATGAAGGGAGAGAGAGAGAGAGAGAGAGAGAGAGAGAGAGAGGAACATGGAAAGGGAGGGAGATAGGGGTGAAAACGAGGTAGGGAGAGGAATAAAACTGGAGGGTAGAAAAGAGGGAGGGAAAGAGAGAAAGAGAGTAAAGAGTGGAAGAGAGAAGGAGGGAAGGAGAAAATGAGAGAGAGAGAGAGAGAGAGAGAGAGAGAGAGAGAGAGAGAGAGAGAGAGAGGAAAGAGTGGAAGAGAGAAGGAGGGAAGGAGAGAAAATGAGAGAGAGAGAGAGAGAGAGAGAGAGAGGAAAGATGGAAAGGAAAGGAGAAAGTGAGGGAGGAAGATGTAAAGGGGAAGGAAGGTAAGAGTAGGGAGGGAGAGGAAGGAAGAATGGAAGGAAGGAAGGAAGGGAAGGGAAGGGGAGGGGAGGGGAGGGGAGGGAAGGGAAGGGAAGGGAAGGAGGAAGGAAGGGCAAGAAGGAGGGAGGAAGGAAAAGAAAGACTGAAAGGGAAGAAGGAAGATTGAAGGAGAGGGTAGGAGAGATAGGGGGAGGGAGGAGTGAAGGAACATGTTGGTGCTAAGGAGAGGGAGGGAGGGAGGAGGAGGAGGAGGAGGAGGAGGAGGAGGAGATAGGAAAAAAGTTTGGTTTTAGGGCACAATGATATCCTTGAGAGAGAGAGAGAGAGAGAGAGAGAGAGAGAGAGAGACGTCTAGACAAACAGTAAACAAATAAGCAAGTAAACAAAAACATCCAGAGAGAGAGAGAGAGAGAGAGAGAGAGAGAGAGAGAATTGTTTTGTAAGAGGGTAGGAAGGAGACCCGAGGACTTTGAAGGAAGAGGAAGGAGGATTGAAGGAGGGGAAGGAAAGGAAGGAAGGATTGGAAGAGGGAGAGATGGACCTTAGGAAAGAGAGAGAGAGAGAGAGAGGGAGGTGGGAGGTTAGGGGAAGGAGGGGTAGAGGGAAGGAAGTAGAGAGAGAGAGAGAGAGAGAGAGAGAGAGCGCCAGATCAACCTCACTGTCGACCCATTTTGAGATAGACCAAAGAAATATGAAACGAAGTGAGTGGAAAATCTGTCTATCTATCTATCTCTCTCTCTCTCTCTCTATCTATCTATCTTTGTATCTATCTGTCCTGTCTATCTTCCTATCTATCTGTCCTATCTATCTTCCTATCTGTCTATCTTTCTGTCTTCATCTATCCATCCATCCACTTATCTACTGCTGTCATTATCTATCTACCCAACATCTTCTATCTATCAGTGTTTTTTCATCAGCGCCTATACATCTCTATATCTAATATACTGTAGCGGTAGCCGTGTGTGTGTGTGTGTGTGTGTGTGTGTGTGTGTGTGTGTGTGTGTGTGTGTGTGTGTGTGTGTTTTGGGCAGCCGAAACTACACATTTCATATCGCAACAGAATTGGGCCAAAAATCGCAAGAAAATCATTGATGTGACAAAACTCCCTCCCATCAGGATTGACAAACTTTTACACTATTTAATGAGCGATCACATATTGACCAAAAAACGCTGCTCCCGGCGCCCGGTGAGTCGCTGTGGCCTTGTGGTTTATATCATGGACTTGCGTGTTCCATTCCCGAGGCGAGGTGAGGCGACTGTCTTCGGTACAGAGGCGTCCAGGTGCACCAAAATTTACCTGGAAATCGCAGAAAATTCCCTGATGTCGAAAAACTTGATCCCGCTTCATTCGGTACCGGAGCTTTTAGAAATCGAGTCTATTTGAGCCACGAGAAAGCGAGCGGGCAGCGCGAGAGCCCCCCGCAGGAGCTAGTGCGAGGGGACCCGAAGGACCCACGAGCCCATGTTTATCACTGTGTTTATCTGTTTATTCATTCATTTATTTATGCATCCATTCATTCAGTTATTTATTTATTTATTTATCCATCCACCCACCCACGGTCTTCTTCTATTACTACTACTACTACTATTACTACTACTACTACTACTACTACTACTACTGCTACTACTACTACTACTACTACTACTACTACTGCTACTACTACTACTACTACTACTACTGCTACTACTACTACTACTACTACTACTTCTGCTACAACAACAACAACAACAACAACTACTACTGCTACTACTACTACTACTAATAATAATAATATTTTTTTTTTTTGAAAATCACCTCCATCCATTGGTGAATTATATTATGAAGATCAAAACCAACCTTGCTAATACAGTTCACCATTTGGAGTTGTAATGTGAAGGTTAACACTAACTCTCATATTACAATCCGTTGGCCCCAAGCACGCCAACGGCTGTGGTTACCAGCCATCTACTATTACTATTATTATTTTATTTTATAATTATTGATATTACAGTGTAAATAAAGACATTAAACTATTGGAGTCACTGGTCTATGCGACTCTCGACCACCGTAGCTTCGTAATCCATACCCGCCAGAGAGACAGGCCTGAGGGCTGATGATCTTGTGCCCCTGAGACATAGCAGAGCAGACCTCACGAGGGAGAATGACAGTCGACATCTCATCCAGGCCATAACAGAACTCTGCGGTTGACGTTTCTTCTCAGAAAGAACCTCTGCCAGTCTCGAGTAGAATCTCACTGCCTCTGGACCCATCCCACCTGATGTCGTGAACACAAGGGGGGTGAATCGACCGTGGTCCACATGTTGTATCCTTTCTTGATCATTTCTATTTTCTTCTTGTTCATTCCTCTTGTGTGCAGCTTCGAGAGAGAGTTCACGATGACATGCTGCCATGGGATCGAATATCCTGATGTCGAAGAACGCCCTCTGCCCACGTGTCCAGAAACCTCGAGCACTGACATCCACTCTTGCATCATTTCATGTGTTTGCTGTTCTGTGGGTGAAGTGCTCGCCGTCCAGGGGTAGCAGAGCTGGCTCAATCGTGACATCATGGCATATTTCCTGCAGCATTTTGGCAGTGAGGTCGCGTACTTCATCGTGTCGGATGCAAACAAAGCCTCCCTTCTTGCATACCATTGCATGGTTTGCATCAAAGGCACAGTGTTGAGGTAGGTTCTCTATTGGCCACCCATATCTCAAGGCTATGGCGTCAATAAATTCTTGTTTGTTGAAGTGGAAGCCCTTTGCCTTGAGAGGCAGGGTTGTGAGCCAGTTCGATGCCCCAACCTCCTGTGCAATTTCAACTCTTCTGCACTGGTCTGGTGTTAGATGTTGGATTATGTGCTGCAGCTGGTCTTTTTGTCTTGCTTCACGCTCCTTGCTTATCTGTGTCTTTATGTCTTTCTGCCTTTGGTGGTCGATTTTACTCGTCTCAACCTGGGCGCAGATCTTGTGTGACAAGGATTCGGTGAGCCTGAGTGAATTTCTGTGTTCATAGCTTGCCACGGCTACTGGATTTATAATGCCAAGGCCTCCCATCCTGGGTGGTAGTGCTAGAAGGTCCCTATCCTGGTGTGGGGATGTGGCCATTGGATAGAGATGGGAGGAATGAATCCCTGACAGCATCCTCCAGTGGTTGTAGCAGCAACTCGATGCCTGGTATGGTCCTCATCACGAAGGTCCACTTGTGCTTTACACCATAGGTAACTGCACTGTATGCTGCATGGGGTTCTGTTTTTACCTGGCTGGATAGTGTATGGATTTCTTCTACCACTGCTACTACTGCTACAACAACAACTACAACTACTACTACTACTGCTGCTGCTACTACAACATTCAGCATTAATTCCCATCCACAAGGTGTATTTCTTATTTCTTAGGTGTATCTTGAAGGGCAGGTGTGAGAGACAGGTGTGAAGGGCAGGTAAAGTTAATTAGCTTACCTGTGTGTGTGTGTGTGTGTGTGTGTGTGTTAGTGTGTGTGTTGGAAAGTGACAGCTGGTGATTTGTTCGTGTTTGTGTGCCTGGGTTTTGAGTGAGAGAGAGAGAGAGAGAGAGAGAGAGAGAGAGAGAGAGAGAGAGAGAGAGGGGGGAGAAGTTGCAAATGTGTGTGATTAATATATATGGAAGAGGGATGGTGTGTGTGTGTGTGTGTGTGTGTGTGTGTGTGTGTGTGTGTGTGTGAGAGAGAGAGAGAGAGAGAGAGAGAGAGAGAGAGGACATTGAGAGAGAAAAATATGCTCTCAGTCAGGATGAGTATGATTCATCGCTGCAGAATTAAGCCAAATGAGGGAGCTGAGTGGCCCTCCCCCTCCCCCTCCCCTCCCCACCCCTCCCCTCCCCTCCCCTCCCCTCCCCTCCCCCCTCCCCCTCCCCTTACTGTCATCCCCCTCCCCCTCCTCCTCTTTCCTCCTCATGTCGATCCTTCCCCCCTCCCCTCCCCTCCCCCTCTACCTCCCCTTCCCCTTCCCCTTCCCCTACCCCTCCCCTACTTCCCCCCTCCCCTAACTTTATCCCCCCCCTCCTCTTCTCTCATATTCCTTCTCCCTCCCTCTCCCTTTCCCTTCCCCTCATCTCCTCCCTCCTCCTCCCACCCCTACCCCTTCCCCTTCTCTCCCTCCCCCCATCGTTTTTCCCCCCTCCTCCCTCCCCCCTCCTCTTTTCTCCTCCACTTCAGTATATATGTAATAAAAATACTGATGTTGTATTTATATTTAAGAGAGAGAGAGAGAGAGAGAGAGAGAGAGAATTCGACAATATTCCAAACATTATCTCTCTTTCTCTCTCTCTCTCTCTCTCTCTCTCACTTCCTTTTCTCTCCCTATCTCTCTCACGCTACACGAAGCCACCTCTATTAATCTCTCTCTCTCTCTCTCTCTCTCTCTCTCTCTCTCTCTCTCTCTCTCTCTAAGGAGACTGAGGGAAGAAGACATTTAAGAAGGTGTGAGGAGAGAGAGAGAGAGAGAGAGAGAAGGGAGAGAACAAAGCAAGAAATTAAAGAAAATAAAGAAAGGAGGGAAGGGAGAGACGAAGGGGAGAGAAAGAGTGGAGGAAGGAGGGAGGGAGAGAGAAGGGAAGAAGAATTGGTGACGAAAAGGAATAATTGAGAGAGAGAGAGAGAGAGGAGAAAGACAAGAGAATTAGATAAGACAATTGTAAGAAAATTAGATGGGGAATAAGAAATGAAAGATGGACTTAAATGAGAAAAGGAGTTTGTCTTGAAAGATGGTGAGTGAGAGTTGGTGAGGAGGAGGAGGAGGAGGAGGAGGAGGAGTAGGCGAAGAAGAAGAAGAGGAGGAATAAAATGGAGGAGGAGGAGGAAGAGGAGTGGGAGAAGAAGAGGAGGAGGAGGAATAAAAAGGAGGAGGAGGAGGAGGAAGAGGAGTAGAAGAAGTGGAAGATGGAAAAGGAAGATGGCAGGAAGAAATGAAGGAAGTGGGGAAGGGAGAGAGTAGGCGTGGAGAGGAGGAGGGAGAGAGAGAGAGAGAGAGAGAGAGAGAGAGAGAGAGAGTAGGGGAAGGGAGGGAGAATGAGAGGGGGGATTAAGAGAGATATGTAGAAGGAGAGGAAAGAGGGAGGAAAGGAAGAGGGGAGAGGAGGGAGGGAAGGAGGAGGGAGAGGGAGGAAGAAGATGGGAATGTAGGTAAGGAAGGGAGCCGGGGGAGGGAAGAGAGGAGAGGAGAGGGAGGAAGGGAGAGGAAGGTGGGAGAAAGAGGGAAGATGAAGGGTAGAGGTGTGGAGGAAGAAGGAGAGACGGAGAGAAGGGAGGAAGGTAAGAGGAGGGAAGGGAGGGAAGAGGGAGGGAAGGGGAACGTGATCTTGAGTCCGCCCTAAGGATAATTAACAGTGACTTGAAGAAAATGGATTACTTAGTCACTCTTGGACGGGATTGGCATGTGATTAGAGGATTAGTGAACGATGGTGATGGGTAGTTGGGTAGTTTGATGGTCTAATTACCTGTTGGGATGGCTAATGGGGAGTTAAGATAGATGGGTAGATAGATGGATGGGTGGATAGACTGGTGGTTCATTGGTGGATGAAGTACACACACACACACACACTCGCGCGCGCGCACACACACACACACACACACACACACACACACACACACACACACACACACACACACACACTCTCTCTCTCTCTCTCTCTCTCTCTCTCTCTCTCGCACACACACACACACACACACACACACACACACACACACACACACACACACACACACACACACACACACACACACACACACACACACACACACACACACACACACACACACAGGGCGTTTGGAAGGAGAGTGAGAGAGAGAGAGAGAGATAGGGAAGAGAGAAAGGATAAATATAATGAGAGAGAGAGAGAGAGAGAGAGAGAGATCTAATTCTCTCTCTCTCTCTCTCTCTCGGTCAGTCAGTCTCTCTCTACCTCATATATCGATCTATTTTGCTGTTTTTTATGCTAGGAAGAAGGAACCAAAGGCCACGAGCCCGCAATAACTGTTCCTTGCAAGAGAAAAACAAAATACAAGAGAGCCAAATTCAAGATCCGATCATTTCGAGATGCCTGGACACTGCGTTTGAAAGACTGGAGATCGTAGGAAGCAGGAAACACGGGCAGAGGGAGACAGTTCCAGAGTTGACCTGTTGCATAAATGAAGGACTGGGAGTAACGGTTAACTCTTGCATTAGAGAGTTGGACAGAAAAGGGATGAGAGTTTGCTGCCAGACGGGTGCTACGCGCCCGTCGTAGAGGTGGAGGAATGCATGCAGACAGTTCAGAGGAGCAGTGACCATTGAAGTAGCGATAGAAAAGAGATAAAGATGCAACAGTGCGGCGAAGAGACAGAGGTTGAAGGGAGCCAGTAAGAGGAGCAGTTACCATTGAAGTAGCGATAGAAAAGAGATAAAGATGCAACAGTGCGGCGAAGAGACAGAGGTTGAAGGGAGCCAGTAAGAGGAGGAGAGTTAATGAGACGAAAAGCCTTTGACTCCACCCTATTGAGAAGAGCTGTATGTGTGGAGCCTCCCCACACATGAGAGTTGTACTCCACACAGGGGCGGATAAAACCTCTGTATAGAGTCAACAATTGTACAGGAGTAGAGAAAGACCGGAGTTGGCTTACTATCAGTCAGTCCAACATATCTATCAGTCTTTCTCTTTATATCTATCTCACTCTATCAATCTCTCTCTCTCTCTCTCTTTCTCTCTTTCCCTCAAACTCTGTCCTCCTGTCAAACAAGTTCTCTCTCTCTTTTGTCTCTCTCACATCATTGCTTCTCATTCTTCTCTCTCTCTTTTCTTTCTCTCTCTCTCTCTCTCTCTCTCTCTCTCCCCTTTCATTTATCATGCATTGTTCTTGTCTTCCTTTTTATCTCCCTCCCTCCCTCCTTCCCTTCCTCCCTCCCTCCCTCCCTCTTATCTTTCTCCCCTGCGTGAAGGAAAGAAGGAGGGAAGGAAGAAAAGAAATTGAGAGAGAGAGAGAGAGAGAGAGAGAGAGAGAGAGAGAACAAACACTAGAAAGAGGGGAGAGGAAATAAGATAAAGAAAGAGAGAAGGGGAGAGAAAGAGAGGAGAGAGAGGCGAGGGGAAAGATGAGAACGGAGGAAAGGTGAGAGGAATAAGAGAAGGAAGGAAGGAAGGAGGGAGGGAAGGAAGGAAGGAGGGAGGCAGGGAAGGAAGGAAGGGAGGAAGGAAGGAAGGAAGGAGGGAGACAGGGAAGGAAGGAAAGAAGGAAGGAAGGAGGGAGGCAGGGAAGGAAGGAAGGGAGGGAGGGAGGGAAGGAAGGAAGGGAGGCAGGAAGAAGGAAGGAGGGAGGGAGGGAGGAAAGGAAAGGAGGAAAGATGCAAAGAAGAGAGAAATAATATGAAGGAAGGAAGGAAGGGAGGGAGGGAAGGAAGGAAGGAGGGAAGGAAGGGAGGAAGGAAGGAAGGGAGGAAGGGAGGGATACGAAGACAAAGAAGATGACAAGAAAAAAGAAAATGAGAGAGAGAGAGAGAGAGAGAGAGAGAGAGAAACAGGGAACCATGATGACGAAAAGAATAAAAAAGAGAGAGAATTGAGAAAGACAAACAAGGGAGTGAAAGGCGAAAGTGAGAGAAAGTGAGCGAGGAAGTGAGAGAAAGTGAGCGAGGTTGATGAAGAGGAAGGAAGGGTCGGAGCTAAAGAGAGAGAGAGCCGTAGAGAGAGAATAAATGGGACAGGACGAGAGAGAGAGAGAGAGAGAGAGAGAGAGAGAGAGAGAGAGAGAGAGAGAGAGAGAGAGAAAAGAGAGAACTAATTAAAGAGCATCACGTTTTATTTGTATTAGAAGTCAGTTTAATGATTAGGGCGGAAAATTAGAGAGAGAGAGAGGGGGGGGGTGAGAGGAAGAGAGTTGGATAGAGAACCAGGGAAAAGAGAGAGAGAGTGAGAGAGAGAGAGAGAGAGGGAGAGAGTTTTAAAATTAGAGATAGGAGAAAGATATTAAGATAGTGTAATGGCTCCTTCACATAGAGGTCTTCCTTTAATCTCTCTCTCTCTCTCTCTCTCTCTCTCTCTCTCTATGAATGTATGTATATATGTATGTGTATATAGGTATGTATTTATGTATGTGTGTGTGTGTGTGTGTGTGTGTGTGTGTGTGTGTGTGTGTGTGTATGGAGAAAATTGAGGTTTGTGTCCGAATTTAACCCAACTTGGTGGAAGAGTTGAGGGTCAGCCAAGAGGTCAACCTACTCTTTTAAATTAGGTCAATTCTTAGGTCATAGAGAAAGGGCATCACAATTTTGGTCAGATTTATGCCAGACTTAGTGGAAGGGTTGAAGATCAGGCGAGAGAGAGAGAGAGAGAGAGAGAGAGAGAGAGAGAGAGAGAGAGAGAGAGAGAGAGAGAGAGAAAGGAGAAAGAGGAAGTCACGAAAGTAAAGGATATGAAAGAGAGAGAGAGAGAGAGAGAGAGAGAGAGAGAGAGAAATCCCATCCCCATCATCCTCACTCTTTTCACCCCATCCCCTCTTCCTCCTCCCCCTCCCCCTCCTTCCCCAACAAGCATCTCCCCCTTCACTTTTCCTCCCTAACACGGTTCTAAAGACCCCTTGAGGCATTCTGGGGGGGGGGCTGGCTCACATTCTCTCACTTTTTCTCTCTCTTTCTCACACAGGATTCGCTCAGTGTCGTTGCTTCCACCTAAACCCCCCCCCTCTCTCTCTCTCTCTCTCTCTCTCTCTCGAACATCGTGCGTGGTGTAATAGGTGTTTGTTGCCTGAGGGACGTGTGTGTGTGTGTGTGTGTGTGTGTGTGTGTGTATGTTTGAGAGAGAGAGAGAGAGAGAGAGAGGTGCTTAGGGAGAGAGAAAAATGTTGTGTGTGTGTGAGAGAGAGAGAGAGAGAGAGAGAGAGAGAGAGAGAGAGAGGTGCTTAGGGAGAGAGAAAAATGTTGTAGTGGGGCGATGCAGGTGAGAAGAGGGAGGGGTTAAAGAGAGATTAAGAGAGAGAGAAAGAGAAGAGAGGAGAAGAGAGAAGAAGAGGAGAGGAGGGGAGGGGAGGAGAGAAGAGAAGAGAAGAGAAGAGAGGAGAGGATGAAGATGAGGAAGAGAAGAGGAAGGGGGAGGGAGGGGAGGGTGTAGATGAGGGGAAGGAAAGGAGGAGGGGGAGGAAGAGAGGGGGAGATGGAGGGAGAACAGAGAGGGGGAGAAGGGGAGGATGAAGAGGGAGGGAGGAGAGAGAAGGATTGGGGGAGGAGAGGTGATGGGGAGGAGAAGAAGAGGAGGGAAAGAAGACAGTGAGGAAAGAGGGAGGTAGGGGGAGGAGAGAGAAGGATTGGGGGAGGAGAGGTGATGGGGAGAAGGAGAAGAGGAGGGGAAGAAATCAGGGAGGAAAGAGGGAGGGAGGGGGAGGAGTAATTTGGGGGTGAGGGAGGGAAGGAGGTAGGGAGGTAAATATTGGAGGGGGAGGAGGAGGAGGAGGAAGAAATAAGTATTGGAAATAATATCTATTCTCTTTCATGTATTTTTTTCTCTCTTCCTCCTCCTCCTCCTCCTCCTCTTCCTCCTCCTCCTCAATCTTATGGACGAAAATATGATGATGATGATGATGATGATGATGATGATGATGATGATGACGTAATAGGTGTATAAATTGACTCTCTCTCTCTCTCTCTCTCTCTCTCTCTCTCTCTCTCTCTCTCTCACATTTTCCCTCCCTTCCTCCCCATCTCTCCCCCCCATCCCATCCACATCTCCCTCTTCTCCCCCTCTCTCTCTCCTCCCCACCCCCTTTCTCCATTTTCTCCTCCTCTCCCTCTTTCCCTGATGCCTCCCTCCTCCCCCCCCCTCTTTTCCCCCATTTCTCCCTCCCCTCTCTTCCCCCTCCTCCCCTCTTCCCTCCTCCCCATCTCACCCTCCCCTCCCAGTCATATCTCTCTGTCCTCCCTTTTGCCCCTCCCCACTCCCCTCCCCACTCCCCTCCCCACTCCCCTCCCCTCCCCAGGAAGACGGATGCGTGACCAGACCAACACACAGAAGAGAAACAAGAGTAATGGGGTTGGCAGGCTTCTCCCCTCTTTATTCCCCTCTTTCCCCTCTTTATTCCCCTCTTTCCCCTCTTTATTCCCCTCTTTCCCCTCTTTTTACTCCTCTTTCCCCTCTTTATTCCCTCTTTCCCCTCTTTATTCCCTCTTTCCCCTCTTTATTCCCTCTTTCCCCTCTTTATTCCCTCTTTCCCCTCTTTATTCCCTCTTTCCCCTCTTTTTACTCCTCTTTCCCCTCTTTATTCACCTCCTCTCTCTATCTTCTCTCGTCTCTCCCCCTCTCTTCCCTCTTTTTCCCCACTGTCTCCCCTCTTTTTATTCCTCTTTTCCCTCTTTATTCCCCTCTTTCTCTCCCCTCTTTGTCTTCTCACTCTCGTCACTCCTCACTACTCTTTCCCCTCTTCTTCATTCTTCTATTCCCCTCTTTTTTTCTGTTTCTCTCTCTCTTCTCCCCTCTCTCTAATTCTCACCCCCTTCTCCTCCCCTCTTTCGTCTTTCCCCCTCTTCCCTTCTCCCCTCTTTCCTTTTTTTCTTTCTCTTCCCCTCTTCCTGTTTCCCTCCCTCTTTCCTCCCCTCTTCCTGTTGTCTCCTAGCTCTTTACTCTCTTCCTCTTTTTTTTCCATCCTTCTCTTCTCCTCTTCCTTTTCTCTCCCTTCCTTCCTTCCATCCTTCCTTCCTTTCTGTTTCTTTCATTCTTTCTTTTTCTTTCTTTTTCTTTCTTTGTTTTTCTTTCTTTCTTTCTTCCTTCGTTTCTTTCTTTCTTCCTTTCTTTCTTTCTTCCTTTCTTTCTTTCTTTCTTTCTTCCTTTCTTTCTTCCTTTCTTTCTTTCTTTCTTTCTTCCTTTCTTTCTTTCTTTCTTCCTTTCTTTCTTCCTTTCTTTCTTTCTTCCTTTCTTTCTTTCTTCATTTCTTTCTTTCTTCCTTTCTTTCTTTCTTCCTTTCTTTCTTTCTTCCTTTCTTTCTTTCTTCCTTTCTTTCTTTCTTCCTTTCTTTCTTTCTTCCTTTCTTTCTTCCTTTCTTTCTTTCTTCTTTCTTTCTTTCTTTCTTCTTTCTTTCTTTCTTCTTTCTTTCTTTCTTTCTTTCTTTCTTCTTTCTTTCTTCTTTCTTTCTTCTTTCTTTCTTTCTTTCTTCTTTCTTTCTTTTTCTTCCTTCCTTCCTTCCTCTCTTTCTTTTTCTGTCTTTCTTTTCTTTCTATTTCTTTCTTTCTTTTTCTTTCTTTTTCTTTCTTTCTTTTCTTTCTATTTCTTTCTTTCTTTTTCTTTCTATTTCTTTCTTTCTATTTCTTTCTATTTCTTTCTATTTCTTTCTTTCTATTTCTTTCTATTTCTTTCTTTCTTTCTATTTCTTTCTTTCTTTTTCTTTCTATTTCTTTCTTTCTTTTTCTTTCTTTTTTCTTTCTTTTTCTTTCTATTTCTTTCTTTTTCTTTCTATTTCTTTCTATTTCTTTCTTTTTCTTTCTTTTTCTTTCTTTCTATTTCTTTCTATTTCTTTCTTTTTCTTTCTTTTTCTTTCTTTCTATTTCTTTCTTTCTATTTCTTTCTATTTCTTTCTTTTTCTTTCTATTTCTTTCTATTTCTTTCTATTTCTTTCTTTTTCTTTCTTTTTCTTTCTTTTTCTTTCTTTCTTCCTTTCTTTCTTTCTTTCTTTCTATTTCTTTCTATTTCTTTCTTTTTCTTTCTTTTTCTTTCTTTCTATTTCTTTCTTTCTATTTCTTTCTTTTTCTTTCTTTTTCTTTCTATTTCTTTCTTTTTCTTTCTATTTCTTTCTATTTCTTTCTTTCTATTTCTTTCTATTTCTTTCTTTTTCTTTCTTTTTCTTTCTATTTCTTTCTATTTCTTTCTTTCTATTTCTTTCTATTTCTTTCTTTCTATTTCTTTCTATTTCTTTCTTTCTATTTCTTTCTTTCTTTCTTTCTATTTCTTTCTATTTCTTTCTATTTCTTTCTTTCTATTTCTTTCTTTCTATTTCTTTCTATTTCTTTCTTTCTATTTCTTTCTTTCTATTTCTTTCTTTCTATTTCTTTCTTTCTATTTCTTTCTATTTCTTTCTATTTCTTTCTTTCTATTTCTTTCTATTTCTTTCTTTCTATTTCTTTCTTTCTATTTCTTTCTTTCTATTTCTTTCTTTCTATTTCTTTCTATTTCTTTCTTTCTATTTCTTTCTTTCTATTTCTTTCTTTCTATTTCTTTCTTTCTATTTCTTTCTATTTCTTTCTTTCTATTTCTTTCTTTCTATTTCTTTCTATTTCTTTCTTTCTATTTCTTTCTTTCTATTTCTTTCTATTTCTTTCTTTCTATTTCTTTCTTTCTATTTCTTTCTTTCTATTTCTTTCTTTCTATTTCTTTCTTTCTATTTCTTTCTTTCTATTTCTTTCTTTCTATTTCTTTCTTTCTATTTCTTTCTTTCTATTTCTTTCTTTCTATTTCTTTCTTTCTATTTCTTTCTATTTCTTTCTTTCTATTTCTTTCTTTCTATTTCTTTCTTTCTATTTCTTTCTTTCTATTTCTTCCTTTCTTTCTTTCTATTTCTTTCTTTCTATTTCTTTCTTTCTATTTCTTTCTTTCTATTTCTTTCTATTTCTTTCTTTCTATTTCTTTCTATTTCTTTCTTTCTATTTCTTTCTATTTCTTTCTTTCTATTTCTTTCTTTCTATTTCTTTCTATTTCTTTCTTTCTATTTCTTTCTATTTCTTTCTTTCTATTTCTTTCTATTTCTTTCTTTCTATTTCTTTCTTTCTATTTCTTTCTTTCTATTTCTTTCTTTCTATTTCTTTCTTTCGTTTTCTTTCTATTTCTTTCTATTTCTTTCTTTCTATTTCTTTCTTTCTATTTCTTTCTATTTCTTTCTTTCTTTCTATTTCTTTCTATTTCTTTCTTTCTATTTCTTTCTTTCTATTTCTTTCTTTCTATTTCTTTCTTTCTATTTCTTTCTATTTCTTTCTTTCTATTTCTTTCTTTCTATTTCTTTCTATTTCTTTCTTTCTATTTCTTTCTTTCTATTTCTTTCTTTCTATTTCTTTCTTTTTTTTCATTTTCTTTTTCTTTTTTCTTTCTTTTTCTCTTTCTCTCTTTCTTTTTCTTTCTTTCTTCCATCCATCCATCCTTCCTTCCTTCCTTCCGTCTTTCCTTCCTTTCTCTTTTTCTTTCTTTCTTTCTATTTCTTTCTTTCTATTTCTTTCTTTCTATTTCTTTCTTTCTATTTCTTTCTTTCTATTTCTTTCTTCCTTCCCTCCGTCCTTCCTTCCTTTCTTACTTTCTTTTCTTCCTTCCTTCCTTCATCTTTGTTTACCTCCTCTCTCTCTCTCTCTCTCTCTCTCTCAGACAATATTAATAGGGGGAAAGATGGGGTGTGTTTGTCGGGGAGAGAGAGAGAGAGAGAGAGAGAGAGAGAGAGAGAGAATCATTACGTTCATGTGTGTGTATGTATGTGTGTGTGTGTGTGTGTGTGTGTGTGTGTGTGTGTGTGTGTGTGTGTGTGTGTGTGTGTGTGTAGCAAGGAATGTAATTGTAGGGGCAATAGCTTTGTGTGTGTGTGTGTGTGTGTGTGTGTGTGTGTGTGTGTGTGTTTACCCTTCAATCTTTATCCTCTCTCTCTTTATTCCTTCCTTTATTTTTTCTCTTATTCTTTTTCTTTCTTTCTTCCATCCTTCCTTCCTTCCTTCCGTCTTTCCTTCCTTTCTCTTTTTCTTTCCTTCTTTCATTCTTCCTTCCTTCCTTCTTTCCTTCCTTCCTTACTTCCTTCCTTACTTCCTTCCCTCCGTCCTTCCTTCCTTTCTTTTCTTCCTTCCTT
>NC_137059.1:902500-907500 GCF_032717465.1 Coenobita brevimanus
ACCTGTGGAGCTAGTCTCTCTCTCTCTCTTTCTGTGTGTGTGTGTGTGTGTGTGTGTGTGTACGGGGAAAGAGCAGGAATAAAATGTGTGTACGACGGAGAAAGTGCGTGTATGTATGTATGTGTGTGTATGTGTCGGTGTGTGTACGTCCCTCCATGTGCGTGAAAACGTGTGCACCAGCTTGTGAGATGAGCGTGAGGGAGGGCAGTAATCCTAGACCCCCTCCCCTCCCCCTCCCCCTCCCCTCCCCCACCCCCTCCTCCTCCCCCCCCCCCTCCCTCCTCCCCCTCCCCTTTCCCTTCCCCTCCCCTTCTCATCTGCGTCCCTCCTCCCCTTTGCTTGCACTTCCTACCCCTCCTTCCTCCTTTCCTTCTCTCTCCTTCCTCCTCTTCCCTCCCTCCCCCCTTTTCCCCTCCCCCCCTTCTCCTCCTCCTCTTCCCTTCCCCTCCTCCTCTTCCCTTCCCCTCCCCTTCTCTCCCTCCCTCTCCCTCTCCTTTTCTCTCTTCCCCTCCACCTCATTCTCACCGGCATCCTCCTCCCCCTTCTCCTCCCCTCCCCCTTCTCTTCCCCCTCCCCCTCCCCCTCCCCTTTTCATCCTCCCTCAAGCTAAGTAATTTTTTCTGAGTGTGTGTGTGTGTGTGTGTGTGTGTGTGTGTGTGTGTGTGTGTGTGTGTGTGTGTGTGTGATTTCCAGTTATATAAATCCTATGACTCACTACGACATATCACACACACACACACACACACACACACACACACACACACGTAGTGGATTATGTACGTCTGTATGTCTTGCAATTAGGTCAGATGCTGCTGGCTCTCTCTCTCTCTCTCCCTCTCTCACTCTCTCTCTCTCTCTCTCTCTCTTAAAAATGAATTATATTTTTTTTTTATTTGGCTGAAAGTTAGTAAATTTCACACACACACACACACACACACACACACACACACACACACACACACACACACACACACACACACACAAAGTTTTAACTTCATTTCCTATATAACTGCACGCCTCTCTCTCTCTCTCTCTCTCTCTCTCTCTCTCTCTCTCTCTTTTCCATTCTATTCTCTTTTCCTTTCCATTCCTCCTCCTCCTCCTCCTCCTCCTCCTCCCAGGCAGGGCAGTGGGGCTAATACGAATTGATTACTTCAGTACCTCAGTTTGAGAGAGAGAGAGAGAGAGGGGAAGGGAGAGCGGAGCAAGAGAGGTGAGGAAATGAAGAATGGAGGAAGAAGAGGTGAAGGAGGAAGGAAGGAGAAGAAGGAAGGACGGAGAGGGAGGAAGGAAGAAAGGAACGAAAGAGGAGGAGGAGGAGGAGGAAGGAAGAAGAAGAAGAAAGGAGGAAGGAAGGAAGGACGGAAAGAGGAGGAGGAAGGAAGGAACGAACGAAAGAGGAGGAAGGAAGAAGGAAGGAACGAAAGAGGAGGAGGAAGGAAGGAAGAAGGAAGGAACGAAAGAGGAGGAGGAAGGAAGAAGAAGGAGAAGGAGGAAGGAAGGAAGGAAATCGAGAGAGGAATATGAACACAAAAAATAAAGGATAGAAGGAAGGGAAGTGTAATACGGAGAGAGAGAGAGAGAGAGAGAGAGAGAGAGAGAGAGAGAGAGAGAGAGAGAGAGAGAGAGAGAGTCTACCCTTTATCTCTGACTCTTCGTATCTCCATATCTCTCAATCCACCAACTTCCTCTCTCTCTCTCTCTCTCTCTCTCTCTCTCTCTCATCCTCTGTCCTTAGCCTCCCTCCCTTTCCCTCCCTCCTCCTCGCCAGTCCTGTCCTTCTCTCATTCACACTCTCTCTCTCTCCTCCCCCTCCCCCTCCCTATCCCTCCCTTCCCCTCCCCTCCTCCCCCACCAACTACTCTAAGTGTTAATTGCTGTTTAAATGGGTCTTAGATATTGGATATGTTGATGGATGGATGGTTGGATGGATGGATGGTTGGATGGATGGATGGATGGATGGATGGATGGTTGGATGGATGGATGGATGGATGGATGGATGGATGGTTGGATGGATGGTTGGATGGATGGATGGTTGGATGGATGGTTGGATGGATGGATGGATGGATGGATGGTTGGATGGATGGATGGATGGATGGTTGGATGGATGGATGGATGGATGGTTGGATGGATGGTTGGATGCATGGATGGATGGTTGGATGGATGGATGGATGGTTGGATGGTTGGATGGATGGATGGATGGATGGTTGGATGGATGGATGGATGGATGGATGGATGGATGGATGGATGGTTGGATGGATGGTTGGATGGATGGATGGATGGTTGGATGGATGGTTGGATGGATGGATGGTTGGATGGATGGATGGATGGTTGGATGGATGGTTGGATGGTTTCTTGTCTAAAAGTTATAAATATAATATGAAGGTGTATAATAGCAATGTATAACCTTGAACTGACATTCATTTATTCAGATACGTAAGCATTAAGTTGATAGATTTGGGAGATTAATGGATTGTATGACAGAGAAAATATTTGTACATTTGTGTAATTATTGAGATTATTTGTACATGAGAAATAATTTAGCACGTATCACAAACCCAGGTCATTAGACAAGGTAGGCCATGCTGGGTCACTGAAGGTCATAAACAGCTTTCGAGTGTGCTGTCTGGATTTCCACTGGTCACTCAGCCTTAATCAGCGGTGTACAGACAGCCTTTGAACAGCTGTCGATTTGCATTCTGACCATTGAACCATCAGCACATAGACAGGATATGAAAGTGACAGCATTCAGTTGAGAGCTTTTGAAATATTACCTTGATATTAAATTGAAAAATAAAAAAATCAAAGTAATTGAGTAGAAAGATCATTATTATTATTATTATTATTATTATTATTATTATTATTGTTATTATTATTATTATTATTTTTTAATCATCAGCCCTGATTGGGTGTGTGTGTAGTGGATGGATGGTTTTTCGTTGGATGGTTGTGACTGAGTGAATGTATGGATAGATAGATAGATAGATAGATAGATGGTCGGATGGATAGATGAATGAATGGATGGATGGATGGATGGATGAATGAATTAATGGATGGATGGATGGAAGGAAGAATGAATGAATGAATGAATGGATGGATGGATGAATGAATTAATGGATGGATGGATGGAAGGAAGAATGAATGAATGAATGAATGGATGGATGGATGAATGAATGAATGGTTGGATGGATGGATGGATGGATGGATGGATGGATGAATGGATGGATGGATGAATGAATGGTTGGATGGTTGGATGGATGAATGAATGAATGAATGGTTGGATGGATGGATGAATGGATGGATGGATGGATGGATGGTTGGATGGATGGATGGATGGTTGTGGAAGTGGATAGCGATGGATAGAATGAGATCCCCCTACATGTAACCTATTCAGTATGGATGCTAGGTCTTAGCGCCAAAGTGGTGACATGTAAAGTTTTGTATAGTAGATTAATATGTAGGACTGCAAAGATAAAATATTGTAATTAATTCATCATTATCATCATCATCATCATCATCTGCTATTTCTCTCTCTCTCTCTCTCTCCTTAACGTCATTTAATAACCGATTTATCCGGCAGTAAGGGGGGTTCATTTAATAGAAATAATTTGCTTTAGAAATGAGATTGCGTTGTACTGCCAGGGGGGGGGAGGATGCGGGGGGGGGGTTAAAATGTCTATCTATCTATCTGTCTATCTATCTAGTATCTTTTTATCTATTATTGTGTCTATCTTTCAAGCGGCTGGTATGTCTGTCTCTCTGTCTGTCTGTCTATCTATCTATCTATATCTATATCTATCTATCTATATCTATATCTATCTATCTATATCTATATCTATCTATCCATCTCTCTATCTATCTGTCTATCTATCAGGGTCCCATAAGATAAAGATAACGATTATTGGATAAGGAGGGGTAGGGGTGATAGTGGGGTGAGGGGAGGAGGGGGAGGTGGGGGTGAGGGGAGGGATTGGGATAGGGGAGTGGTGAGGGAGGGGGAGGGGTGAGGGAGGAGTGGGGAGGAGAAAGAGGGGGAGGGATGGGGAGGAGGGAAAGAGGTGGGGGAGGGGTCCTGAGGGAGGGGGAAGGAGGGGGTAGGGGTGGGGGTGAGGGGGGGTCAGGGAAGGGGTTAGGGAGGCTTACTGGGGTGGGGATAAGGGGTTGAGAGAGAGAGAGAGAGAGAGCACAAACCCAGCTAATTACAAGCATCTGTTGTCATTAGTAAGCAATTCACACACACACACACACACACACACACACACACACACACACACACACACACACACACACAAGATAAGAGAAATGAGGTCAGGGGTCATCACTATATTTGACCTGGGTTGGTTTTGTCCAGAGTGGTGATGAGAGGTCAAAGGTCAGCCTGAGTGATCTTGTGTCTATAGTGGTGGAAGTGGTGGTAGTAGTAGTAGTAGTAGTAGTAGTAGGAATAGTAATAGTAGTAGCAGTAATAGTAGTAATGATAGTAGCAGCAGTAGTAGTGATAGTAGCAGCAGCAGTAGTAGCAGCAGCAGTAGTAGTTGTAGTAGTAGTAATAATAATAATAGTAGTAGTAGCAGCAGTAGTAGTAGTAGTAGTAGTAATAATAATAATAATAATAGTAGTAGTAGTAGTTGCAGCAGTAGTAGTAGCAGTAAGAGTAGCAGTAGCAGTAGTAGTAATAGTAGTAGCAGCAGTAGTAATAGTAGTAGTAATAATAGTAATAGTAGTAGTAGTAGCTTCCTTATAGTGAGTATACATAACCAAACGTCCACATTGACTACATATCCACTTGAAATTCGCCGAAGAAATATATATGACAGGAATTTTGAAGATGTTAGTGTAATGTAATGTGCTAAAGTGTACTAAGCAGGTGTTACGGCGCTTGTAATGGCGTGTGTACATTAATATTACTTTTCATTACATTCCTTCCATCTCCTCTTCGCCTGTACTTCTTCCCTCTCTCCTTCTCCCTCCTTCTTTCCTTCTTTCCTCTTCCTCTTTCC
>NC_137059.1:922500-940000 GCF_032717465.1 Coenobita brevimanus
GAGGGAGGGAGGGAGGGAGGGAAGGAGAGAGAGGGAGACGAGGGGAGAAGGGATAGGGGGGAGAGAGGTGAGGGAGAGAGGGAAGGAGAAGAGGGAATGAGGGAGACGAGGGGAGAGAGGTGAGAATGAAGGGAGGGAGGGAGGGAGGGAAGGAGAGAGAGGGAGAGGAGGGAAGGGATAGAGGGGAGAGAGGTGATGAAGGGAGGGAGGGAAGGAGAGAATGAGTGAGAGGAGGGGAGGGAAGGGAAGGGAGGGAGGGAGGGAGGGAGGGAAGGAGAAGAGGGAATGAGGGAGAAGGGAGGGAGGGCAGGAGAGAGAGGGAGACGAGGGGAGAAGGGATAGGAGGGAGAGAGGTGAGGATGAAGGGAGAGGGAGGGAGGGAAGGAGAAGAGGGAATGAGGGAGAAGGGAGGGAGGGAAGGAGAGAGAGAGGGAGAGGGGGGGAAGGGAAAGGATAAAGGGGTGAGAGAGGTGAGGATGAAGGAGAGATGAAGTAGAGAGAAGGGTGAGGGGGGAGAAGAGAGGAAGAAGAGAGATGGAGGGGAGAAGGGAAGGGGGGGAGAAGGGAAGGGGGAGAGAAGAGAGGGGGGAGAGAAGAGGAGCGGATGAATGAGTGAGAAGGTGGAGAGAGAGGGGAGGGAGAGGAGATAAAGAGGAGAGGGGAGGGAGAAGGGGGAGAATAGGAGGAGAAGAGGAAGAGGGGGAGGGGGAGAGTGGGGGTTGAGAGAGGGGGGAGAGGAGAGAGCTAGATATCAAGGAAGAAGGATTGTGAGGGGGAAGAGGGAAGAGAAGGGGGAGGAAGAGGGAGGGGGAGAGGAAGAGGGAAGAGATGGAGAGGGAGAGAGGAAAATGAAATCCAAGAGAGAGAGAGAGAGAGAGAGAGAGAGAGAGAGAGAGAGAGAGGAATGTTTAGATGTGCACAATAAAGAGAGAAGTTTGGGTTAGTCGAGAGTTTGGAGGAGAGAGAGAGAGAGAGAGAGAGAGAGAGAAGGGAGGAAGGAAGGAAGGAATAACTACTTGTATTTTAAGATCATCATCGTCGTCATCATCATCACCATCATCATCATCATCATCAGTCGAGTACAGCATCTCTCTCTCTCTCTCTCTCTCTCTCTCTCTCTCTCTCTCTCAACCTAGGACAAAATCACTCTCCTAGGGCGAATCGAACCCGGGTCCTTTCTAATGTCAGTCCGCGCCGTTACCACTAAGCCACGAATATTGTTCTTCACTACCAGGCTATATGCAGGCTTTGGTAGTGGTAATTTGCATCTATCCATCCGTCTATCTATCTATCCATCCATTCATCTATCTATCTGTCTATCTATCTATCTATCCATCCATCCAGTCCTTTCCTTTACCCCCAGAAGCGTAGGGACCCAGGGCTAGGCTTTTCACTAGGTTTTTAAAGCAAGGGTGACCAGTCTCTAATCCCTGAGTGGCATAAAGTTAACAGTGAACCCCAACCACTCCTTAGATGCAAACCCGCAGGCTTCACTTGGTTATATGGTTACCACCCAGCGTAGTAAGTGATTTCCTGAGATAAAACGTTTTGGCTTGTCACAATGCAGCCACCTCGAGACAGCACTACATCGAGTGAGTGGATGGTCGTCGAAATAATTTTATCCATTAAATAGGTAGATCTTAATTCATTTCTTTGCAGCACTACATCGAGTGAGTGGATGGTAGTCAATTTTATCCATTATGTAGGTAGATCTTAATTCATTTACTTTTTCCTTCAGGTAATTTCTTCACCTACTTAAGGAGAGAGAAGAGAGAGACAGAAGGAGGCTGTGAGTAACCTGGTCTGTTAGAGAGAGAGAGAGAGAGAGAGAGAGAGAGAGAGAGAGAGAGAGAGAGATTGATGTGGGGAGACAAAGACATAAGGTTGAGAGAGAGAGAGAGAGAGAGAGAGAGAGAGAGAGAGAGAGACAGACTGATGTGGAGAGACAAAGACATAAGTTTGAGGTCACGACGAGACTGTGAAGATTTGAGAGAGGGAGAGAGAGAGAGAGAGATGGGGAAGTTTGAAACAACATGGGCAAGTTTGAAAGGAAAGGGAGAGAGAGAGAGAGAGAGAGAGAGAGAGAGAGAGGCGGATGGAGGGTTGTCTGGGAGGATGGAGGAAAGGAGGATGAGAGGGAAGGAGAGGGAGGGAGAGGGAAGAAGAGGAAAACAAAGGAAGGAGAGAGAGAGAGAGAGAGGGAGGGAGGGAGAGAGAGAGAGAGAGAGAGAGAGAGAGAGAGAGAGTAAATCGAGATAAAAGATTGTGATGGTGATAAAGGAGAAAAGGAGAGGTTTGTAAGAGAGAGAGAGAGAGAGAGAGAGAGAGAGAGAGAGGAAGTGAAGCCTGCCAGAGAGAGAGAAAGAAGCCGCGGTGTTATGATGTGGAAGTGATGGTGTGGAGAGAAAAGTGGAGTTTGCAAGGTCTCGTGAAGTCTCGTAATGTCTCGCGAGGTCTCGGTTGGTCTCGCAAGGTCTCCCGAGGTCTCATAAAATCTCGCCAGGTCTCGTTTGGTCTCGCGAGGTCGCAGGTGGTCTGGCTTAGGTGGTAAGTGGGGCCATTTTTACCTGTCATCAAGTTGGGACCCCCCCCCTCTCTCTCTCTCTCTCTCTCTCTCTCTCTCTCTCTCACACACACACACACACACACACACACACCAAATAATAAGAGGAATCACTGTACTGAAATATTAGGATTACATTCAAGTACGGAAATAATGCATCTATCAGCCATTATTTAGACGTATGCATAAAAACGACAATTTCCTAGAGTGTCCCACCCTGGCCTAGTATAAGAAACAAGAATATCTATTATGTAACCCAGCAATTAATATGGTTCATGAATAATGGCGAGATAGATGAAATGATTTAAAAAAAAGCACAAAAAAACTCTCCAGGATTATAATATAGGTAAATTGCTTTCCACATCAGCGCCATTCCTATGTGTGTTTAGAACATTATAGGCTTGTTGTGTAATTGTATATACGTGTTTGTAAGTGCAATGATATTAGACTCGACAGGGGTGGCATTAACACACCTGCTGTTAATATTTCAAACTGTGTATCGTTACTTATCTCAAAAAGAAATTCCTGATTCTGGATTTCTTCCCTTTCCCTTCTCGTCACCTCCTTACCTACTTCCCCTTCCCTTCCTCCCCTCCCCTCCCCTCCCTCCCTATCCTTCTCTTCCCCTTCCCTTTTCGTCATCCCCTTACCTTCTTCCTCTTCCCTCCCTTTCCTCCCCTCCCCTCCCCTCCCTCCCTATCCTTCTCTTCCCCTTCCCTTTTCGTCATCCCCTTACCTTCTTCCTCTTCCCTCCCTTTCCTCCCCTCCCCTCCTCCCCCAGCAGGGCAGCAGGTGGGGCAGCAGGACCCTTATAATTAACAGCATCGCGGAGGGACACAACCCCCCCCTCCTGAAATCGCCCCCCTCCCCTCTCCCCTCCCCTCTCCCCTCCCAAAATCTTCTCCCCTCCCCCTTCCCCCTCCTCTTCCTGCTCCTTCTTCCCTACCCTCCTGAAGCTCCCCTCCCCTCCCCTACCCTCCCCTCCACTAGATTCTGCTTAGATGTAATTAGTTTTGTTAGGGGGGAGGGAGGGAGGGAGGGAGGAAAGGAAGGAAGGAAGAGAGAGAGAGAGAGAGAGAGAGAGAATTCCAATGCTCTTTCCTGTAATTGTCTCATCTCCCATTTTCTCTCTTTTTTTCTCGTTTTCTTTATTTCTCCCTTCTAATAAATGGATTAATTTTTATTCTTTCAATTATTCTCATCTCTGGCTTTCTCCCTCCCTCCCTCTCTCTCTCTCTCTCCTCGTAGTAGTAGTAGTAGTAGTACAAGCACAGTAATGCAGCAGTAGCAGCAGCAGCAGTGGTAGCAGCAGCAGCAGCCAGCAGTAGCAGCAGCTAGTAATGCAGCAGTAATAACAGCAGCAGCAGCAGTAATAACAGCAGCAGCAGCAGCAGCAGCAGCAGTAATAACAGCAGCAGCAGCAGCAGCAGCAGCAGTAATAACAGCAGCAGCAGCAGCAGTAGTAGTAGTAGTAGTAGCAGTAGCCAAATACCAGCAGTAGCAGCAGCAGCAGCAGCCAACACCAGCAGCAGCAGCAGCAGCAGCAGCAGCAGCCACCAGCAGCAGCAGTAGCAGTAGTAGTAGTAGCAGTATAGCAATACTAGTAGCAGTAGCAGTAGTAGTAGAAGCCAATACTAGTAGTAGCAGCAGCAGTAGCAGCAGCAGCCACATACAGCAGCAGTAGCCAGTACACCAGCAGCAGCAGCAGCAGCAGCAGCAGAAGCAATACCAGCAGCAGCAGTAGCAGCAGCACCAGCAGCAATCACCAGCAGCAGCAGCAGTAGCAGTAGTAAACAATACTAGCAGCAGCAGCAGCAGCAAGCCAAGTAGTACCAGCAGCAGCAGTAGTAGTAGTAGAAGCAATACCACCAGCAGCAGCAGCAGCAGCAGCAGCAGCCAAACACCAGTAGCAGCAGCAGCAGCAGCAGTAAGTAACACCAGCAGCAGCAGCAGCAGTAGTAGAACACCAGTAGCAGCAGCAGCAGCCAACACCAGCAGCAGCAGCAGTAGTAGTAGTAGCAGCCAATACTACCCTAGCAGCAGCAGCAGCAGCAGAAGCCAATACCAGCAGCAGCAGTAGCAGCAGCAGTAGCTAGCAAGCAATACCAGCAGCAGCAGCAGCAGCAGCAGCAGCAGCAGCAGCAACTAGTAGTAGTAGTAGTAGCAGCAGCAACAACTAGTAGAAGCAGTAGCAGCAGCAGCAGCAGAAGCCAACACCAGCAGCAGCAGCAGCAGTAGCCAAGCACCATACTAGTAGTAGTAGTAGCAGCAGCAGCAGCAATACCAGCAGTAGCAGTAGCAGCAATGCTAGTAGTAGTAGTATTAGCAGCAGCAGCAGCAGCCAATACTAGCAGCAGCAGCAGCATTAGCCAGCAGCACCAGCAGCAGCAGCAGCAGCAGCACCAGCAATACACCAGCAGCAGCAGTAGCAGCAGCAGCCATACACCAGCAGCAGTAGTAGAAGCAGCAGCAGCAGCAGCAATACTAGTAGTAGTAGTAGTAGTAGCAGCAGCAGCAGCTTCAACACCAGTAGCAGCAGCAGCAGCAGCACAACACCAGCAGCAGCAGCAGCAGCAGCAGATACAATACCAGTAGTAGTAGTAGCAGCAGCAAGCAATAGCAGTAGTAGTAGCAGTAGTAGCAGTAGCCAAGCAGCAGCAGTAGTAGCAGCAGCCAACACCAGCAGCAGCAGTAGTAGCAAAGCCATACTAGTAGCAGCAGTAATAGTAGCATAGTAGTAGAACACCAATACCTAGTAGTAGCAGTAGTAGCGGTAGTAGCCAAAGTAGTACCAGCAGTAGCAGCAGCAGTAGTAGTAGCAGCAGCAGCAGCAGCAGCAGTAGTAACAACACCAGCAGCAGCAGCAGCAATACTAGCCTAACACCAGCAGCAGCAGTAGCAGCAGAAGCAATACTAGCAGCAGCAGTAGCAGCAGCAGCAGCAGCAACACCAGCAGCAGCAGCAGCAGCAGCAGCAGCAGCAGCCAACAGTAGCAGTAGCAGCAGCAGCAGCAGCAATACTAGTAGTAGTACCAGCAGCATAGAAGCAATACTAGCAGCAGTAGTCACCACCAGCAGCAGCAGCAGCAGCAGTAGTACCATAGTAGTAGCAGCAGCAGCAGCAGTAGTCAACACCAGCAGCAGCAGTAGTAGCAGCAGCAGCAAGCAATAGCAGCAGCAGTAGCAGCCAACACCAGCAGTAGCAGCAGTAGCAGCAGCCAACACCAGCAGCAGCAGCAGCAGCAGCCAAGCAACTACTAGCAGCAGCAGCAGCAGCGCCAACACCAGCAGCAGCAGCAGCAGCAGCAGTTTCAACTAACACCAGCAGCAGCAGCAGCAGCAGCAGCAACACCAGCAGCAGCAGCAGCAGCAGCAGCCAACACCAGCAGCAGCAGTAGCAGCAGCAGCCAACACCAGCAGCAGCAGCAGCAGCAACAACTAGCAGCAGCAGCAGCAGTAGCAGCAGCTGACAACACCAGCAGCAGCAGCAGCAGTAAACTGTAGTAGTACCAGCAGCAGCAGCAGCAGCAGTAGCCAACACCAGCAGCAGCAGCAGCAATGCTACACCAGCATAGCAGCAGCAGTAGTAGAAGCCAACACCAGTAGCAGCAGTAGTAGCAGTAGCCAAGCACCAGTAGTAGCAGTAGCAGCAGTAGTAGCAACACCAGCAGCAGCAGTAGTAGCAGTAGTAGAAGCAATGCACCAGCAGTAGTAGCAGCAGTAGCAGCAATACCAGTAGCAGTAGCAGCAGTGGTAGCAGCCACCACCAGCTAGTGGTATGGCAGCAGCAGTAGCAGCACAATACTAGTAGCAGCAGCAGCAGTAGCCAATACCAGCAGCAGCAGCAGCAGAGTAGCAGAAGCCAACACCAGCAGCAGCAGCAGCAGCAGCAGCAATACCTAGCAAGCAGCAGCAGCAGCAGCAGGCCAACACCAGCAGCAGTAGCAGTAGTAGAACACCAGCAGCAGCAGCAGCAGCAGCAGCAGCATATTAGCAACACCAGCAGCAGCAGCAGCAGCAGCAGCCAACACCAGCAGTAGTAGCAGTAGCAGCGGGTAGTAGCCAACACCAGCAGCAGCAGTAGCAGTAGCAGCACATAGCCAGCAGTAGCAGCAGCAGCAGCAGCAGCCAACACCAGCAGCAGCAGTAGCAGCAGCAGCATAGTAGAAGCAATACTAGCAGCAGCAGTAGCAGCAGCAATAACACCAGCTAGCAGTAGCAGCAGCAGAAGCAATGCCAGTAGTAGTCAACACCAGCAGCAGCAGCAGCAGCAGCAGCAGCCAACACCAGCAGCAGTAGCAGCAGCAGTAGTAGCCAACACTAGCAGTGCAGTAGTAGTAGTAGTAGCAAGACACCAAATAACAGCAGCAGCAGCAGCAGCAGCAGCAGCCAACACCAGCAGCAGCAGCAGTAGTAGTAGAAGCAACAGTAGTAGTAGTAGCAGCAGCAGCAGCAAAGCAACACCAGCAGCAGTAGTAGCAGCAGTAGCCACCACCAGTAGCAGCAGCAGTAGCAGTAGTAGCCAACACCAGTAGTAGTAGTAGCAGTAACACCAGTACAGTAGCAGCAGTAGTGGTAGAAGCAACACTAGTAGCAGTAGTACAGTAGTAGCAGTAGAAGCAATACTGGTAGCAGCAGTAGCAGTAGCAGAAGCCAAATACCAGTAGCAGCAGCAGCAGCAGTAGCCTAGAAACAATACCAGCAGCAGTAGCAGCAGTAGTAGCAGAAGCAATACCAGTAGTAGCAGTAGTAGCCAACACCACAGTAATAGTAGTAGTAGTAGTAGTAGAAGCAATACTACTACCAGCAGTAGCAGTAGCAGCAATAGCAGTAGTAGGCAGCAAGTAGCAGTAGCAGTAGCCAACCAATACTAGCAGCAGTAGTAGTAGTAGCAGCAGCAGCAGCAATACAACACCAGCAGCAGCAGCAGTAGTAGCCAACACCAGCAGCAGCAGCAGCAGTAGCAGTAGCAGCAGTAGCAGCAACACCAGTAGCAGCAGTAGTAGTAAACAATACCAGCAGCAGCAGTAGCAGTAGCAGAAGCAATACAGCAGCAGCAGCAGTAGCAGCAGTAGTAGTAGAAGCAAGCAGTAGTAGCAGCAGTAGTAGCAGCAGCAGCAATACAGCAGCAGCAGCAGAAGCCAACACCAGCAGCAGCAGTAGCAGCAGTAGCAGCAGCACCAGCAGCAGCAGCAGCAGCAGCAGCAGCAGCAGCCAACACCAGCAGCAGCAGTAGCAGCAGCAGCCAATACCAGTAGCAGCAGCAGCAGTAGTAGAAGCAATACTAGCAGCAGCAGCAGCAGCAGCAGCAGCAATACTAGCAGCAGCAGCAGCAGCAGAACAACACCAGCAGCAGCAGTAGTAGTAGTAGAAGCCAACACCAGCAGCAGCAGTAGCAGTAGTAGTAGAAGCCAATACCAGTACAGCAGTAGTAGTAGCAGTAGTAGCCAAACACCAGCAGCAGCAGCAGCAGCAGCAGCAGCCACCACCAGCAGTAGTAGCAGCAGTAGTAGCAGTAGCCACAACAGCAGCAGCAGCAGCAGCAGTAGAAGCAACACCAGCAGCAGCAGCAGCAGCAGCAACACCAGTAGCAGCAGCAGTAGCAGCAATACCAGTAGCAGCAGCAGCAGCAGCAGCAGCCAATACTAGTAGCAGCAGCAGAAACAATACTAGTAGCAGCAGCAGCAGCAGTAGCAGCAGCCAACACCAGCAGCAGCAGCAGCAGCAGCAGCAGAAGCCAACCACCAGCAGCAGCAGCAGTAGCAGTAGCAGCAGCCAGCAATACCAGCAGCAGCAGCAGTAGTAAGTAGAAGCATACCACCAGCAGCAGCAGCAGTAGAACAATACCAGCAGCAGCAGCAGCAGCCTAGAAGCAATACCAGTAGCAGCAGTAGTAGCAGCAGCCAATACTACCAGCAGCAGTAGCAGCAGTAGTAGAAGCCAACACCAGCAGCAGCAGTAGCAGCAGCAGCAGAAGCAGCCAACACCAGTAGCAGCAGTAGTAGTAGTAGCCAACACCAGCAGCAGTAGTAGCAGCAGCAGCCAACACCAGCAGCAGTAGTAGTAGCAGTAGAAGCAATAATAGCAGTAGTAGTAGCAGCAGTAGCAGGCAGAATGAACACCAGTAGTAGCAGTAGTAGTAGAAGCAATACTAGCAGCATAGTAGCAGCAGCAGTAGCAGCCAATACAGCAGCAGTAGCAGCAGCAGCAGCAGCAGCCAACAATACCAGCAGCAGCAGCAGCAGAAGCAACAACTAGTAGTAGCAGCAGCAGCAGCAGTAGTAGAAGCAACCACCAGCAGCAGCAGCAGCAGTAGAAGTCAACACCAGCAGCAGCAGCAGTAGCAGCAATGCCAGTAGTAGTAGCAGCAGCAGCAGCAGCAGCAATACTAGTAGTAGTGCAGCAGCAGCAGCAGCAGCAGCCAATACTAGTAGTAGCAGCAGTAGCAGCAGCAGCAGTAGTAGCAGCAGCAATACTAGCAGTAGTAGAGTGGCAGCAGCAGAAGCAATACTAGTAGTATTAGCAGCAGCAGCAGTAGCCTTCAAGCAATGCAGCAGTAGCAGTAGTAACACCAGCAGCAGCAGCAGCAGCCAACACCAGCAGCAGCAGCAGCAGCAGCAGCAGCAGCAATCAACACCAGTAGCAGTAGCAGTAGCAGTAGAAGCAATACTAGCAGTAGTAGCAGCAGAAGGCCACCAGCAGCAGTAGCAGTAGCAGTAGCAAGCAACACCAGTAGTAGTAGCAGCAGCAGCAGAAGCCAACACCAGCAGTACTAGCAGCAGTAGCAGAAGCCAACACCAGCAGTATTAGTAGTAGTAGAAGCTCAACACCGGCAGCAGTAGCAGTAGCAGCAGCCAACACCAGCAGCAGTAGTAATAGCAGCAGTATTAGTAGAAGCAACACCAGCAGTAGCAGCAGTGGTAGTAGTAGAAGCCAACACCAGTAGCAGCAGTAGTAGTAGTAGAACACCATAGCAGTAGCAGCAGTAGAAGCAACACCTAGTAGCATTAGTAGTAGTAGCAGCAGCCAACACCAGCAGCAGCAGCAGCAGTAGTAGCAGCAGTAGTAGTAGTAGTAGTAGTAAGCAACACTAGTAGCAGTAGCAGTAGAAGCAATACTAGTAGTAGCAGCAGTAAACACCAGTAGCAGTCAGCAGCAGAAACCAATACCAGTAGCAGCAGCAGCAGTAGCAGTAGCAAGCAACACCAGCAGCAGTAGTAGCAGCAGTAGCAGCAGCAGCCAACACCAGCAGCAGCAGCAGTAGCAGCAAGCAATGCACCAGCAGCAGCAGCAGCAGTAGCAGTAGAAGCACCAGCAGCAGCAGCAGCAGCAGCAGTAGAAGCAACACCAGCAGCAGTAGCAGCAGCAGCCAACACCAATAGCAGCAGCAGTAGCAGTAGAAGCAATACCAGCAGCAGCAGCAGTAGTAGTAGTGCAATACTAGCAGCAGCAGTAGCAGCAGCAGCAGCCAACACCAGCAGCAGCAGCAGCAGCAGCAGCAGCAGCAGTACTAGCAGCAGCAGCAGCAGCAGCAGCAGCAACAATACTAGCAGCGTAGTAGCAGCAGTACAAGCAATACTAGTAGCAGCAGTAGCAGCAGAATCAACACCAGCAGCAGCGTATTAGTAGTAGCAGCAGCAGAACAACACCAGCAGCAGCAGCAGTAGCAGCAGCAGCAGCCAACACCAATAGCAGCAGCAGCAGTAGCCACCAGCAGCAGCAGTAGCAGCAGCAGTAGACACCAGCAGCAGCAGCAGCAGCAGCAGCAGCAGCCAACATAGTAGCAGTAGCAGCAGTAGAAGCCAATACTAGTAGCAGCAGCAGTAGAAGCAATACCAGTAGTAGCAGTAGCAGCAGCAATACTACACCAGCAGCAGCAGCAGCAATTGTTAGCCAACACCAGCAGTAGTAGTAGCAGTAGCAGCAGCCCAACCACCAGCAGCAGCAGATACTAGCAGCAGTAGTAGTAGTAGCATAGCAGCAGCAATACTAGTAGCAGCAGTAGTAGCAGCAGCAATACCACCAGCAGCAGCAGCAGCAGTAGAAGCCAACACCAGCAGCAGCAGTAGCAGCAGCAGCAAACAATACTAGCAGCGTAGCAGTAGTAGTAGAAGCAAATACCAGCAGTAGTAGTAGTAGTAGTAGTAAGCCAAGCAGCAGCAGCAGCAGCAGTGCAGCAGCAATGAACACCAGTAGCAGTAGTAGCAGAGCCAACACCAGCAATACTAGTAGCAGCAGCACAAGTAGTAGCAGCAGCAGCAGTAGTAGTAGAAGATACTAGTAGTAGCAGTGGCAGCAGTGGCAGCTCAATACCAGCAGCAGCAGCAGCAGCAGCAGCAATACCAGCAGCAGCAGCAGCAGCAGTAGAACCAATACTAGCAGCAGCAGCAGCAGTAGTAGAACAACACCACCAGCAGCAGCAGCAGCAGCACCAGGTACAACAATACCAGCAGCAGCAGTAGCAGCAGCAGCAGCCAACACCAGCAGCAGCAGCAGCAGCAGCCAACACCAGCAGCAGCAGCAGCAGCTCAACACCAGTAGTAGCAGCAGCAGCAGCAGCAAGTAGCCAACACCAGCAGTAAGCAGCAGCAGCAGCAGTAGTAGCCAACACCCCAGCAGCAGCAGCAGCAGCCAACACCAGTAGCAGTAGCAGCAGCAGCTCAACACCAGCAGTAGCAGTAGCAGCAGTAGCAGCAGAAGCAATACTAGCAGCAGCAGTAGTAGCAGTAATAGCAGCAATACTAGTAGTATTAGTAGTAGCAGCAGCAGCAGCAGCCAATGCACCAGTGCAGCAGCAGCAGTAGTAGCAGCAGCCAACACCAGCAGCAGCAGCAGCAGCAGCTAGCAGCAGCCAACACCAGCAGCAGCAGCAGCAGCAGTAGCAGCCAAGCAATACTAGCAGCAGTAGCAGCAGTAGTAGAAGCAGCAGTAGTAGTACACCAGCAGCAGCAGCAGCAGCAGCAGCCTAAGCACCAGCAGCAGCAGTAGTAGAAGCAATACTAGTAGCAGCAGCAGCAGCAGTAGCAGCAACACCAGCAGCAGCAGTAGTAGTAGAAGCATACTAGCAGCAGCAGTAGCAGCAGCAGAAGCAATACTAGTAGTAGTAGCAGCAGTAGCAGCAATACTAGTAGTAGTAGTAGTAGCAGCAGTAGAAGCAACACCAGTAGCAGTAGCAGTAGTAGTAGGCTTCCAATCACCAGTAGTAGTGCAGCAGCAGCAAGTAAAACACCAGCAGCAGCAGCAGCAGCAGCAGTATAGCTCAACACTAGTAGTAGCAGCAGCAGTAGCAGCAGCACATACTACAGCAGTAGCAGCAGCAGCAGCAGAAGCAGCAGCAGCAGCAGTAGAAGCCAACACCAGCAGCAGCAGCAGCAGCAGTAGAACACCAGCAGCAGCAGCAGCAGCAGGAAACAATACTAGCAGTAGCAGCAGCAGCAGCAGCAGCAATAACTACCAGTAGCAGCAGCAGTAGCAGCAGCAGCAATACCAGCAGCAGCAGCAGCAGTAGTAGTAGTAGAAGCAATACAGTAGCAGCAGCAGTAGTAGCAGCAGTAGCAGAAGCAATGCAGCAGTAGTAGCAGCAGCAGCAGATACTACCACCAGCAGCAGTAGCAGCAGCAGAAGCCAACACCAGCAGCAGCAGTAGCATAGCCAATACTACCAGCAGCAGTAGTAGCAGTAGCAACAACACCAGTAGTAGTAGTAGCAGTAGAAGCAACACCTAGCAGCAGTAGCAGCAGCAGAAGCAACACCAGCAGCATCAGCAGCAGCAGCAGCAGAAGCAACACCAGCAGCAAGTAGCAGCAGCAGCAGCACAATACTAGCAGCACAGTAGTAGCAGTAGCAGCAGCAATACTAGTAGTAGTAGTAGTAGTAGCAGCAGCAGCCAACACCAGCAGCAGCAGTAGTAGTGAAGCCAATCAGCAGTAGCAGCAGCAGTAATAGAAAGCAATGCTAGTACCAGTAGCAGCAGCAGCAGCAGCAATACTAGCAGCAGCAGTGAAGTAGAAGCAACACCAGCAGCAGCAGCAGCAGTAGCAGTAGCAGCAGCAATACCAGTAGCAGTGCAGTAGCAGCAGTGAGCAGCTGCACCAGCAGCAGTAGCAGCAGTAGCAGTAGTAGAAGCAATACTAGTGCAGCAGTAGCAGCAGCAGTGCAGTAGAAGCCAATACTAGCAGTAGTAGCAGCAGTAGTAGCAGACACCAGTACTAGCAGTAGTAGTAGTAGTAGTAGTAGAAGCAATACTAGTAGTAGTAGTAGTAGTAGTAGAAGCAATACTAGTAGTAGTAGTAGTAGTAGAAGCAATACTAGTAGTAGTAGTAGTAGTAGTAGTAGAAGCAATACTAGTAGTAGTAGTAGTAGTAGTAGAAGCAATACTAGTAGTAGTAGTAGTAGTAGTAGTAGTAGAAGCAATACTAGTAGTAGTAGTAGTAGTAGAAGCAATACTAGTAGTAGTAGTAGTAGAAGCAATACTAGTAGTAGTAGTAGTAGTAGAAGCAATACTAGTAGTAGTAGTAGTAGAAGCAATACTAGTAGTAGTAGTAGTAGTAGTAGTAGAAGCAATACTAGTAGTAGTAGTAGTAGTAGTAGTAGAAGCAATACTAGTAGTAGTAGTAGTAGTAGAAGCAATACTAGTAGTAGTAGTAGTAGTAGATACATAAAATATAGTACATTTCATCATCATAGCAATACTATAGATAGTAGTAGTACAAGCAATTTAATAAAATATTTACAATAAATAAATCCTTAGTACAATCAGATCGAGTAGAAGCAATACTAGTAGTAGTAGTAGTAGTAAAGTAAATAGAAGCAATAAATCTAGTAGTAGTAGTAGTAGAAGCAATACTAGTAGTAGTAGTAGTAGAAGCAATACTTTTTCAGTAAATTTACATTAGTAGTCCACACCACTTAGTTTCAGTAGTTCTATTGCAAGCAATTCTTAGCATTTAGTAGTAGTAGTAGAGTTATTCCAATACTATCTAGTCATATTTAGTCAGTAGAAGCAATATTTCAATAAATGAGGAACATGGTAGTAGTAGTAAAATAACCTAAAACTGCATTATTCTTTAGTAGTAGTAGTGAATAGTAGCTAGCACTAGCAGCAACATGGTAGTCTAAGTAAAAGTAGTCCTGCTGCCTTAGAAGCAATACTATGATTACTTAGTTAAAAGCAATACTAGTAGTAGTAGTAGTAGTAGTAGTACTTTAAGTAGAAGCAATACTAGTAGTAGCTAGTAGTAAAGCATATACTAGTTCATATTCCAGTAATTACTAGAAGCAATACTAGTAGTAGTAGTAGTAGTAAACAATACTAGTAACGTAGTAGCAGTAGTAGAAGCAATTACTGAGTAGAATTTAGTAGCAAGCAATGAGTATTCAGTAGTAGTAGTAGTAGAAGCAATACTAGTAGTAGTAGTAGTAGTAGTAGTAGAAGCAATACTAGTAGTAGTAGTAGTAGTAGTAGAAGCAATACTAGTAGTAGTAGTAGTAGTAGTAGAAGCAATACTAGTAGTAGTAGTAGTAGTAGTAGAAGCAATTTTGATTTCTAGTAGTCATTGTTAACACCAGCATTAAGTAGTAGTAGTAGAAGCAATACTAGTAGTAGTAGTAGTAGTAGTAGTAGAAGCAATACTAGTAGTAGTAGTAGTAGTAGTAGTAGTAGAAGCAATACTAGTAGTAGTAGTAGTAGTAGTAGAAGCAATACTAGTAGTAGTAGTAGTAGTAGAAGCAATACTAGTAGTAGTAGTACAGCTAAAAAAAGTAGAAAGTAGATACTAGCCTCACTTAGTAATTAAGACAGCAACTAATTCCATTAGTAGTAGTAGTAGTAGTAGTAGAAGCAATACTAGTAGTAGTAGTAATATCTCATTAGAAGCAATACTAGTAGTAGTAGTAGTCCAGTAGCAGTAGTAGAACCCAATACTAAAATGATCAACATTAGTAGAAGCAATACTAGTAGTAGTAGTAGTCCAGTAAAAGCAGTAGTAGATTTTCTCGCCAATACTAGTAGTGGTAGTAGTAGTAGAAGCAATGGTTTCTAGTAGTAGTAGTAAAAACAATAATCTAGTAGTAGTAGACAGTCCATTAGTAGAAGCAATACTAGTAGTAGTAGTAGAAGCACTCTACTAGTAAAATAGTTTAAAAAATACTGTAGTTCTAGTAGTAATTTTTAAGACAAGATGTAGGAGCAATACTGGTAGTAGCAGTAGCAGTAGTCCGCTGCAATACTAGTAGTATTAGTAGTAGATAGTCAGTAGACATTTCAACAGTAGTAGTAGTAGTAGTAGTAGTAAAACAATACTAGTAGTAGTAAAATGTAGTTAGAAGCAATACTTTAAAAACTCCACTGAAGCATGCTAGTAAAAAAGCAATACTAATCCATCAGTAGTATTCCATCATTCAATGACTAGTTGTAGTACACAGAAAGTCTCTTCAATACTGATAGTAGCATATAGTAGAAACAATATCTAGTAGTAGTAGTAGTAGTAGAAGCAATACTAGTGAGTAGTAGTACCACTAGTAGAAGCAATACTAGTAGTAGCATGGTCTTCCAGTAATAAAGCAATACTAGTAGTAGTATTTCCTTAGTATTAGTAGAAGCAATCAACTACTCTGTAGTAGTAGTAGTAGTAGTAGAAGCAATACTAGTAGTAGTAGCAGTAGTAGTAGAAGCAATAGTAGTAGTAGTAGCAAGCAATACTGAGTAGCCAATAGCAGCAGTGAGTAGTAGAAAGCCAATACTAGTAGTAGTAGTAGTAGTAGTAGTAGTAGAAGCAATACCAGCAGCAGTAGTAGTAGCAGCAGCAATACCAGTAGCAGCAGTAGCAGTAGCAGAAGCCAACACCAGTAGCAGCAGCAGTAGCAGTAGCAGCAGCAATACTACCAGCAGTAGTAGTAGTAGTAGAAGCACCAGCAGTTGTAGCAGTAGCAGTAGTAGCAGCCAAATACCAGTAGTAGCAGCAGTAGCAGTAGAAGCCAATATACCAGTTGTAGCAGTAGCAGCAGCAGTAGAACACCATATTAGCAGCAGCAGTAGCTAGTAGAAACAGCTAGTAGCAGCAGGTAGCCAACAATACTAGTAGCAGTAGCAGCAGCAGCCAATACCAGCAGTAGTAGTGGCAGCAGCAGCAGCCAATACCAGCAGCAGCAGCAGTAGCAGCAAGTAAAACAAGCAGCAGCAGCAGCAGCAGCAGCAAGCAACACCAGCAGCAGCAGCAGCAGCAGTGGCAGTACCAGCAGCAGCAGCAGCAGCAGCAGCAGCAGCAATACTAGTAAGCAGTAGTAGCAGCAGCAGCAGCAATACTAGTAGTATTATTAGTAGTAGCAGCAGCAGCAGCAGCAATACACCAGCAGCACAGCAGCAGCAGCAGCAGTAGGCACAACACCAGCAGTAGTAGCAGTAGCAGTAGCAGCAAACAATAGCAGCAGCAGCAGTAGCAGTAGTAGTAGCAAGCAGCAGCAGTAGCAGTAGTAGAAAAGCAGCAGCAGCAGCAGTAGAAGCAACACCAGAAGCAGCAGCAGCAGTAGCAGCAGCCAACACCAGTAGCAGCAGCAGCAGTAGCATAGCCAACACCAGTGGCAGCAGCAATACCTAGCAGTAGTAGTACCAGTAGCAGTGGTAGCAGCAGCAATACCAGTAGCAGCAGCAGTAGCAGCAAGCAACACCAGCAGCAGCAGTAGCAGCAAGCAATACAGTAGTAGTAGCAGCAGCAGCAGAAGCAATACTAGTAGTAGTACACCAGCAGCAGCAGTAGCAGCAGCAGCCAACACCAGCAGCAGTAGTAGCAGCAGCAGCAGCAGCAGCCACCACCAGCAGCAGCAGTAGAAACAATACCAGCAGCAGTAGCAGTAGTAGCAGCCAACACCAGCAGCAGCAGCAGCAGCAGCAGCAGTAGCAGCAACAACTAGTAGCAGCAGCAGCAGCAGGAATACTAGTAGCAGTAGCGGTAGTAGAAGCAACCACCAGTAGTAGCAGTAGCAGAAGCAATACCTAGTAGCAGCAGTAGCAGCAGTAGAAGCAATACTAGTAGTTGTAGCAGCAGCAGCAGCAGCAACACCAGCAGCAGCAGTAGCAGCAGCAGCAACAACACCAGCAGCAGCAGCAGCAGCTAGTAGAAGCAGCAGCAGTAGCAGTAGTAGTAGTAGCAGCAGCAGCAGTAGTAGTAGCCAACACCAGCAGCAGCAGCAAAGCAATACTAGTAGCAGCAGCAGCAGTAGCAGTGGTAGTAGTAGTAGTAGCACCAACAGCAGCAGCAGCAGCAGCAGCAGTAGTAGTAGTAGCAGTGCAGAAGCAGAATACAAGTAGTATTAGTAGCAGCAGCAGCAGCAACACCAGCAGCAGCAGTAGTAGCAGCAGCAGCAGAAGCCAACACCTAGCAGCAGCAGCAGCAGCAGCAGCAGCAGCAGCAATACTAGTAGCAGCAGCAGCAGCAGCAGTAGAACAATACTAGCAGCAGTAGCAGCAGCAGTAGTAAGCAGCCAACACCAGCAGCAGCAGTAGCAGCAGCAGCAGCAGTAGTAGCCACCAGCAGCAGCAGCAGCAGCAGCAGCAGTAGTAGTCAGCAACACCAGCAGCAGCAGTAGCAGCAGCACAACACCAGCAGCAGCAGTAGCAGCAGCAGCAGCAAGTAGTAGTGAAGCAGCAGCAGCAGCAGCAGCAGCAGTAGCAGCAGCAATACTAGTAGCAGCAGCAGCAGCAGCAGCAGCAATACTAGTAGCAGCAGTAGTAGTAGTAGAAGCAACACCAGCAGCAGTAGTAGTGAGCAGAAGCAACACTAGCGTAGTAGTAGTAGTAGCAGTAGAAGCAACCACTAGCAGCAGCAGCAGCCAGTAGTAGCAGCAATACTAGTAGCAGCAGTAGCAGCAGTAGCAGAGAAGCAATACTAGCAGCAGCAGTAGCAGTAGTAGAAGCAACAGCAGCAGTAGCAGTAGCAGTAGT
>NC_137059.1:947500-952500 GCF_032717465.1 Coenobita brevimanus
AGTGACCATTAAAGTAGCGATAGAAAAGAAATAAAGATGCAACAGTGCGGCGAAGAGACAGAGGTTGAAGGGAGTCAGTAAGAGGAGGAGAGTTAATGAGACGAAAAGCCTTTGACTCCACCCTATTGAGAAGAGCTGTATGTGGGGAGCCTCCCCACACATGAGAGTTGTACTCCACACAGGGGCGGATAAAACCCCTGTATAGAGTCAACAATTGTGCAGGAGTAAAGAAGGTACAGGGTCGGTTTAGCACACCTAATCTCTTGGAAGCAGATTTTACAAGAGATGTAATATGATCTTTCCAAGATAAGTCTCGAGTAAATGAAACCCCAAGCATGTTCAAGGATGATGCAGGATTAAGCTGAATATTACTAAACATTAGTGGGTATACCTGTGGAAGATTTTGGGTTGATAGGTGCAGAGACTGAGTCTTTGATGTATTAAAAACAACCAGATTATTTTTACCCCAGTCAGAGATACGAGCCAAGTCAGACATTAGGTGTGCCATAGCCTCATCCCTTGTTTGTTGAAGTAACTGCTGAGATGGACGTTGTGGGAAACGAATGGAAAGGTGAAGGGTGGAGTCATCAGCGTATGAGTGGATAGGGTTAGATGTACAGCTTAGAAGGTCATTGATGAATAAAAGGAAGAGAGTTGGTGATAGGACGGAGCCCTGAGGAACACCACTGTTGATAGATCTAGGAGAAGAACGATGGCCGTCTACAACAGCGGCTATAGAACGACCAGAAAGGAAGCTGGAGATGAAGGCACAGATAGAAGGATAGAAACCGTAAGAGGGCAGTTTGGAAATTAAAGATTTATGCCAGACTCGATCGAAACCTTTGAGATGTCAAGTGCAATGGCAAAGCTTTCGCCAAAGTCCCGAAAGGAAGATGACCAGGAGTCTGAAAGGTAGGTGAGAAGATCGCCAGTGGAGCGTCCCTGACGGAACCCATACTGACGATCGGAAAGAAGGTTGTGATAGGAAAGATGCCTTAAAATTTTTCTATAGAGAATTGACTCGAAAACTTTTGAGATACAGGACGTTAAAGTAATTGGACGATAGTTAGAGGGTTGGGAATGGTCACCCTTCTTTGGGACTGGCTGAATGAGAGCAAACTTCCAGCAAGAAGGAAAGGTACATGTTTGACAGACAAAGGCGAAAGAGTTTGCCTAGGCAGGGTGTAAGCACAGAAGCACAGTTCTTGAGAACAACAGGAGGGACCCCATCAGGCCCATATGCCTTGTTAGTACTGAGGCCAGTGATGGCAGAAAATACATCAGCTGAAGAAATTTTAATGTCAGCCATGAGGAAGTCAGAGGGGGGAAGTGATGGAGGAACAGCACCAGAATCGTGTAAGGTCGAATTGGAGGAGAAAGTCTGTGCGAAGAGATCTGCTTTATCAGTAGAAGAAATAGCTACAGAACCATCAGAGTAGAAAAGAGGAGGGAAGGATGATGAGGTAAAGTTGTCAGAAAGGTTTTTGGCAAGGTGCCAGAAGGAGCGGGAAGAATTCGAGTTGGAGAGTTGAGAGCATTTAGTTTGGATGAAATTATTCTTAGCAGAGGGAAGAACAGACTTAGCACGATTCCAGGCAGAAATGTATAAAAGATGTGATTCAAAGTAGTAGTAGTAGTAGTAGTAGTTGTAATAGTCGTAGTGGTGGTGGTAGTGGATGGTGGTGGTGGTGGTTGTGGTAGTAGTAACAGTAGTAGTAGCAGAAGTGGTAGTGGTGGTGGTGTAAGTGTTGAAAATGAAAGAGAGAGAGAGAGAGAGAGAGAGAGAGAGAGAGAGAGAGAGAGAGAGCGACCGGGGACTTCACTTGTAAGATTTATTGTCGATACTACCCTGCGCGTCACTGCCCTAATATATCTCACTCGCTCACATTCTCTCTCTCTCTCTCTCTCTCTCTCTCTCTCTCTCTGTACTAGCTTATATATTTGCTTCCTTTATCATTGTATCTATCTATCTATCTATCTACCCACTTGACCTACATACCGACACATCTACCGACCTACCTACCTTGAGAGAGAGAGAGAGAGAGAGAGAGCGACCTATAGTAGAAGGTTAAATATAAAAAATTCACCCGTAAGTCAAATACTGCCACCACAGACCTACTTACGGATGTGTCAGTAGGACGGTAAGTAGGTTAGTAGGTAGGTAGGTAAGTAGGTAGGTGGGTGGGTGGTAGGTAGGTAGGTAGGTAGGTAGGTAGGTGGGTGGGTGGGTGGTAGGTAGGTAGGTAGGTGGTAGGTAGGTGGGTAGGTACGTTGGTAGATGAGTAAATTAGTTGGTAGGTAGGTAGGATGGTAGGTAGGCTGAGTGAGAGAGAGAGAGAGAGAGAGAGAGAGAGAGAGAGAGCGAGCAGAACTTTACCCATTCTTCCCTCCATCTTCTTCCTGCTTCCTCCTCCTCCTCCCACACTCTTCCTCCTCCTCCTCCTCCTCCTCATTTGCTTGATATATTCCTTCTCTTTCCTCCCTTTCTTCCTTCCCTGATTTTCTTTCTCCATTTTTCCTTCTTTCCTTCCCCTTTTTCCTCCCTCCTTCCCTCCCTCCTTCCTTCCTTCCCTCCCTCCTTCCCTCCTTCCTTCCTTTTCCTTCCTTCCTTTTCCTTCCTTCCTTCCTTCCTTCCTTCCTTTTCCTTCCTTCCTTCCTTCCTTCCTTCCTTCCTTCCTTCCTTTCCTTCCTTCCCTCCCTCCTTCCTTTTCCTTCCTTCCTTCCTTCCTTCCTATACGTTCCTACAGTCCACCATCGTCCTGTGTGTGTGTGTGTGTGTGTGTGTGTGTGTGTGTACTTGTAATAGTCTACATGTACTTTTTTTCTGCACGTGCTGTAATTTTCACACACACACACACACACACACACACACACACACACACACAAGCCCTCGAGAGAGATTTTTTTTTCTATATAGAGGCACACACACTCTCTCTCTCTCTCTCTCTCTCTCTCTCTCTCTCTCTCTCTCTCTCTCTCTCTCTCTCTCTCTTTTCTCTCTCTCTTTTTTTTTCGTAAGTTACAAAACGACAAAAATTCTTAAGAAAGTTTTTAATAGCGACAAAGTTCTTGAAGGAGGGGAGACGTCTTGATGGAGGGGAGGGGAGGGGAGGGGAGGGGAGGGGAGGGTGGAGAAGGGTGGGAGAGGGATAAGGGGGAGGGAAGTGGAGGGAAGGGCTGGAAAGAGATGGCTAGGAAAGAGGAGGGGAGGGTAAAGAGAAGGGGGGGGATGGGAGGGGAGACGAGGGGAGGAAATGGGAAGCGGGTGGGGGTACGAGAAGGATGAGAGAGGGGGAGAGGGGTGGACAGAGGTGAGGGAGGGGAGGAGAGGAGAGGAGGGGGTGAGCGGTGGAGAAGGGTGAGAGAGGGATAGAGGGGAGGGGAGGACAGGGGTGAGAGAGGGGAGGAGAGAAGAGAGGTGGGGAGGGAAGGGCAGTGGAGAGGAGGGGGGGATGAGGGAAGAAGGGTGAGAGAGGGGTAGAAGGGAGGGGAGGGGAGGAGTGGAGGGAGGTGAGGAAGGGAGGGGAGGGGAGGGAAGGAGTGGAAAGATGTGGAGTGGGAAGAGGAGGGAAGGGGAGAGGAAGTGGAGGGGAGGGGGATGAGGGGTGGAGAAGGGTGAGAGAGGGGAGGAGGGGAAGGGAGGGGAGAGAGAAAGGAAGGTAGGAAAAATGGGATGGAATGGGAGTGTAAAAGGGGGAAGGGGAGAGGGAGGAGGAGGGAGGGAAGGAAGGAAGGAAGGAAAGAAGGATAGTATAAATGGGGAGGGAGAAAGGGAGGAAGGATGGAATGTTGAAGGAAGAGAAAGAAGGGGAGGGAGAGTAACTGAGAGGATGGGAGGGAAGGGAAGAGGGAGAAATGGGAGAGGAGAGGGAAGGAAGTGGAGGGGAAGGAAGAAGAGAAGGAGGTGAAGGAAGTGAGGAGAAGGAAGAGAAGAAGTAGAGGGGATGGAGAGAGGAGGAAAGGAGGGAAGAGGAAATGAGAAATAAATGGGAAGGGAGGGTAAGAAGAGGAGAGGAAGGGAGGAAGGAATGGGAGAGAGAGAGAGAGAGAGAGAGAGAGAGAGAGAGAGAGAGAGAGAGAGAGAGGTAAACTAATACCCTGACGGAGCGCTGCAATCCATACCCGACAGTGAGTGCCCGTTTCTCTCTCTCTCTCTCTCTCTCTCTCCGTAAAATGTAAACATTAATACGAATTGGCAAAAAATCGCAAAACTCTACGGAATTTAGTCACCACGTTTCACAATTTAGTTGAAAAAGAGGAGGAGGAGGAGGAGGAGGACGAAGATGGAGGAGGAAGAGGAGAAGAGGAAGAGGAAGGAGGAGAAGAGGAGGAGGAGGGGAAGAAGAGGGTCGTGTCTTCACTAAGCTATGATGGTGCTTCATTTGCCTGGCTTCATTTTCTTATTGGATTAAAAAAACAAAAGAAAATGGTTGGGAATAGTTTGGGAAAGAAGATGGGAAGTGTTTTTGTATCTGTCTGTCTGTCTATCTATGTATCTATCAGTCTGTCTGTCTATCTATCTATCTGTCTATCTATTAATCTATGTCTCTGTCTCTCTGGCTGTATATCTATCTCTCAAAATATCTCTCTATCTGTCTATTTATCTGTCTATCTGTTTATCTATCTGTCTATCTATCTCATCTTTAAAACTTTGGGCTAATGAGAGGAGGAAGAGGAGGAGGGGAAGGAGGAGGAGAAAAGTGGGTAGAATATTATAATTGGAGGAAGGAAGAGGGAATTAGTGGAGAGATGAAGGAGGGAGGGAGGGAGGGAGGGAGGATGCAAGAGTCCTTACTAAATCTGTGACACTCGAAATCTTCCTTCCTTCTCTTCGTTCCTTCCTTCCTTCCTTCCTCTCCTTCTCTCCTTTCCTTCCTTCCCTTCCAATTCTGTCCTCCCTTTTACTTTAGAATTCTCCCTCCCTCCCTCCTCCCTCCCTCCTCCCTCCCTCCCTCCCTCCTACCTTCCTTCCTTCCTTCCTTCCTTCTCTGTTTTGCTGT
>NC_137059.1:965000-967500 GCF_032717465.1 Coenobita brevimanus
AGAGAGAGAGAGAATAAGGAGAGAAGATTGAATATGGGGAAGATGGAAGAAAGGAGGGAGGGAAAACGAAGGAGGGAGGGAGGGAGAGAGGGAGGGAGGGAGAGAGGGAAGGAGGGAAAGAAGGAAGGAAGAAGTGCTGCTTGATGGATGACTGAGAGAGGGAGGGAGAGAAGGAAGGAGAGAGAGTGGAGGAAAAAAGGGAGGGAGATTAGGAGCTGAGAGAGAGAGAGAGAGAGAGAGAGAGAGAGAGAGAGAGAGAGAGAGTCATTTAATAGTCATCCATCTTCTTGTATGGTAATTGTGTATGTATGTATGTATGTCTGGAGGTGTGTGTGTGTGTGTGTGTGTGTGTGTGTGTGTGTGTGTGTGTGTGTGTGTGTTTATGGAGTGGGTGATGTATGTGAGTGTATGTGTGTGTGTGTACAGAGTTGAACGTACATGAGGTGAGGTATGTGCGTATTCTTGTGTATTTAAATTCATGTACGTCTTTTGAAGCGGTAATGCGTGGGGAGGGGAGGGGAGGGGAGGGGAGGGGAGTGAGGGAGGGAGGGAGGGGAGAGAAGGGGGTGAGGGATGGGGAGAAAAAGTAGGAGGAATGGGGAGGGAGGAGAAGGAGGAAGAAGAGAAGGAAGGAAGGAGAGGGGAGGGAGGAGGGAAGAGAAGAAGGAGGAAGAAGAGAAGGAAGGAGAGGGGAGAGGAGTGGGGAGGAGGAAGAGGAGAAGGAAGGAGAGGGAAGAGGAGTGGGGAGGAGGAAGAAGAGAAGGAAGGAGAGGGGAGGGAGGAGGGAAGAGAAGGAGGAGGAAGAAGAGAAGGAAGGGGAGGGGAGGGGAGGGGGGAGGGAAAATTGGCAGAGAAGGAGGCAATGAAGGAGGATGAGAAGGAATTAAAAAGACATAAACGGTTAGAGAAGGAAGGAGGGAAGAAAGGAAGGAGAGAAGGAAGGAGGGAAGGAAGGAGAGAAAGAAGGAAAGAAGAAGGGAAGGAGGGAAAGAAGATTAGAGGAAGAAGCTGGAGAAGGAAGGAAGATGAGGGAGGAGGAGAAGGGAAGGAAGGAATGATGGAAGGAAGGGGGGAAGGAGGGAAGGAAGAAGAGGAGGAAAAGATGAGAGGAAGAAACTGGAGAAGGAAGGATGATGAGGTGGAGGAGGAGGGAAGGAAGAAGAGGAGGTGAAGGAAAGAAGGAAGAGAGGAAGGAAGAAGATAAGGACGGAGGATGAAGGAGCAGAGGGAGAGGTGTGTGACAAGGAGGGAAGGAAGAGGAGGAAGTGAAGGAAAGAAGGAAGAGAGGAAGGAATTAGAGAAGGAAGGAAGGAAGAGGAAGTGAAGGAATGAAGGAAGAGAGGGAGGAATTAGAGAAGGAAGGAAGGAAGAGGAAGTGAAGGAATGAGGGAAGAGAGGGAGGAATTAGAGAAGGAAGGAAGATAAAGGAGTGAAGGAATGAAGGAAGAGAGGAGGTTAGAGAAAGGAAGATGGAGTGAAGGAAGGAAGGCGACAGAGAGAGAGAAAGAGGGGTGAAGGAAGGATGAAAGTAAGGAAGGAAAATTGAAGGAAATGGGAAGGGAAAAGATGGAGTGAAGGAGAGAAAGAAGGAGGAAAGAAAAATGGAGAGAGAAGGAAGGAGGAAGGAAAAAGAGAGGAAAGAAGGAAAGGAAAGAAACAGTTAAGAAAGGAAAGGGACAAGTGAAGGAAGGAAGAGGAAGGAAGGAAGGAAGGAGAGGTGAAGAGAGAAAGCAACGGAGAGAAAGGAAGAGAGAGAGAGAGAGAGAGAGAGAGAGAGAGAGAGAGAGAGAGATGGATTTGGAGGGAGGGAAAGAAGGGAGGGAGAAGGAATGGAATGAAAGATGGACGGGGCGGGGTTAGTGTGGGTGAGTAATGAGAGAGAGAGAGAGATAGGGAGGGGAGGGAGGGAGAGATAGGGGGAAAGGCTAGGAGGGAGGGAGGGAGGGAGGGGTAGAGACAGGAAGGGAAAAGGAGTGAAAAAAGGATGGAGAGAGAGAGAGAGAGAGAGAGAGAGAGAGAGAGAGAGAGAGAGAGAGAGAGAGAGAGAGAGAGAGAGAGAGAGCACAGAATTAGAACAAGTGGGTAATTGTTTGCAAGAGAGGAGACTAATATTTGCAAGAGGAGAAGGCTGTGATGAAGAGGGAAGAGGAAGAGGAAAGAGGAAGGAAGGTGAAATAAGAGGAGGAGGAGGAGGAAGAGAAGAAGAAGAGGAGGAGGAGGAGGAAGAAGAAGAAGAAGAAGAGGAGGAGGAGGAGGAGGAGGAGGATAAGGAAGAGGAGGAGGAAATGGAAATAATGACGATGAAAGGAGGAAGGAAGGGAAGGAAAGAAGATATGAAATTGAGAGAGAGAGAGAGAGAGAGAAGCGAGGATAAACAGAAGAGAAAGAAATTGAGGGAGCGTAAAGACGAGAGAAAGAAAGTCAGAATTGAGAGAGAGAGAGAGAGAGAGAGAGAGAGAGAGAGAGAGAGAGAGAGAGAGAGAGAGATAAGATAGGAGGG
>NC_137059.1:972500-975000 GCF_032717465.1 Coenobita brevimanus
TGGTTGTCATCTCTCTCTCTCTCTCTCTCTCTCTCCGTCAGTCTTATATCCACGTGTCATATCCACTGCTTTGAGAGAGAGAGAGAGAGAGAGAGAGAGAGAGAGAGAGAGAGAGAGAGAGAGAGAGAGAGGAAAACCAGTAAATAATAACTGCTCTGACCCACACACACACACACACACACACACACACACACACACACACACACACACACACACACACACACACACACACACACACACACACACACTCATAGCAGTATATTTCCTGGGATGAGGTGACGGTGTAGTGATGGGGGGGAGGGGGAGGGGTTGAAATTGGAATGGAGGGAAGAGGAGAGGAGAGGGGAGAGGAGAGGAGAGGAGAAGAGAGAGAAAAGAAGAGAGAAGAGAGGAGAGGATAGGAGGATGGGGGAAAGGAGAGGAGAGGAGAAGAGAGAAGTGGAGAGGAGGGAGAAGAGGACGGGAGGGGAGGGGAGAGGAGAGGAGAGGGGAGGAGAGGAGAGGGGAGGGGAGGAGAGGAAGAGAGCCTGCGGAGCATAGGGAGGAGAGGAAAATGTTGGGGAGGGAGGGGGAGGAGGTGGCCAGGAGAGAGAGAAGAAGAGGAAGAGGGAAGAGGAAGTGGAGAAGAGATGAAGAGACGAAAGAAGAGAGAAAGAGAGAGAGAGAGAGAGAGAGAGAGAGAGAGAGAGAGAGAGAGAGAGAGAATGGTGAGGGAGATATTGATAGGGGAGATGAGAGGGGGAGAGGGAAATGAAATTGCAAGGGAGGGGGGGAGAGGAAGATGAACGGGAAGGGGTTAAGTGAGAGAGAGAGAGAGAGAGAGAGAGAGAGAGAGAGAGAGGAATGAGTGTTTGTTGGTGTGAGAAAAGAGAGAGTGAAAGGAGAGAGGGAGACTAATGGGTGAGAGAGAGAGAGAGAGAGAGAGAGAGAGAGAGAGAGATGTGGGGGAACATAGAGTTGAGTGAGTGTAATGATTGTGTGTGTGTGTGTGTGTGTGTGTGTGTGTGTGTGTGTGTGTGTGTGTGTGTGTGTGTGTGTGTGTGTGTGTGTGTGTAAAGATTAAGAATTATTTAAAGAAGGTATTAAAGATGAACAAAGGAGAGAGAGAGAGAGAGAGAGAGAGAGAGATGAAGCTGTCTGTCTGCCTGTCTGTCTGTCCGTCTTTCTCCCTTTGTTGTCTGTCTTCTTTCTCCTACGCCTGTCATGACCGTGTGTGTGTGTGTGTGTGTGTGTGTGTGTGTGTGTGTGTGTGTGTAACAGGATCTTGCTCTCTCTCTCTCTCTCTCTCTCTCTCTCTCTTTCTCGTAGTAATTTTTTTCTTTTCTGTTTTCCTGGTTAGAGAGAGAGAGAGAGAGAGAGAGAGAGAGAGAGAGATGTAAGTTAGGGAAGTGAGGGGAGAGAGAGATGGTATGGCGTGTAAGAGGAGTGGCGAGGGGAGGGGAGGGAAAGAGAGGGAGTGAGAGGAGGGGAAATTAACCCAGAGAGAGAGAGAGAGAGAGAGAGAGAGAGAGAGAGGTAAGAGAGAAGAGGAGAAAGAGGGCAGTAAGGAGAGAAAGGCTGGAGGAAAGAGAGAAATATCAGGAAGAGAGAAAGGAGAAGAGGAGAAAGAGGGCAGTAAGGAGAGTAAGACTGGAGGCAGAAAGACCCCTTTTAGTCGCCTCTTACGACAAGCAGGGATACTGGGAGGAAGAAGAGGTAGAGGAAGAGGTAGAGGAGGAAGAAGATGTAGAAGAAGAGGAAGAGGAAGAAGAGATATAGAAATAAGAAGAGTTAAAGGAAGAGGAAGAGGAGGAAGAGATAGAGAAAGAGGAAGAGGAAGAGGAGGAAGAGATGGAGATAGAAGAAGAGGAAGAGGAGATGGAGAAAGAAGAAGAGGAAGAGGAAGAGGAGGAAGAGATGGAGAAAGAAGAAGAGGAAGAGGAGATGGAGAAAGAGGAAGAGGAGATGGAGAAAGAAGAGGAGGAAGAGATGGAGAAAGAAGAAGAGGAAGAGGAAGAGGAGGAAGAGGACGAGTTAGAGGAAGAGGGCAAATCTGATCCTTCCATTTCGAATAAATAGCAAGAATAACAAAAAAAAACATTTAAATAATTCCTTTCATGTAGCGCTTTCATATAGAACAGTGAAATGGCGGGGGACAGGGCGACGTGGAGGCGATTTGTTTGTGGCCACCCCAAACGGGATTGAGGCAATAGAGAGATAGATAGGCAGATAAAATTACGATACCTCAAAGGCTATGCGTCCTAGAGCCTTCACACTGTGTCACCTTTTTCGGCCAGGTGTCTGCCCCTTTTGGCGAAACATGGTGGAAATCTGTCATTCGGAGCTCAAGATATTTTCCACAGCACAGGAGAGTAAGTCAGCCACGCTACCTCAAGAACCACACTATCTATCTATCTATCTATCGCCAGACACCATAATCCCGTAAAGGGTGGCCATTTGACACTGAGATGTTTTACAGGGAGGGGCACCAACCCTCCACCAACCCGCTTGTTGACACGCA
>NC_137059.1:982500-985000 GCF_032717465.1 Coenobita brevimanus
GATGGAAGGATAGAAAGAAGGAAGGATGGAAGGATAGGGTAGAAGGGAGAGAGAACGATGGAAGGAAACTAAGAAGGAGAGGAGAAGGAGAGACATAAGGAGATGAAGGAAAGATGATGGAATGGGAGAGAGAAGGAAGGAAAAGAAGGAGAAATGAAAGGATGGAAGAGGCAGCAGGAAGGAAGGAGTGAAGACTGAATGGGAAGGAAGGAAGGAAGGAAGGATGTGGATTGCAAAAAGAAGGAAATAGGGAAGGAAGAAGGAGGGTGGATTGAAAAATGAGGGAGGGAGGGAAGAAGGAAGGAAAGAAGGAAGGAAGGAAGGAGGGTGGAATGGAAAAGAGGGAAGCAGGGAAGGAAAGGAGGGAAGAAGGAAGGAAGGGAAGGAAGAATAGAGGGAATGAATGAATGAAGGAAGGAAGGAAGGAGGATGGATTGGATAATGAGGGAGGGAGGAAAGGAAGGAAGGAAGGAAGGAAGGAGGGAAGGAGGAGAAGAAGGAAGGTGGATTGGGTAATGAGGGAGGGAGGGAGGGAAGTGAGAGAGAGAGGCACAAGACAGGGAGGAAAAAGCCACATTAGGACGGAGACGGAGGAGGGAGGGAAGGAGAGAAAGAGGGAGAAAGGGAGGAGGGAGAGAAAAAGGGAGAGAAGAGAAAGATAGGCAGGTTGATAGATAGAGAGGAGAATACGATAGATTGATAGATTGCTTGAGATAGAGAGAGAGAGAGAGAGAGAGAGTAATAGCAAGTAAGGAAGAAGTAACAACGACTCTCTCTCTCTCTCTCTCTCACACACACACACACACACACACACACACACACACACACACACACACACACACACACGGCCACGCATATAAAGAAAATAATATTACTATCACCAGCTCTCAAAAGGAAGGAGGGAGGGAAGGAGGGAGGGAGGGAAGTGAAGGAGAAGGATGGATGGATAGATGGGCATATAAGTAGGTAATAGATACATAGAAATATAGATAGATGGATAGATGGAAAGACAGATGGATGGAAGGATGGATGGTTGGATGGAAGGATGGATGGTTGGATGGAAGGATGGTTGGATGGATGGATTGAAGACAGGAAGGATGGGTGGATGGATTGAAGGAAGGAAGGAAGAAAGGAAGGAAAGAAGGAAGGATGGATGGATGGATGGAAGGAAGGAAGGAAGGAAGGAAGGAAGGAAGGAGGGAAGGATGGATGGATGGTTGGATGGAAGGATGGATGGATGGATGGATTGAAGAGAGGAAGGATGGATGGATGGATGGATTGAAGGAAGGAAGGAAGGAAGGATGGATGGATGGAAGGAAGGATGGATGGATGGATGGATTGAAGAGAGGAAGGATGGATGGATGGGTGGATGGATTGAAGGAAGGAAGGAAGGAAGGAAGGATGGATGGATGGATGGATGGATGGAAGGAAGGATGGATGGATGGATGGATGGAGATACAGTTATTCATAGGTAGACAGACAGTCAGATAGATATATTGATAGATAAATAGACAGGTAGGTAGGTAGGTAGGTAGGTAGGTAGAAAAGCAGGCAGAGAAACAGTTAAGAGACAGATAGACAGATGGATAGATAGATAGACAGATAGATAGATAGAATGAAGAATGAAGGCATATTACCTGAGGAAAGAAGGATGGATGGGATAATAGATCAATGGATTTAATTAGAGAGAGAGAGAAAAAGAGAGAGAGAGGATGAGGAGAATGAGATAGGGAGGGATGGAAGAAGAGGAGAGAAGGAAATGGAAGAGAGAGAGAGGAGGGAGAGGTAGAAGGAAAGGAAGAGGGGAGAGAACGAAGGAAGGGAGAGGAGGGAAGAGGAGGAGGAAGGAAGGGAAGAGGGGAGAGAACGAAGGAAGGGGGAGCAGGGAGAGGGAGAAGGAAGGAAGGGAGGGAAGGAGAGAAGGAACAGGAGAGAAAGAAGGAGGGAGGAAAGGGGAGGAGGAAAGAAGAAAGGATTGGTAAAGAGAAAATTCGAAGGGGAGAGAGGGGGGAGGGAGGGAAGGAAGGAGGGAGGGAAGGAAGGTCGGACACAAATTGATTGATGGAGAAAGAAAGAAGGAAGGAGGCGAGGAGGAAAGAAATAAGGAGGAGGGAAAGAAGAGGAAGGAAGGAAGAGAAGGGCGAAGGAGGAGGGAAAGAAGAATGGATGAAAGGAATAAGGAAGGAAGGAAGGAAAGAAGGAAGGAGAGGAGGGAGGGAGGGAAGGAAGGAAGGAGGGAGGGAGGAAGGAAAGGGAGGAAGGAAATGAGGGAGGGGAGAAAGAAAGGAAGGAAGGAAGGAGAAGGAGAGGAGGAGCGAGAAGGAAAAGAGACCAATAAAGGTTAAATTATGGATTAAAAAGGCGAAAACTGGCCTTTGATTGATGAGAGAGAGAGAGAGAGAGAGAGAGAGAGAGAGAGAGAGGTAAATGGAGGGAATCGGAGAGGAAAGTAAGAAGGAAATGGGGAGAGAGGGAGAGAGAGAGAGAGAGAGAGAGACGT
>NC_137059.1:987500-995000 GCF_032717465.1 Coenobita brevimanus
GGGCAGGGTGAGGGGTAGCAATGTCCAGACAGCACAAACTTGCCCAATCCAGTAGGCCGCACTTCCATTCACTCATCATTCAAGCCCCCGGAATCCTGGCTCTACCGGATACGCCAAAAACATTCACCACGTTCTGTACCTTCACACAAACGTATCCGATAGAGTCAGTCCGGACGCTGCCACGTTAAAAAGGGGTGCCAAATCCCTGATCATGCACTTCTCCTCACAACATTCATCCAGCCAGCTCGATCTCTTGTCAGTTCCCTAGCCTCACCGACTTCCAAACCTCTCTTCCTCACACACTCATCCACCATATCCCTCCACCTTCTCCTTGGCCTACCTCTCTTCCTCACACACTCATCCACCATATCCCTCCACCTTCTCCTTGGCCTACCTCTCTTCCTCACACACTCAAAAATATGTAGGTCTCGAGTTACATTGATTAATTTGGAAAAAGGTTTGATCAGCTGTGCCCTCAATGAAGAAGGAAATGAAGGAGAGAAGGAAGTGAAGGAGGGATGAAATTAAAGAAGGAAATGAAGGAGGGAAGAAAGGGAGAGAAGGACTGAAGGAGAAGAAAATGAAGGAGTGGAGGAAAGGAAGGAGAGAAGGAAATGAAGGAGGGAACTGAATGAGAGAAGAAAATGAAGGAGTAGAGGAAAGGAAGGAGAGAAGGAATTGGAGACAAGGAAATGAAGGAAGGAAGGACTGAAGGAGAAAATGAAGGCGTAGAGGAAAGGAAGGAGAGAAGGAATTGAAGAGAAGGAAATGAAGGAGGGAAGGAATTGGAGAGGGAAATGAGTGAAGGAAATGAAGGAGAGAAGGAAGGGAAGGAAAAAAGGAAGGGAAGGAGAAGGAAGAGAAGAAGGAAGGGAAGGAGAAGGAAGGGAAAGAGAAGGAAGAGGAAGAGAAGAAGGAAGGGAAGGAGAGAAGGAAGAGAAAGAGAAGAAGAGGGAAGGGAAAGAGAGAAGGAAGAGAAAGAGAAGAAGAAGGAAGGGAAGGAGAGGAGGAAGGGAAAGAAAAGGAAGAAGAAGGAAATGAAGGAGAGAAGGAATTCGAGAAGGATGGGAAAGAGAGAAGGAAGGGAAAGAGAAGGAAGGGAAGGAGGGAAGGAAAGAAGGAATTAGAGAAGGAAGGGAAGGAAAAAAGAAGGGAAAGAAGAGAAGAAGGAAGGGAAGGAAAAAAGAAGGGAAAGAAGAGAAGAAGGAAGGGAAGGAGGGAAGGAATTGAAGGAGAGAAGGAAATGAAGGAGGGAAGGAAATAAGATGGTTTGGAAGGAAGGAAGGAGTGACAGGTGGAGATGAAGGAGAGAGGATAAAAACAATGCATAGAGAGAAAAGAGAGAGAGAGAGAGAGAGAGAGAGAGAGAGAGAAACGTAAATGAAGGGAATCGGAGAGGAAAGAAAGAAGGAAATGGGGAGGGAAAGAGAGAGAGAGAGAGAGAGAGAGAGAGAATGACTAAAAGAATTGAAGGAAGGCGTGGGAGCAGAAAGGAAGGAGAGAGAGAGAGAGAGAGAGAGGCGAAAGTGAGACGTAAATGGAGGGAATCGGAGAGGAAAGAAAGAAGGAAATGGAGAGAGAGAGAGAGAGAGAGAGAGAGAGAAAATAGAATGAAGAAATGAAAGAAGGAAGGAAATGAAAGAAAGAGCCGGTAGAAGGCGAGATGAAGGAGGAAGGAAGGAAGAAAGGAAGAAGGAAGGAAGGAAGACAGATGAAGGAAATGAAAAAGGAAGGAAGGAAGACATGAATGTAATAAAGGAAATGAAGGAAGAAAAGGAAGAAAGGAAAAGGAAAGGATGGAAGGAAGGAAGGAAGATGAAGGAAATAAAGAAGGAAGGCAGATGAAGGAAATAAAGAAGGAAGGAAGGCAGATGAAGGAAATAAAGAAGGAAGGAAGGAAAATGAAGGAAATAAGGGAAGGAAGGAAGGAAAATGAAGGAAATGAAAGGAAGGAAGGAAAATGAAGGAAATAAAAGGAAGGAAGGAATACGTGAAAAATTTAATACAGGAAGTGAAGGAAGGAAAGAAGGAAGAAGAAAGGATGGAAGGAAGGAGGGGAGGCAGATGAAGTATTGGATTTTCCTGAAGGAGTTTGAAAAGACGGGGTTGGATGATGATGATGATGAAGGGAAGGAAGGAAAGGAAGGAAGAAGGAAGAAGGAAGGAAGGAAGTCTAGAGATAAATGATTGTTGAATGATGATGATGAAGGAAAGTGAAGGAAGAAGGAAGAACAGAAGGAAGGAAGGAGGAAGAAGGAAGGAAAGGAGGAGGAGGAAGAAGGAAGGAAGGAAGGATTAAGAAATGATTGTTAAATGATGATGATGGTGGTGAAGATGATGATGATGATGATAATGATGAAAAAAGATGAAGGAAGTGAAAGAAGGAAGGAAGGAAGGAAGGCTAGAGATGAAGAAATTACTTTTGAATGGTGAAGGAAAAAATGAAGGAAGCGAAGGAAGAAGAAGAAGGAAGGAAGACAGATGAAGAAATGTAGGAACTTCTTAAAGGAGTTTGTGAAGGCGGTGCTGAATTTAAGACAGCTGTAAAATAGCACGATAATATCTCCTCCTCCTCCTCCTCCTCCTCCTCCTCCTCCTCCTCCTCTTCTTCTCCCTGTTCTTCTTCCTCCTTTTGTTCTCTCTTCATTCTTTTCCTCCTCTCTCTCTCTCTCTCTCTAATTATCTTAACTCCCACGCACTTCTTAAAGACATCTCAAGCCCTTTTTAAATCAACCCTCTACCTCCCCCCCTTCCCCCTCCCTTATGCAGCGGGGAGGGGAGGGGAGGGGAGGGGAGGGGAGAGGGGAGATTGGCTTAGTTATCACGCATCTTCCAGAGTAATTATACAGCATTATAGAACGTTTCGAGATCTTGTACACACACTTGGGGAGGGAGGAGGAAGGGGAGGAAGATGGGGAGGAAGGGGAGGAAGATGGGAAGGGGGGGAGGAAGATGGGTGAGGGAGGGGAGGAAGATGGGAAGGGGGGGAGGAAGATGTGTGAGGGAGGGGAGGAAGATGGGTAAGGGAGGGGAGGAAGATGGGAAGGTAGGGAGGGGAGGAAGATGGGTAAGGGAGGGGAGGAAGATGGGGAGGAAGATGGGTAAGGGAGGGGAGGAAGATGGGTAAGGGAGGGGAGGAAGATGGGTAAGGGAGGGGAGGAAGATGGGGAGGAAGGGAAGATGGGTAAGGGAGGGGAGGAAGATGAGGAGGGAGGGGAGGAAGATGGGTAAGGGAGGGGGGAAGATGGGTAAGGGAGGGGAGGAAGATGGGGAGGGAGGGAGGAAGATGGGTAAGGGAGGGGAGGAAGATGGGTAAGGGAGGGGAGGAAGATGGGTAAGGGAAGGGAGAAAGATGGGGAGGGAGGGAGGAAGATGGGTAAGGGAGGGGAGGAAGATGGGTAAGGGAGGGGAGGAAGATGGGTAAGGGAGGGGAGGAAGATGGGGAGGAAGATGGGTAAGGGAGGGGAGGAAGATGGGTAAGGAAGGGGGGAAGATGGGGAGGAAGGAGAGGAACATGGGGAGGAAAGAAGAAAGGAAGGGTGGAAGGAAGAAAGGAAGGGAGGAAGGAAGAATGGTAGGGAGGAAGGAAGAAAGGAAGGGAGGAAGGAAGAAAGGGAGGAAGGAAGAATGGTAGTGAGGAAGGAAGAAAGGAAGGGAGGATGGAAGAAAGGAAGGGAGGAAGGAAGAAAGGAAGGGAGGATGGAAGGGAGGAAGGAAGAAAGGAAGGGAGGAAGGAAGAAAGGAAGGGTGGAAGGAAGAAAGGAAGGGAGGAAGGAAGAAAGGAAGGGAGGAAGGAAGAATGGTAGGAAGGAAGGAAGAAAGGAAGGGGGGAAGGAAGAAAGAAGGAAGGAAGGAAGGAAGAATGGTAGGGAGGAAGGAAGAAAGGAAGGGGGGAAGGAAGAAAGGAAGGGAGGAAGGAAGAATGGTAGGGAGGAAGGAAGAAAGGAAGGGAGGAAGGAAGGAAGAAAGGAAGGGAGGAAGGAAGGAAGAAAGGAAGGGAGGAAGGAAGGAAGGGAGGAAGGAAGAAAGGAAGGGAGGAAGGAAGAAAGGAAGGGAGGAGGGAAGAAAGGAAGGGAGGAAGGAAGAAAGGAAGGGAGGAAGGAAGAAAGGAAGGGAGGAAGGAAGAAAGGAAGGGATTGGCGTAATCGCTTATTTGAAACGATAACTACTTAACCAAAAAGCATAAAAGCAGAGAAGGTTATTAATGTGAATGTTTCTCTCTGTTTCGTACTTCGCCATCACTGAAACATTTGATTGCTGTAGCGTGCATTTGTAAGGACCTGTCCCTTGTGTTATTAGTCTGCGTATTTCACAACTTTTTATTTTGTACATGGATCGTTTGCAATGTGTGTGTTTTATGACTCTGCTATACCTACACTTATATGTTTGTTTTTGAAGACCCCATTCCTGACTGTATCTAATCGATTATTTTTCCTAAAGTAATCAGTACTCGCGATTACAAGTAAATGGTAGCATCGCCCGCCACTACAGAAAGGAAGGGAGGAGGGAAGTAAGGAAGGGAGGAAAGGAAGGTTAATTGGGGGAGGTAAAAAAAAATAGTAGAGGTTAGCTTTTGAGAGAGAGAGAGAGAGAGAGAGAGAGAGAGAGAGAGAGAGGGAGAGAGAGTGTAAGTTGGTGTGGTGGAGTGTGGTTGGCGTGGTAGTGGAGTGGCAAATTGGGTGTGGTGGTAATGAGAGGGGGGAGAGGGGAGAAGAGACGGAGGAGAGGGGAGAGAGAGAGAGAGGTAGGAGAGGGGAGAGAGGAGAGAAACTGGAGAAAGGGTGTAATGAGGGAGGCAAAGGGAGAAGGGAAGTGGAGGGGAAATAGGTAGTGAAAGGGAGGGAGGGAGGGGAGGGGAGGGGGAAGGAGGGATATGGGTGAGCAGCAGGGAAGGAATGTAATGAGGAGAGGAGGGGAGGGGAGAGGAGGGGAGGGGAAGGGGAGGGGAGGGGTTAATGAAGGCAATATCTAACCCTCTCTCTCTCTCTCTCTCTCTCTCTCTCTCTCTCTCTCATCTTAATACAGAAAGAAATATAATAATGTTACTAATATTATTATTTTTTCTCTCTCTCCCTCAGGTAAGATGATGATGATGGGAGAGAGGAGGTAAGGTGAGATAGATAGATAGATAGATAGATAGATAGATGGATGGATGGAAGGTTGGATGGATAGATAGATAGATAGATGGATGGATGGATGGATGGAAGGTTGGATGGATAGATAGATAGATAGATAGATGGATGGATGGATGGATGGAAGGTTGGATGGATAGATAGATAGATAGATAGATGGATGGATGGATGGAAGGTTGGATGGATAGATAGATAGATAGATAGATAGATGGATGGATGGAAGGTTGGATAGATAGGTAGATAGATAGATTGATAGATGGATGGATGGATGGATAGATAGATGGATAGGTAGATAGATAGATAGATGGATAGATAGATGGATGGATGGAAGGTTGGATAGATAGATAGATAGATAGATGGATGGAAGGTTGGATAGATAGACAGATAGATAGATAGATAGATGGATGGATGGATAAATAGACACTAGATAGATAGATAGGGGGAGATAGACAGGTGGATAGAGTGATAGATAGATAGATAGATAGAGAGAGAGAGAGAGAGAGAGAGAGAGAGAGAGAGAGAATATAACACGGATAAGCAGAGAGAAAAAAAACAGTTTCTCTATCTTTCCTCCCTTCCGTCTTTCCTCCCCTCCGTCTTTCCTCCTCAGTACCTCTCCATTCCTCCATTTTCCCCTCCATTCTTCTCTCCATTCCTCCATCTTCTCTCCATTCTTCTCTCCATGTCTCCAATCTCCTCCTTCCTTCACCTAATCCTTCCTCATTCTTTTTTCCCCTCCTCGCCCGTCTCTCTCTCTCTCTCTCTCTCTCTCTCTCTCTCTCTCTCTATGTATACTTCCTCCTCTTTGGTAAACTTCAAAGATAAACTGACTTCGACGCTCCACAGACCTCCCCTCCCCTCCCCTCCCTCCCCTCCCCTCCCCTCCCCTCCCCTCCCCTCCCCTTCTTTGGTTTGCATCTATCGGTAGTTTTTTTCTTTTATTCATTATTTCATTTATCTATTGTGAGAGAGAGAGAGAGAGAGAGAGAGAGAGAGAGAGAGAGAGAGAGAGAGAGAGAGAGATTAAATAGATGGTGATGCATAGCTAAACTGAAGTACATAGATAGATAGATAGAGAGAGAGAGAGAGAGAGAGAGAGAGAGGGAGAGAGAGAGAGAATAGGAGATGGCTAATGACTCGTCGAGTGAGAAAGTGAGAGAGTGAGCAAGAGTGAGCGAGTGTCATTAATCCTCATCACTCATGTTGTCGGTAGGTGAGAGAGAGAGAGAGAGAGAGAGAGGAGGGGGAGGAGGTGATGCGTTCCACCTGGGCAAGCTATTTGAGAAAGGGGGGGGAGGGGAGGGGAGGGGAGGGAATAGGGGAGGAAAGGAGAGAAAGAGTGATGTATTGGGGAGGAGAAGGAAGAAGAAAAGAGAGAGGAAGAGAGAAGAGGGTGGGAGGAAAGGGAGAAAAGATGAGAAAGTTACATAGAGTTACGTAGATACACAGACCACACAGACCTTACGGTCCCTACGAGGTGGTCCGGCCTTAATCCTAATATAGTGCATAGGAGCAGGAGAAAAGGATAGCACAGCAGAAGGCTCTCTCCCCCACCCTCCAGACCCTCCGGCATTTGCCGTACAGGAAACAAGAGAGGAAGTAATACCTTGCAGGAATGAAAAACCTGAAGGAATTTTATAGGATCGGCAGAAAGTAGAATAATATGGAAAAGGAAAATTTGGGCATACAGCCACATACTTACTCTATGCATGCATTTTTGTAAATGATTTTTTTTAAATATAAAACGATGAATAGAATGTTTATCTATTATATATACCCTATAATACTGTCTGTGTCCAATAGACACATGAATGCAGACGCGAATATGCAATAATTGCTCCATCCTAACTAAACGATACCAATTGCGTCGAGATACATGTCCAGTCTCTTTTTAAACATATTTATGGTACCACTCTCAATCACATTCCCAGGGAGTTTATCCATTCGCTTACAACAGAGTAAGTGAAGAAGTTTTTGGTTGTATCAAGATTAGCCCTTCTTGCTTGCAACTTCATACCATTTCCTCGAGTTACAGTCTCGGCAATTACTGTGAATAGCTTGTTTGAATCAGTATTACTGAAGCCTTTTAGAATCTTAAAGCATTAAATCAGTTGTCCCCTGAGTCTCCGTTTTCTAAGAGAGGGGGAGAGAGAGAGAGAGAGAGGGGGGAGGAAATTTATGGGATATGAAAGGGAGAAAGAGGGTAAAGAGAGGGAGAGAAAAGTAAAGATAGGGGAAGAGAAGAAAAAAGAGAGGAGAGGAGGAAAGAAAGAGGGGAGAGGAGAGGAAGGAAAGAGGAGTGTGTGTGTGTGTGTGTGTGTGTGTGTGTGTGTGTGTAAGAGAGAGAGAGAGAGAGAGAGAGAGAGAG